>NW_025767138.1:600000-922378 GCF_003918875.1 Haliotis rubra | reverse complement strand
TCGGTACTTGGATTTCAGTTGCATGTAGCAAACCATCTGCACAACTTGATAAGGCTCTGTTGTTTCCCTGGTCAGAGTTACGTGAATTGGTCTTGCTTTGACTGTGTTTGATGTTCCTGGGGGATGTAAATACTTGAAGACACTGTCTATGGTATCTGGCCTCAACAGCTCGTATATCTCCTGCATACAAAAATGCAAGGCTTTGACGGTTGATGCATCATCATCTTGTCTTTACTACAAACATCTAAGAGAGTTTCTTGAAGAACAGATTTTTGTCATTATTTATGATTTCAAATTTGTTAACATCCTTGACGGTGAGGATGTTTTGTAGATCGATGGAGTCAATCTTCTTTCCACAGATCAAGCAACAAGTGTCATAATCAAAATATATTTTCTGAATCTCTTAGGATACGAATAGGAGTGATGGACCGAGCTGCCTTAACGTTTTTCTTTGCAGAGTATGATTTTCTTCAATTTTCATGAACGTGATGATTTGTCTGACTGTGAAAGATATTCATGCAGGTCATCCTTTCTTTGTTCAGAAACACTCAGCAGAAAAGAATTCACTTGCTTGTAAGCGTCACTGTAGCATCAGGTTTCTTTCTACAAATGATGCAGAAGACATGCCTGAAACATTAAAAATTAATTCATTAATATTTCAAATGTTTTCAAAATCATTAAAATTTTGCTTATATGAATGATCATTTCACTAGTCAACAAGGAACAGTTGACTTTATTTGTTGATATGGGAGTAACTCTTATAATGTGTGCTGAGAATTTAAGACATGTGCTTTAGGCAAAGCCGGGAATTTTAGAAATATGGGCATACCAAAGTATGGTATGAGCTTAATTTCTATGTTTTTATGATTCATCTTTGTATTTCAGGAATGGTAAGCTTGTAAATATTTTCATTAATTTATGTACATATTTTAAGTTTTATTGAAAAAATTCCAATGACATTACAATTTTCACTCCTTAGTGAATTCGGTAATGTTTTTCTAATTTCATTTCTTAATTAATTCATAATTTCTATTAATTTTGGAATTAATTAAACTTGGAATCTACTATTTGGACAATGTTTTGCAGGTGTAACATATCTGCTTTTCATTGGTACTTAGTGAACTAATTCAATTTTTTTAAAGACTAATACACCAAAATAAAATAAGCCTATCCAAATCTGTTTTCATCAATATACACATGGTAACCATGTATTGTGTAGTGAACAATAATATTTTCATTGATAATCTATATTTGAAATATGTTTTTGACTATCATT
This sequence comes from Haliotis rubra, assembly GCF_003918875.1. NCBI lineage: Eukaryota > Metazoa > Mollusca > Gastropoda > Lepetellida > Haliotidae > Haliotis > Haliotis rubra. Next base: position 921,102 of record NW_025767138.1, on the reverse strand, counting down.
AACTACAAATTACTCAAAGATTTAATTATCAACAGACGCTTTCATATTATGTAATGAGTCGGAGGGAATTTAGCATCAGTAGGAGTGCATTGGTATGCAGGGGTTCCATATATTTTTATATAATTTTTTAAGGTAATATTTCATTCTAGATTTGATTGCATCTGTTCCATCACCATATGACAAGAAAAACTAGTAGGAAAACCATAATATTACATGACCTTGAAGCCTAAAATTTCAAAATCAAATCTATCTATCTTGTTCAAATTTGCATTGATCAAACATGACTATTTTGAAGTTATTTCTCAATGCCTTATGTCTCAATGCATTTCAACAGTTGTCAAAGCTTATTTCCCCATGGAAACCTTCTTAAAACTCACAGTACTTACCTTGTATGTCAAATTTCACCGCTTCAAAACTTCTGTTGTCACAACAATGTCGGCCATTGTTTGCTGTTACTATGAATGGAGATAATATTAGTCATACAACTGATGTCATACATGTAAGAAACCTCCGCACATCATTGAGGGTACATTTTCAAAGTGGTCATAACTTTTTCTACCCAAGGCTGATTTTGGTTTGTTGTTTTTCTCAGCATCACAGGGACCTATAAATCATTTTAAAACACAAATTTGCTTGTTATACTAAATGTCCGGGTCAACTTAATTTCATGTCGACTTCTACTGGTCTACACGCTGAAGATACACTTTCCTTTTAATTCTGCATCGCCAAAAGTGACAAACTGTTTAACAGTTTCTTAACTGTTTCAAGGAATCATAGTTTATCAGTATGTCTATGTACCCTATGTGGTGATGCAGTAGTAGATTCATTTTGATAAGAGCAGACTCAAATTCTTCATCTTAAAGGTTCCAGCTTGCGACATTGGCTTGTTAATATATACTATATCCTGATGTCTCTGTAGCAAACATTCACTGTGTTACGGATGTTTTTGGTTTCAGGTGTGGACTTGTGGGCCCTTCAAATCGAGTTTGGACAGGAATCATAGTCGAAATGTTTTTGGACATTCGGATCTGTAATTGTAACAGCGATTGCATACTTTGTCCGAAATTGGCAACATTTGCAGCTGATAGGCTCAGTGCCAACAGTTCTGTTTTTGACATATTATTGGTAAGTCTGTGGTGATACCGTATGGTCACTATGATTATCTTGTATATATATTTCTGAGGAATTTAGAAGACGACATTGTTTGTGTATAAAACATATCAATATCAAACATCGTGAACATTCGCTCCTCTTCAGTAGTTTACCAATCAGTTGTGATTCAAATGAAGCAAGGTATGTGCTGTAAGAAAAATGAGATTCGTAACTTTTATGAGGATATAAACCATCTTGCGTAAAAATAATGTACTTTCTATGACTTTAGTGATCGAGGTGTGTTTCTTGAATTCCCACAGGTGATCACAATTGTTTACCAACTTCAACACATCGTTCTAGGTTGATGCCGGAGTCTCCGCGTTGGTTGATCAGTAAGCAGAGGTATGAGGGAAGCCGACATAATATTACGTCATGCTGCCAATGTCAACAAGACGACCCTGCCCTGTAATATGTTCAGCGGAGATAGGCTAGACCGGAAGAGGGAGGTGCCGCTATGGCGGATGTTCAAACGTCCGTCTTTGGTTATCCGAAGCCTTGTGTTGTTTTCAGTTGGTGGGACTTTTCGTACATCAGAATACTTCTTCACAGTTTACAGTTTTTCGTGTTTCACCAGCGTTAGTAACGCACCAACAGTTCGACATTATACATGCTATAATCCTTCAAACGCACATTCCAGCGTTAGAGTCGTTCTCAGGCGTAGCCAAAACAACATTACTCACAGCATATCGCCATATGGTGCAAAGCTTCATTCTCCTGGAGCATAAACGGGCTATATTTCGTCATTCTTGTCACTCACCCATCTACCTAGCCTCGATCCATACCCCCTGTTCAATGAATCAAAATATTGTTCATGTTCCAGGTTCGTTGCCAGTATTGGTTTCTATGGACTCGGTCTCAACGTAGCTAATCTGGGCGGGAGTGTCTATACTAATCTATTCATTGCGGCTTTGACTGAACTAGCTGGCCATGCTTCATGCCTCCTGCTCCTCAATCGTATTGGGAGGAAGGTTTTTCACTGCACTGTAATGATTATCGGCGGATTGTGCTGCACAGCTACAATCCTACCGGTGCTCTATGGAAACGGATGTAAGAAATCATCCATAAGCTGACAAAATTTTCAGAGACACAATATTCAGACAATGATCACCATCTCAAGGGTATTGGTATATATTACATCTTCGAATTGAAGCAAATTATTTAGGAAATACTATTCCTTGTAGACAGACGATCACGGAAAGTCAAACTATAATACAATTTGAACATTTGTGGTATGCCTTATTTTGAACAAAACTGAATAGTTGAGTCAAAAGTCATGGTCACTTTTTGAAAAGATAATTTCTACAATGATTTAAGAAGCATTTACTGGATATAAAAACGACAAACCATGGAACAGTTCATCCTTGGGACAGGGCAGTGATTCGTAAAGGGAAATATAATGATCATTTCTAAAATCTTTTGCCATTTACACTCAACATATAAGATCTGCTACAAAACATCCTGTAATGAATATTTGAGGACAACTACACATGAATATTTGAGGATACCAAAGTACCCTCACCGACTTCCAAAAAAGCATGGGTGTTTTTTTTTTTGACCCATTGTCTTTGATTCCGCTTCATGTTTTCAATTACCACTTGAATTTGACCATTTAGACTTTAACAAAGGAAAACACTAGAACAAATATTCCCTTGACTGATGCAATGGTATTCAGAAACCACTAGTTTCTTACTCTACAAAGTATTCTTCTGTCTTCCAATACTTTAATCTTAAAATATGTGTGATGTTTACTCTTCAGCAAAAAATGTCAATGACTGCCAACACCTGAAGGGAAGATAACTTTCTTGAAAATCCAGCTGAACAATTCAGGGACCTGACGTTCTGTCTGATCCCATGTTTCCTAGTATGGTTGTTACAGTCTCTTAATATAGTGACTATTAGTGTATAAATTGTTCTCGTCACGACATGGCTGAAGTATTGCGTAAGTAATGTTCACTTAAAACAAGTGTGTACGAGTGACATAACTGCAGTGAACATACTTTTCGTGTTTTGTTTACGGCGGTGGTTACCAAATGGAAGGGTAAGCGTAACCCAGGCAGCTGTTTGTACACAGCTCAATTCTGAAATCAGCCAATAATACGAATAATTACCACTTTACAATGAAATTTATACACATAATTTAGGTATATAATGTTAGAAAATACTACAATGGGTCTAGGTAATGTCAGCAGGAATACGTTTAAGGCCTTATAAGGTGTGTCAGTGTCCTCACGAATGTCCAGGTTTCACTGGGCCCTTGCTCCTCCCAGAATATTTATTCCCAGGCGTGTATTTGCTGGAACATTGTTTAAAGCGGCGTACAACTAAACTCAGCACTCACTACTCGAATATTATATAGACTAGTGTTGACAGTCATTTCAGTCACGTATCCAGTCAACACTGGTCATGTGGATACAACATATATATATATATATCCCTCTTGTCGTTTTTATATACTGGACAAAATAAGTTAGGGACATTGGTATGTTTATGATTGATATTTTACCAGTGTGTCAATGAATGATCCCTAACTAATTTTGTCCAGTATATATACATACAGTTAGTCTCCTTGAATTTGTCACAACACCAAACGTCTGTAACAATCAAATTATTGTCGACAACCAAGTGAGAGAACTAAAACGACACATCGTGTTATCTGGTCACTGTACTTTTACGAGCGTTTCAGCCATATAACGTGTTAATAGTGTTAACTTGTCTATTGACATGTTTTAAAATTCTTCAGGATCTAGTTGCAGTAGAGGCACAAATGGCATGTGTATTTACAACGAAAATCATTTACAAGAGATGTATCTTCTCCCCAGCTCTTAACTGGCTGACCATTGCACTGGCTTTGACTGGTCAGGGTTTTGTAGTGGCCAGTTTCGACATCATCTGGCTTTATTCTTCGGAGCTCTTCCCGACAGTCATCAGAAGCTCAGCTCTCGCAGCGGCCAACATCTTCGCCCGAGTTGGAGGAACCATATCACCATACATTGCTAGCCTGGTTTGTTATAAATTTCCTGGTCATACTATATACCATTGGGACACCCTGGTCTAGTATTTTTAGACATACATACATGAAAACTATTTAAAACTGAACCAGTTCCATTGAGAAAAATGTTCTTAGTTGAGAGGCTGAAAATATACACTTTTCTAGCACGGGCCCTGCATTCATAATAATGAGATTTTAGGAACCAGTGTTTGGTGAATACTAATTACGGATACTATACTGTCCGGAAAGTTAAAATTTAAATGTAATGAACCTTTCGAAATAAGCATGGAAAACTACATTGTAGCAATAAACCAAACAGAGACATGCGAGAACATACTGCAGTTTAATGTTATGATCTGTTTCTAAAGCCTATTTATGTTGAATATGTAATTTCGGTATTTTAAAATATTTTGTCACAGGCTCTAGTGATATCTGGAGATTTTGGTCCGATTGTTCCTCTCATTATAATTGGAACTACAATGATTGTGGCGGGACTGGCAGCCTTGGTATTGCCTGAAACTTTAAACAACCCACTCCCTGATACTATAGAGGAAGCATGTCGGATGAAAAGGTAAAGACGCCATTAAATACCTCGATATATCATACACATAACATACACACAATACTCCGTCAATGGAGCAGAGTGTTGTACACATTCCTCAAATGTGTGCCATGTAGATTCCATTCTTAGCGAATCCATCTGAAATATGTCTCGAACACTGTCTTCCTGCAATCCTCGGCATCAAACCTTAGACTCTTACTCCAACCTATAACAGCGCGTTTACCAACACAAACGTCACACACAGCGTGCAGGGGTCCTGTCAGCGAAAGGTTGTTTTAAGAATGATGACTTCTTTTTATTCTGTGAAGGCGACGTTTCGACATAGATTCTGATGTCGTTGTCGAAGCACCACTTGTCAAACATCAATTGTCATTCTTCATCAACTCAACTTTAAAATGCCTATCAAAAGAAGGTAATTTTAGTCCACAAAACTACTTTCGTTGACTGGACTCTGCACCTGCCTTTAGCCCTGAAGAACTTTATGGCCATGAACATATTGCACAAAATCAATTTGATATGTTATTGTTTACAAACTGTCATTAAACTTAGCAAAGAAAACAAAATAGCAATTTCATTTCTCAGACAGTGATGTGGTATATAGTCCCAATATACTAACTCACGGAACACGATCGAGTGTCAACTTTTATTTAAGAAATACAGTTCGCTCTACCACCATGTATAGTGTAATAAAACACACTTTCGCCCTGAACTATTATAGTAAAAGTACGAGGACGCTTGCGTCCGAGTCGCTTTAACGTTATCATAGCTCAGGGCGAAAGTGTATCTACACTATACATCGTATTAGAGCGAACTGTAGTTCTCTTCTAAGATAACCAAAATTTAATACTTTCTAAGGATAATTACGATTAATTTAAGGCAGAAAACAAACGACGGTGTCGGTGACCTAAATTAAGAATCCTCGCACAGGGCTAACTGGCGCGCTGTTCTATTGATGTGTCTGCCCCCCTAAGTTAATACGAACGTTACCAGAAAAAACAAATGATAACAGTTTTTGATGACGGTTTACGTTCGGATTAAATATCTTCTCTGAATTATTTTAATTACATCTGTCATTAACTTAAACCATATGGGACAATATGAACATCGCCTTTCTACTACCAACGTAAATTTAGATCAGTACATCCAGATGAAGCTGAGTGGTCAAGCGACATTCCACGATTGCATTGTGGGAATGTAAACATTACGAACGTTACCGTGTCGCTGAAAACTTAATGAGAGTCGAATTGACACATTTTAACCGTCGTAAAACATAAACGTAATGTTTCCACCAGTGATGTTAGCTGCGTGAAGCAACTGCAAACCAAGAAACGGGATGCAACGGAGCAGTTTACTGTGGGAGGTAGTACGAGGCGATGACAACTGACATGCATCGTGACGTCGCTTACATCGTGACGTAATGTAAATGGTTCTGATTACGACGGGGCACACTAGAATGGCGCAGTGACGGGATAACGTCATTCAATTGTTACGTCATCAAAAAACTATACCTTTATTGTCTGATAATGTATATTTTTTTCGATCGTTCTAACCGCTAGGCATCTTAGAAAGATCCATATAGTGTCAGTCCCAATAGAGTAGATACGCTCCACTTGATTTATAATGATGATAATCTAAATCTACAGAATGTTCACCAATTGATGTATTTCGAGTTATTTGCAACAGATGTCTGGTGTATATATTCCATATAAATTTTGCAAATAGGTATATACAGCGTCATATCGTCCTCCTAAATCATTTGACGAGATTATGAAGACACTTGAGCTATGAAGAAGTACATATTCTCTGTCTCAACTGATGGAATGGTGGTACTCGTAAGGAACCTTTGGCTGGCTTCTTACAGCATTCATTCGCAAGAGACACGTAAAATATATTTCCGACGTTTTTGTAGTTTTAACAATTTTTTTATTAGCCATACAACTTGAATAGAAGTAAATAGATCTTATAAAATGACACCACAACAGATAAACATCACTATTGACATAAATGCTATTATCTGTTTAACAGTAATTAACATTTCCCTTTCAGTGTATCGATCGACAGCTCAGCTTTACATTACGATAATCATAACATATACACTGTTATGTTCCTACCAAGATAAAACGTGGTTTGAAATTAATATCGCCTATTAGTAAAAGAGTCTCCTATGTCTTTTTCAGACTAGCTCGCCCTATTTTGCTTAAACACCTGTCTTTGAGCGAGGTAAAACGGTTTTGGTTTGGTTTGGTTTGTTTTGTTTGTTGTTTAGCGCCGCACTGACAATCCAGTGATCAACGGCATGATCATGATGTATTGGGATACAATGACATGTGTCAACTTAGTCAGCGAGCCTGACTACCCGATCCCGTTAGTCGCCTCTTACGACAAGCATGGGTCACTGAAGACCAATATTAATATTCTGACCCGGATCTTCACAGGTCTTGTGTTGTTGAAAGTGATACGTAACAAACAATTTACGTGATCATATACAAGATTCCATAAATATTATTAATATGATTAAAACGTGACGTTTTCCGCAGTTGTTAACTGTATGCCTGATGATGATGTCAATATATGTTAAACATGTTGAAATATGACAACTTTGGGCCCTTAGAAGATCCTTTTAAAAGAATGAAGATATCTGGCACTGGCCTTGAACTCTTCAAATGTAGAAATATATTTTCTTTTTCGCTAATAATACAAGAGACCTTGACACAATGAACAGTTGTAAAATGTCATCTCAAATTATTCGGGAACAGGGACGATTCCGTTACCGAACTACTACTGATAATAACAAAATATCTGTCCTTAATCCTTATGACGTTTACTCTTCCCTCCAGCTTTTGAAACTACCTGTGCCAAGAGCACGCGACAATAAATAATACCATTCCTTCCAAAGTTTATCCAGCAAGTGCGTTCCTTCACGTTCGCAGTCAGTTTGTCTTCGTGCAGTACACATCGGAAATCCGTTTAACCAAGCATCGGTACAAATTATCATTTTCTTAAAAGTTCTACACTCTGTCATCCTTATTCATCATCAATTTCGCGTTTTGTGCCGCTTACCCCTGAAAGATGTTAAAGATCCGTCTGCTTCCCAGCAATTGCAAGACGTGATCTCGAGGCAAAGCGAAAAGCAATGTACGCTTTCGTATGAGGCTACCTAGTTTAAAGTATTCATTAGCAAGCTGAATATTTTAACACGTCTTGAATGTCAATTAAACATATTTATGTCACCAGTCCAAGGTTATTTTTCTGTAAAATAATTGTACATACCGGTAAACACAAACATTGCATATAAATGTGTTTTTTTGAAAACAGGGGGTGTCTGCACTATGTATATGTTTTTTTTTTCTCGGCACTTTGTCAGCCAACCGCGGTTTTGAACCGTACTTCAGCTATAATTTAATTTTGCTTTCACTGTCGGCTTCCTTGATCCAGTGTTGTTTTTATTCCACTGCGAAAATAAATAAACAAAGTAATGAGTTTAAATAGATTTTGTTTAAATAGTTATACCAACAGAAGCCAAAGGTTCAAAGGCATTTTCCTTGCAGACACTACACATAAGGCTGGATTTACACTACGCCCGCATTTTTGACGCATGCGTTACCGAGTGCGTTTTTCCAATACACTAGGTGCGATCATCTTCGATATAAGACGGATGAATATAAGATGGAGGAAAAATCATAGCATCTCTGGCAGTTTCTGTGCATGAGGAAGAGAACAAAACACGGAGATGGTGGGTACATCCCTTAAACCAACAAAGGTTACTTGAAGGAGCCTATAATCGTCTTATAAGGGAATTATTAGGGAATTAAATAACATCAATCTTTTATGTGTTTTCGAAATATTGAACTAAAAGTATGTAGAAAATATTTACTTTCATACCAACATTGTTCTCTCATACACTCAGGCATTACAAATTCCACGTATATAGAATTTGAGCAGTACTGACATCCCCGGGGAACATAGTTCTGAGGGTTCTGTTGACGTGAACCAAATTGAGCCTCGTGAAATATCTGGGCAATTTTATTTTTCATAAGACTTTTAGAAGCATCTTGAAGTAGCTTGTTCTGAGAATGAAAGTTATCAAAGGTTTGTCATATTATTGTATGTGTTTGGCGCAGAAACACATTATAAATAATATCTCATAAAAAACACAGCCTGTCTGCAATTGGAATCGCGTGTTTTTATCGAAAGATGAGGAAATAACCTTACCTGATCGCGTGTTTTTATCGAAAGATGAGGCAATAACCTTACCTGATTGTCAACGTGTTGGGGAAATACCTTATTGGAATGGGGCGAAGGGGTAACCTAATGGTTAAAGCGTTGGCTCGTCACGCCGAAGACCCGGGTTCGTATCCCCACATGGGCACAATGTGTGAAGCCCATTTCTGGTGTCCCCCGCCGTGATGTTGCTGGAATATTGCTAAAAGCGGCGTAAAACCAAACTCAGTCAGTCAGTCAGCCTTATTGGAATGACCTCATCAGGGGAATTCCTCATGCAAGTTCATTTGCGTTGCGTCAAAAATAGGAGGCCTACCTATCTAAATCGCTGCGGATCGCAACGCATGCAAAATTCGCACCTAGAGACGAAGAGTATGAAGAGCAAAAGTCCTAAATATTAGGGCATTTCATCTTCTTGGGGTGGTCTGCCATTGTGGCATGCAAGGACCTTAAATACTGTCAGATATAACACGCACAATATAACAGGCAATTCGAACAGGTGTTGAGGTCCCCTCACCCACACGAAAATAATGTTTCTAATGGGGTTGCAATATGTATTGCAATATATTGTGAAAGTGTGACACGTGGTTTAACCGTTTCAACACCAGTTAACCAGAGGCTTTAACTGCCATGACACCGAGATCCCACAGACCCTGAGGTCATAGATGAGGCCTATGTTTATCAAGGAAAATATCAGCTTGCAAAACATTATTACTGCTACATGTCATGCACCATTTGAAAGGTCTATTCATAACATATTTAAAAATATGACAATAAGTTAAGTTTTTAGAACAATTACCGTGAGCGATTATTTGGGGCGGTGACTGGAATGTAGTTCAAGATTATAATTTGAACACTTATAATTTAAAACATAGAAATAATCCTGAAGCATATATGAACATTATCGACATGAAAACAAAACTAGGCTTAGTTGATCCGTGGAGAATTTTCAATCCTGACAAACAGCAGTACACATGGCGTAAAACAAAGTAGACTTGATTATTTCCTCGTATCTGAAGAGCTTATGTCCCTAGTAAAACGTACTTCTATGGATGTAAGTTACAGATCAGGAGCCGTATTAATAAACATTCAAGAATTTTCTTAGAAACAATCTAAGAATCCTAAAAAATCACACTTAGGTAAAAAGTTATTCTTAGGAGTGTATCAATAAAAAATCTTAGAGTAACGTTTAGCTAAGTCTGACAGACAACTCTTAGAAAATTCTTAAGTGTTGTAACCAAGGATTGAATAACTATTTATAGTAACAATAGAACTCTTCTTTTTCTGAGATCGTATGTTTCATCACGTGATAGTCATGTGATCTCACAAGCACCTGTCGGGTGAAATAGGTAACTTTACATTTTTTTTCCTCAGTGTACACTCACATTATATGTCCGAATCTTTCATATATCATAAATATAAAAATGGATATGGAAATATTGAAACATTTTCTATACATGTAGAATTGTCTCACAGCAGTCTTGTAATCCATGCAAGTTTGGGGGATTTTATAATATTTTCTACTTTTGGAATACTAAAGCCTCCATGTTCGTATTTCATCTTCTTAGATTTACACTATCTTCATGAAATTTTGAATACATATGGAGCAACTAATGAACTGCTACTTTTTGATTTTCATAAATTGTTAAAAGTAAATTATATTGTTGATGCTTTTTGAAAATTTCTTTTGTATTTAACTTGTATTTATTTATCTGTTGTCTGTTGAATTGAACACAATAAAATTGGTTGTTCAAATAAATTACTTTCTTTCTCATACATCTAATATTATACCTTTCAATTTAGAAGTGAGTGTTGACAAACTGCTGTCTGTATCGGAGACCATTCCCAGCTGGTTGGACGATTGGCAAGTTGAAGCCATTGTTGCCTGGTAGTGGAGGATTCCCTGGAGGCAGGCCAATGTTTCTGTCTTTGCAGATGTTGTGCAGCATGGCACAAACTGTTATAACCTGTTAATATGTTATATTACATTTGATATAGGGTCTTACATTCTGAGGTACATTGTACGGAATAAAAAAATGCCTCTTATTTTGAATTAACATTAGAATTAATTCTGTAGTTTTGGAAAGAACTCAATCTCATTACATTCATTTCACAGTCACCTTTGTGTAACAATACATGAAAGCTTTTCCATTATAAATGATGATTCAAATAATTTCATATGATTAACAATATCACAATTTCATCAATAACAATGGAGGTAAGACATTGAATTTACAAACCTTTGCCGCCTTTTGGGGTTTAGGACGAATTTCACCATGAAGAACGTGAAATCTTCTTTTCATCTGTCCTATGCCTCGTTCCACTACACATCTAGTTGCCTTGTGTGCACTGAAATATTTCATATTACTTTTAGAAATGTAGAAAAATCTGTGATATCATTTGATTTTTAATATAGTAAAAAATTAATTTTGCAGGGAGGCTTTATTTGATGTCAAAGAATTTTTTGTGTATATTTTTTTAATATTATCTTTATTCAAATAGGTCAAATATTAAAGGTATAAACAAAATAAGAAACATACCTACATTAATTTATCAAAATAAAATTAATGAATGATAATCATTCACACAGTAAATATTTTCAAGGGTTTTGATTTATTTTACACATAAATAAACATCACAGTAATGTAGAGGTCTAGGAGTCTCAGACTTAAAATTGTTTAACTATATTATTATAATATTATTTACTATATACATGATAATTCATTATATATATACTTGCATTATTTTTATGAGGATTTGTTACGTTCCAGTATAATACAATGTTTTAGGTATCCCGTTTGCCAAGGAAAGTCACTCTCATTCTTCCTGTTACAAGTTTTCATAATATTTACCTGTTGTATCTTGTCTGTTGTCCAGCCTGTGGGTGAATAAATGGTGTCAAAAGCCACCTGCGACACGGGTAACCACTGTCTCCAAGCAAATGGCAACCATTAGGTATGATTCCATGTTCAAACAATAATCTCACACCACTTTCGTTCAGGATACGTGCGTCATGTGTATATACCCCCCGGCCATTTCGCAACTATTTCGGAGATTCTGTCGTCGGAATCAAAACCCACCTGAACATTCAACGAATGGAAGTTCTTCCTGTTAACAGATTCATTCTCACGCTCGGTTGGTGCAATTATCTTCACATGGATGCCGTCTATAACCCCTACGACACCCGGGAATCCACCAATGGCATGAAACTGGCGTTGATGGCGTTGTATTCCTTGACGATTTATAGGTATTCTTATGAAACGGACAATAAGTTGTTGTTTACAAAAGGCATTTAAAGTCTCTGTGATGACATTGCTAACTGAGGGTTGACTTATTCCAAAGTCATCTCCGTTGCAAAGTTGCATTTTTCCTGTGGCAAGGTACCGAAGGGTGATTGCAACTTTGCTGTCAGCGTGTATCGCCATATTCCGCTTGGTTGGTGACGTTAGCTTATTTCTCACCAAATCGGTCACAAACCTCATGCCACCACTGTCCAGGCGGTACCGAGATATCAATTCAGTATCATTATACTCATTAAATACATCTTTTCGTGTTCGAAAAACTCTCAGGTGGTGACGCTGAGCAGCCATCTCTTCTCAGGTAAGAAATAGTACATGCTGAGGACTCCTAACTTTTTGTAAAGTTAAGAGTAATTCTAAGAGTAAAATCACTTTATTAATATGACTTAAGAAAAATCTTACATTTAAGATTAAAAATTGATTTATTCTTAGAATTAACCAGAGTTAAGAATTATTTTTCACTCTTAGAATTAGGAGATAAACGTACTGTGTTTTGAAATTAGATGAATGTTAGACCGAATTGATAGTCTCTAAATTTCATTTGAAGCCGAACACGTAGCGTGATCAATTCGGTCTAACATTCATCTAATTTCAAAACACAGTATGTTTATCTCCATTCTACCATAACCGATTTAACATCGAACTTCCTCGCCCTGCGGAAGACACGGCGTAATCCGGCGTGGGACGAGAAGGCGAATTGAACTCGTCTGTGAAGGGAGTGGTAGGTGTCGTTCGTATTTTTGTTAACATTGCAACATAAAAACTATTCTGTCCAAAGAAAACAAACTACTGGTTCTCCTTTGGAGTTTGTGGATAAAGTCAAGTTTTTTGGGACTCTGGTTTGATAAGAGGCTTACTTGGAAACCTCATATAGACTATTTGATTCAGAAATGCACTAAAGTCCTGAACCTTCTGAGAAGTATTTCCAGTACCAAATGGGGTGCAGACAGGACGTGTTTGTTACTGTTGTATCGTGCCCTCCTTAGATCACGACTTGATTTCGGCTGTCAAGCCTATGGATCTGCATGTGCTACACAAAAGGCAAGACTAGCTGTTGTTCAGTCAAAAGCCCTACGAATATGCCTTGGAGCATTTAGAACTACCCCCTGTTGAGGCTCTCCATGTTGAATCTGGTGAACTGCCTTTAGATCTCAGACGTGAACTGTTAGAAGTTCGGTCCATGCTTAAATTGAAATCTTTTGGAATGAAACACCCTACTTCAGCTGTATTGGGAGATTGTGTTGAGTATTTCCTAGATCCTTGGAAAGACGGCATGGGGCCTTATGGGATGCGTTCTCAGAGAACTGCTTTCCATCATAATGTACGTGATGTTGCCATAGCTGATGTTAGTGTTTTGCCAAAGAAGCCACCATGGTTGCTTGACCTTCCATCAGTTTGTCTTGACGTTCTGGAACAAGCAAATAAATCTGATCCGGCGCCTCTTGTTAAAGCTCTTGCCGAGCAACATATCCGAAGTTTACAGTGGATCAATGCAATGCAGATTTACACTGATGGATCTAAGTGCTCAGTGTCCGGTCGTGTTGGTGCAGGTATCTTCATAGCCACTGATAAAAGAGAAATATCTCTACGATTAGCTGATCACTTATCTGTATTCTCTGCTGAACTTGCAGCAATCATTGAAGCTTTGCGGTGGATTCATTTTTTGAGACCTGTATCAGCGGTCATTTTCAGTGATTCTTTCAGTTCTTTACAAGCAATCCAGACAGGTACCTCCTCAGCAAGGCAAGACTTGATCAATATTATCCTTCATCTTTTTAATGAATTAAGTAAAGACCTGTTAGATGTTGAGTTTTCATGGATACCAGCTCATGTTGGAATCTTTGGAAATGAAAAAGCTGATCATTTGGCAAAAGCTGCATTAGATTTTGATGTCTCAGAACAGGATGAGACAATATTGCCCTCTCCTGCAGAATTATGCACCGTCAGTAAGACCCATGCGCAAGCGAAATGGCAACAGAGATGGACCTCATCCTTAAAAGGACGCCATCTTTATGGCATTGAGCCTTATATAGCTAAAGCAAAATTATCTAGAAACAATCGTAGAGAAGAGGTTCTTTTAACCAGACTTCGTCTTGGGCATTGTGGTCTTGGTGCATATCTAAACATTATTAATAATGATATTCCTGCAAATTGCACAGTGTGTAATCAGGTAGATGATGTTGCTCATTTTTTACTGCATTGTCAAAAATATGTAACTCATCGTAAGGCGATGGTGGGATCTTTGACAGCGCTTAATATTGACCTCTCCTTGACTGGATTGTTGTGTACAAGTAATATCACTCGCAATGATGTTCAGAATGTCATTCTTGCTTACATTAAAGCTTGTGGCAGCTTTACTACTTTGTAAACATGTATAAACGTAGCAAACCTTTATGATGGGCAAGGTGTAAATGGGCCCAGTTGCCCGAACACCTATCAAACTTTCAATTATCCATCCATCCTACTGTTTATTCAATACAATAATGTAACACCTAAGAGCTTGGTTTTTATAATCATAACTCCACACGACCGAAACCAGCCTATTGTTTTGTGTGCCGTGTTACTGTACCCCCCTGGCCACACTATAATGGAATCGTCTGACCTACTTATTTTCTTCGAAGTAGACAGTTACGCAACAGATTGAAATGGCGGACGAGCCAGTGTTTACATTTTGCGAAAGGTTGAAATTCGAAGTGACAGTGGAAAATACTTGACTGACTGTCGAACCTGAACCCTGCAGAATCGAAGAATATATCCTTTTCTGATCGGCCTATGACCTGTAACTCATCAAAGACTGTTGATTTTTATGACCGGCGAGTGTCGATCATAATTTCACGTACCTGGACATGATGTAGTATGAGTGGCGAATTTTGTGTTTCGCCTGACCGTTATCTTGCGAATTTCCCATTCTAAACGGAAACAAATATACCATTTACCAGGTAGGTAAATGTTTACGAACGTTTTGCCGCACAAATAGGGATAGATAGGGATGTATTTTTACAAGGTTTTCGGATTTTATATGTTAGATATTGTTTGTTTATGTTTGGGGCTGTGTATTGTAATTGTTTTTGAATATTTTTATAATAGAAGGTAATAATTATGACAGTGAGGTCCCCTAATAATTGTGGAGGAGAAATCGTATAATTGTATTTTTCGAGGTTTGATAAATTTTTCATCAGCATTTCCATCACGTCTGTTGTGTTGATATTAGTCATGTTGGTGGCCAAGCCGAAGTAGTGCGGCAGTGTTGTATACGTGCGCAGTGAAGCGCCGTGAAATCAGACGCATTTTCAATTCAAATTGATACCGTCTGATTTTATGGCTTGACCAATCAAATTCGAGCATTTCACGTAGCCATGGTAGAATCTTTATTAATACGGCTCCAGATCATTCTATTATTTCCTTAGAACTTGCCCTTAGTCCAGTAGAACGTGGACCGGGTTAGTGGAAGTTCAACTCATCTTTACTGTATGACAATGATTAAGTGACACACGTCAAGAAAACAATACGCGATACAGTGGCCGGATATTGTATCACTGGAATCATCGACAATTTAGAAACTATTGAATTAGCAGTAAAGTATCAAGTATTTTTCGAAATATTAAAACTGAAGATACGAATATTCAATTGAATATTCAATTATACTGAAAAAACAAACTGAAAAAGAAGAAGGACGCTGGAACGTGAAATCTATGAAATGGAGGCTAGATCTCAACATTAAGTAGTGATGATCATAAAAAATGTGTTGAAAAAAAAAGAAAGACTCGAAACTATTAGGCGAGTGAGTGAGTTTAGTTTTACGCCGCACTCAGCAATATTCCAGCTATATGGCGGCGGTCTGTAAATAATCGAGTCTGGACCAGACAGTCCAGTGATCAACAGCATGAGCATCGATCTGCGCAATTAGAAACCGATGACATGTGTCAACCAAGTCAGCGAGCCTGACCACCCGATCCCGTTAGTCGCCTCTTACGACAAGCATAGTCGCCTTCCGTGGCAAGCTTGGGTTGCTGAAGACCTATTCTACCCCGGATCTTCACGGGTCCGAAACTATTGGGACAGCAAAGGTAAAAGGAATCAGATTTAGAAGCAAGGCCAAATGGTATGAAGAGGGAGAAAAGAATACTGAATATTTTATGAATTTAGAAAAAGAGAAACTATATTAATAAGAACATGAATGAAATAATAACAAAATATGAAATTCTGACGGAAAAGGAAGACATATTGAGAAAATGTTCAGAATATTATCGCAATTTATATCCAAGTAAACACGCAAAAGATAGGCAAGATTACCTAGATGTATTTACGAATAATAATGACTAGAAACTATCAAATGATAAACTCGAATTTGTGAAAATACACTTACGCTAGACGAATGTGCTCGAGCCTTAAATAATATGAAGAATCCTGGATCGGATGGCTTCACTGCAGAGTTTTATATTTTTTTCTGGAACGACAAAAGTGTATTTCTTTGGCGATCCATTACATATGCATACAAGGTATCATAACGTGTTTGCTTAAAGACTCTCGCGATAGGCGATATTTAAAAAATTGGCGACCTATAAGTCTTCTAAATGCCGATAATAAGTGAAACTCAAACAGGCTTCTTAACAAATAGATTTTTAGGAGAATATACTAGAATATTATATGACTTAATGAATTAATGTGAAGAGTATAAACTACTCGGTCTTTTAGTTGCAATAGATTTTGAGAAGGCATTCGATACTGTCGAATGGGACTTTATTGACAAGGTACTTTCAGCGTAATAGCTGTAGTGCTTCAATTTTATCGGGTTCGTTGTCAAACTTCTTTTCCTTCGGACGCGGATGTCGCCAAGGAGACCCAGTAGCGCCATATATTTTTGTTACATGTGTCGAATTATTGGCTATTGCAATTAAATCTAATAAGAATATCAATAGTATTACTATAAAAGATATGGAATATCTCATCTTCCAATACGCAGATAATATGAATTTCACTTTAGATAGATCTGAACGAGGACTGTCAGAGCTAATTCATATTATTAAAACATTTGCAATAGTCTCTGGTTTAAATCTCAACTGTGATAAAACTATAGCTGTCTGGATAGGGTCCAAACGAGACACTTATGAACAACTCTGTCCACATATACCTCTTCGCTGGTCCAATTTAAATCCTGGGAATAATTTGTTCAACCAATTTAGAAGAAATGATTACAAAAAATTTCGAACCGCAGTTTTCAAAAAATAGAAAAAAATATTATTCTCGTGGTCAAATATATCATTTACTTTGATAGGCAGAATAACGATTATTTAAACTCAAATTATCCCCTTTTTACACACTTGTTTATCGCCCTCCCTTATCCGTCTAAACTCTTTTCCAACGTTTGTATACTATACTTTTTACGTTATTTGGGGTGGGAAGCGCGATAAAATCCAAAGGAAAATGTTGATAAACGACTACTGTAAGGGTGGCTTAAAAATGATGGATGTTATATCATTCTGTATGTACATGAAAATCAAATGGTTAAGCAGATTACTGACATCGAAAGGGTTGTGGCAACACCTAGCATTCGAGACATTATCAACTTTTGGTGACATTAACCTATTCAGCTTTCAAGTGGAAAAGATACAATCCTACTCCAAGAATATTAAAAACATGGGAAACCAAACATAATATTACTCTAGCAGATGACTATCTTCGTGACAATTTTGCGTTGATAAAGAAAACTACCATAGAAAATAATGCCAGGAATTTTCAGTATAAATTCTTTCTTTGAATAGTTACAACTAACTCATTTCTGTTTAAGATAGGTACCCGTGATAATAATGCCTGTACCCTCTGCAATCAAGAAACAGAAACTTTAGAACATTTATTCTATTCCTGTGAAAAAACAAAACACCTCTCTACATTTGTTGAGTGGTATCGATACAAAACCAGCTGTAATCTAAGTATAAATGATGAACGTTTCCTGATGGGAGACCCGGTGGCACCTGTCCTGATTAACCATCTTTTCATCATTATCAAGAAATATATTAACAAAACGGTTAACGGAGTTAAATATCAACCAACTTTTTTATTTCATAAAATACTATTTCAAACTAGAAAAACATATTTTCGGTGAAAATGATGAAAAATTTCGTTTGAAATGGATTTCTCTGTTCCCTTGTGAGTAAACCCTTCTGCACCCTGTGTCTATACCGCTGTCTTTCTTTTTTCAAACTCCTTCCGTCTGCACGGGAAAAAAAGTTAAGTTTTCATGAAAATGTAAGCTTACATTTTTACGCAATCTGAAAATTATTTTATATATTGAAAGGCAAAAGAAACGTCGTAATATTGAAAATGACATTTAAGTATCAATGGAGTATTTATACTAATAAACATTATCAAAACTATAAATGTATAATGATATAAAGGAAATACAAATCTTATGAGTATTTTTAACTACATCATGAAATTACCGATCATGGTCACGGAGATTGCCGCTCGTATCGGGTGAAGCGGTTCGCGAAAAGTGTACCGCAATAAATCGTATTGCGAAGTTCGAATTGCAATATACCGATTAACGGGTATTATCGCCCACCCCTAGTTTCTCACCACTGTCAAACAAATGCATACAATCCACACGTAAGCTTTAGACAAGGCACAACGTCAAGCTGTCCTAATATGTGTATGTTAGTTATCTACCATTTCAGCAGTCATGAAGACACTGGTTATAATTAGGTTTGATGTTCCCGCACTTAAAACGTTTATAAGCCGAAATGGTTTGTATCACCTAAACGCAGCTACGCATCTCCCGAGACCCAAATTGTTGAACCGCGACGCGTGTGCCTATATATGTGTGTTTTAAATTAATACCTGATCAGTAGACTGAAGGACTTTGCGGTTGTCACATCACCTGTATCGTGTCTGGGTAAACCTGCTAAAGACGATGAGCCATCGCTTTTTCGAGGGCGCGAAACACGCGAAGATCTATGCTGTGGCTCGCCCTCGCTACTCTGACAAGGTGTTGGATCTCATCTTAAAATTCTGTCAAGCCGGCGGAGGAAAACTCAAGCTGGCAGTAGATGTTGCGTGCGGAACAGGACATCAGAGTACTCTCCCTTTGGTGGGCCGTTTTGAGAAAGTTATCGGAGTTGATGTCAGTGAGGAACAGTTGAAACAAGCGCCTGAAAATGTGGCAAATTTGG
The DNA here is from genome assembly GCF_003918875.1 of Haliotis rubra. Lineage (NCBI taxonomy): Eukaryota > Metazoa > Mollusca > Gastropoda > Lepetellida > Haliotidae > Haliotis > Haliotis rubra. Next base: position 901,710 of record NW_025767138.1, on the reverse strand, counting down.
AATTCAGACAGTCGGCGGCGGAATATTTGTCGTTCCTTGATCCAAATTCGGTAGATCTGGTTACTGCTGCGAGTAGCTTACACTGGTTTAATATTCCGGAGTTTTACAGGGAAGTTGAGCGGGTGCTGTCGCCTGGTGGGTGTTTGGCTGTCTACACGTATGGTTGGGCAACATTTCGGGAACCTGGAGCCCAGGAAATCCTCGAAAAGGTATTGAAAGAAACCGGCACAGCTGAGCATTGATATTTCTCAGTTAAATATAGTCACACAAAAACAAATTCCATCCTTGCTTGTTAGTTGTTGAACGAGCAAAATGTTGGTTAGTAATCTTACTGTTAGTAATCTTACTGTTAGTAATCCTACTGTTAGTAATCATACCAGACAAACCCGTGTCTGACATCATAATGATCATCGTGTCGCCAAATACAGGAACTGTTCTGACCAACATACCGATATAATCACATGAAGAATAGCAGAGGTTGTTGGGGGCCAATTATATAACTGCATGAACCTTGGCTCGTATGTTGCCGATTCGATACTAAACGTTAACTCACTTATTTTACTTTTTGTAACACAATGGTGTTCCCATTCAGTTTATCTCGACATATTTGGCGGACTTTTTTCATGCCGGCAACCTGATGGCAATTGGCGGATACAAGGATGTTAAACTTCCATTTGACGACTTGCAGAGGTATTTTCTCACTTTCACTTGACGTTTTAATGATGAAACAAGATAATTTCATGATTTGCATGTTTTAAGTCTCCTTGTATTTGGTGTGTCTGAATGAATGTTGTTAAGTCAAGTGTTGGCAACAAGGACATGCAGTTAACCGTGTTGCAGTGCCTGGCCTCAGGTCCTTTCTGTCACGTCTAACGACCAAGATTGGTCGCTGGGTACCGATTTTAACCGGTTTATAGAACTTGTCAAGCATACATCATCCCACTTTTTAATGATGAAATAACACCAATGTATGTCTTTAATATTGATGTTTTCTTGTCTTTAGTGTGTCTGAATGAATGTTGTTAAATCAAGTCTTGGCCTGATTGACAGGCCAATGATTAACACTATAAATATCGCATCAGACAACAAGGACAAGAAATAACACCATTGCATGCTTTGCACACTGGCTTAAAATACAGCCCAGTAGTTATCACTTTAAGCATCGAGACTGCCGTGGGCTACATGAACATGCAGTTAACTTTGTTGCCGAAGACGACCTCATAATCATTCTTTGAACCAACATGATAGGTTACTGGGAAGCGATTTAACCGATTTATAGAACCAGTCAAATATATACCTTAGTGGCAATAAGGGTGAGAAAATACAGGTACCTGGGCCTGGCAATCAAGTAACCGATATCGTGCGCAACGATCTTTGCCGTTTTGGTATGTTGACATGACTTTTAATACCCACGTTATTGTGTAAAGTGCGTGATATTACTCGCTGATCATAGACAATTTGGTATAAGTGTGCCTTTAGTTCAACGTTGATTGTATAATGATTGTTGTTCCAGAGACACAATGAAGTTGGAGATGGACTGGACAGTTGAACAACTGTGTGATTATTTTCAGTCCACGTCTGTTTGGCAGAAACGCCTGAAGGTGTTCCCGGACTGTGATAGTCTCAATGCTTTGGCAGCAAAGTAAGCAAGTAATAATAATACAAGTTCGATAAAGATACGAGCTCGAATTGGGCCCAGGTGCTTGTTGTACAAAGAGACTTATAGGCTCGGGTGATCAGACCGATTGTTGTGCTAAAGAACAAAGTCACAGCCAACATCTATAAAGTACATATATGTATTCAAAGCGTCAGCTGTCTACAGTCGTTGATACTTCATGCAAGCTGGCTCTGGTGGCTCTGGTTCCTTCTTACCAGGAGGAAATACAATACTATATGGATTACGTTGCTCATTCACCTTGATTTTGTCTTTGTACGTTTCTTTTTGTCGAAGATATAGACTCCTTTATTGTAGATGCGGTCTAGATCCTAGCATCGTTATCAAGCAAATGATTGAGAACATATGCACAAGGAGAAATATATACGTACGTACATGACGGGTATTTGTGTTTATTACCCACGTGGTCAACGTATGGGTAGTTGCATCCTAATCTCGTACGTCACACGAGTATCGTATCGTGTTGACCTGTGTCGTAACGACTTGACCTGAGATTCTAACGATTTGATTGGATAACCGATGACCTCTCAATTAGGTCACGTTCTGACGCAACTATTTTTTCATTCATAACATACACGTGAATTCATTCATTCTACAACTTATATGAATTGTGGGAATTTTAACATTGCAAACGTCGCCGTGTCGCTGTTTAATTGTGAGTCGAACTGAGTCATTATATCTGTCGAAAAACATAAACGCAATGTTTCAACCAGTGATGTTAGCCGAGTGAAGCAACTGAAAACCAAGAACGGGGTGCTACGGAGTAGTTTAATGTAGGAGCCTGTACGAGGCGATGACAACTGACATGCATCGTGACGTCGGTTACCAAGGTAGTGACGTCATTACAGTGTGACGTCATGCAAATGGTGTACTACAGTGCAATACCTTCCGCAACCTCTTTAGGAAACCGGTTTCGGTTTGAAAACATAAAAATAACAGAAAATACGCTATTTTGTCAATTTAATGCATGTAAGACGTGCGTAATAAATAAAATTCTCTATTTATACTATTGAAACGGTTGATGTACAGTGTGTTGACATAACCGAGCTTGTGATTACGGACATGGTTGAAGCCAGATGAATAAATGATGGTGAAGGTATATTCTTGATTATCCTTGGTTAGTTGTTCGTAAACTGTAGGGATGTAATTGCCCCGATCTCTGTTGGTTGTCGGGTTGAGTCGTTTGATGTTGATTGCCTCTAAGAGTTTTCATGGAGTCTCTCAACGGCATTTAGTGATACATATAAAGGATGTCAGCTTCTGATGATGGAGTAAGAATATACTCCGAAACGTCGTGTCCATCACAATGAAGAACGTGATATCCATAACAATTCTTGCCTTTAAGAGTTTTCTTATCTTGTAATCTGACCGGTTGGCTTCAAGGATGCTGATGTTGCTCCAAAGGATGGTATGGTTTGGATGGACTTGGGTCGGAAATGGCTGATTAGGAGTCTTTTTTCTTCACAGATGTCTGATGTTCCTTGATTCTCAGGTTTAGGGGCCTCGACGTTTCACCTATGTACAAATCGCCACACTCGCATTGAATGTGGTGGGCAACGCTTGAAGGGTCTTCTTTGTTGCTGGTAGCTGATTTACTGTTGGTTTGTAGAATGTGCTGAATTGATGTGCCACTCTGCAACACAACATCTGTGTTGGCTAGCTTCTTAAGTAGTCTGTGGATATGGTACCCAGTTGTGTCGACGTATGGTATGCTGATGATGAACGGGACTGATTGCTGACGTGGTGGTTTGTCTTTGGATTAAGGGTGATCTTGATGGTTTTGTTGACTAGGTTTCGTGGGTACTGGTTACGGTTTATTAAGACATGACGAAGTACCCACCTAACGTCAATTGGATATTGTGAATATGTACATATATAAAGCTTTTAATGCATACTGATATAGATAGTTCCCATCAGCTACATATTAATTGCCTACTGGGTAGAAATAGAACCAATGTATAAGTGACATGTTTTGCTTGGATTTTCAGCCTCAGAAGGTTTTACGGATGGTCTTCAGAAGATGAACACCCAAGACTAACAGCACTGTTTTCAGTAGCCATATTATTGGGGAGAAAACCGCTGGAGTAGGCGTCCTTAAAAGCACAAAGAGAAGAGTCAACAGGAAGAGACGTATGATAACAGCCTGTCCACTTGTATATGAGAGATATTCGTCTAATTTCAACTCTAGTTTGCCTTCTACGACTAATGAAACCTGTTTGGCGTGGACGTTCCTTCGTTTATCTTGGTTCTCGCTGCGAATAGCTGAAAAATCAATGTTACGGAGTAAAGCAATATTCTTTCATTCCTCAGTCAACTTTTTCCGTTTGTTCTTTTCACAAACCCTGGAGATGGTATATTTTCATCAGTTATAGTGTAAGTTGTATTAATTGAAATAAATGAAATTTATCGAAATCTATTATCGGATGTATTTTTATGTGTTATATTTACCTATATGTTTGTACATGCTAGTCCAATCCGTCGTGACATCTTAAGCCCTAACTAAACGAACACGACCATCCATCTCCTCATAGGTGAAAGAGTGCTTGGGACAGCAATAGTCCGTTTATTTCTTTTTTTAAAAAGTTACTATTTTTAGTTTTTAATTAAAATATTGTTTATTTTTATATATAGATATTTATTTAATTCATTTTATTTTATTTATTATTTGTTTTAGAGGGGGAGGTTTTTGACATATGCAAACAATTACAATGGTCACGATTGCATTGGCAACGCCTGCCCATTGGCAAGGCATTTCAAATTTTACGTTCTCGAATTTTTCTTCTTCATATTTCATCCTTAGCATTTTTCATGATAATTGAATGTTGAATTTTCTCAATGAAATTGTTGAATCTGGCCACAATGCAAAAAGTTCCTGGACATTAGGCCTATAGCATTTCCATTATTAAATTGTGACACGTTATTTTCGCATCAGGTTTCATATATTCATACATGCTAATACATTAGTGATCAATGTTCATGAGACCTCATTATACCTCAAGCTCCATGTGTGTGGCAAAGCAGAACAATACTCCAGGAGTTGGAGAGACCACACTTCGTGTACACCCTGTGAAATAACAATACTCCCTTCACCCTCAAAAGTATTCCCGGAGAAAATAACAACGCACACAAGAACACTACACAGGCATGTACATGTGCACAAATACCTGCACATGTGTACTATTGCACACACGCGCATACATATGCAGGACATCACTATGCTAGCCTTGGTAATCACATTACACACACACAACCATAATGTATATATAAGTGATATAAGACTCAGTTATGGTAACAGATGGCTGGCAATTCAGTTATGGTAACGTTATTACCTTAACATATGGGTCGTTGCATCAATCCTCTGTGAGGAAGAAAGACTCCAAATCCGCCATCTCTGACCACACCCAGACCACAACATCCTATGGAACAGCATCAGTGTACTCATCAGTAATGACACCCACCACAAGATCAGAAGGCTACTAGAAGCCATTCACATCAACAGACTCCAACCGGCCTTGAACAGAGACCAAGGATATTACATCCCCACTGCCTACATCCAACTCATCACCAAGCAATCTTAATCCCATTATTCTCCTGTCTGTCATATCACTGGCTTCCTCCCAATAATCCCCCCATAGCTTACTCTGTTTGCGTACCATTTGCCTTCTTGTGTAAACACCTTGTACATCAACCGCATTAATTGTACAAACATCAATCACTTACTGTTCAACTTTACTATGTATATATATACTTTGCCTTTAGTATTGTACATCATTTGCTTGATAACGGTGTTAGTAGCTACACCGAAATGACGCTCATATTTTATTAAATAAGTTGTATATCCATAGAACTCTCCTCGTTGTTCATCACACCAACTTCTAAATGCCACTCAAACAAGAAAATTTTATTCATTAAGTGAGTCATGTTATAGTACAAGTTCAATAATCATACAAGACAAAAGTAATATCTCTCTGAAATATTGCAGGATGAAAGTGACGAACACAAAAACAATCCAAATTTAAATGTTTATTTATTTAGCGTTATAATTGATTGTAACAGTAACCAATTGAGAATATGAGCAGAGAACAACCCAGTTTAGAACAGTACTACAGTTACAACAGTAGTTTGATAACATTGCATGGCAACACTTGAGATTTGATATGCAATGAAAGTAGGTCTCACGGTTCCTTTGTAAAAGGGACAAAGCAACACTTTAGAATTATTAGGTATAATGTAAATGTTATTTGATATAACAAAAGTGCAGATTTTTAAATTATCATTGGAAGTCATAAGGAGGAAAAACAGAGACAATAATTTTGAATGCACCGGATCACATAGAGAGTTCTCATGACTTCTTTCAACTTGTAAACAAAATGAAAAACAATGCCCAAATTTCAAAGCATATGCATATTTAGCAGACAGTAGTTGATTATGTACTTTAAATTGGACTTAGCTTAGAGTTGGATATAGTCCTCATTTTTTTATTATATTTGAATGTGGTTCTGGGAGGAGAATTAGGCCCATGTTCAAAACTATTTGTCTTTTTGCATCTTATCCTACATGCACTGCTCTTGTACTTTTTCCAGTACACTGTATATAAGTTTTTCTTTCACAGAAACCAGACAGATTTTGTATTTATTGCAAGAAGACTTTTTTGGGGGAAATTAAGACGCCACATTCAAAGAGTACACAAAATGGAAGAGGAGGTAAAAGAAATCCTAACCACATCAGAAAAGAAACAGGCAGGTTGTTTTTATCATAAACGAAGAGAAGGCATGGTGGCATTCAATTTGAACCTAATAAAAAATGAAGAAGTTGAAAATCCATCGAAATTCATGAGAGAACGACAACCCAAGATACATGACAATATAAACAGAAGGAAACGTGCTCAAAATATGTTGCTGACCCAATACCTGTAAAACATCTAGCAGTATCTGACTTACACAAGGATTCGACAATCAGAGAAGAAATTATGCTTAAATTTAGAGACACTAAAGTGGGTGAACTCTGTAGGACTGATTGGCTAATCCAACAGGTCGGGTATCGCCACTTTTGTTTGAGGAAATCGGAAATATCAAGGAAGTAAAAACATGTGTAATGACTGAAATGCGAGAGCTTCTCAAGGCTTTTCTTACGGTTCAAAACACTGTGTACTGAGCCTGTTACTCCGGAGGAGATGGTCTGTAGGACAAATTTGCCAAACTTGCGAGAAGCCATCGAAATGCACACACAAGAGGAGGAAAATGGTCAAGAAAAGCATGGACTATTTAAAGCTCAATTTAAATGCCATCATACAAAGGACAATTAAAGCCCGAAAGAGTCTAACACAGAAACCATGCAGGATAGAAAAATTCCAATATGCTTATGGATTTCGGGCACACGAAATGTTTTCAAAGTCAAGATATTGCCAGATGGCTAATTCGCTGGACAAGGCAAGGAGACCCACTAATCTACCCGACAAAGATGCTCTCAAAATACTGAAAGATTACATTAGAAGTGAATTAACACGCCTTTGTTACAACAAACCGTTCCATGTCAAAAAGTATACATGGTTGCGGTCCCTTGTGGTTGCGAGACTCACACTCTATAATGGTAGGCGTGGGGATGAGCCATCCCGCTTGCTGGTGAAAGAATGGGAGGACGCAATTGACGGTACTTGGATACCAGCACATCAAGTAGAAGACGTGGAAGACGAGGCTGAGAAATATCTCATTGGCCAATTCAGATTGGCGTATCTTCATGTAATGCCCATAAAAACATAATGAGTCATAATGTTAATGATGGTAAGAATATTACCTCAATCATTACATCATTGACATAATCCAACAGATTGGTTGTCAACACTTTAACTAAATCTTCAGTTTTCAATGATGTTATAATCACTGCCAACTATCAATCAATAGTAATACATGTACTCTAAGGAGTACATAGTATCCCACAACTCTCACTCATGCGACAATCAAGTGGACCTCACTATTTTCCATACCTGTTAACTAGGTGCAGATGGTTTGGGAGAAGAATGTGAGTACTTCCGATGTAATACAGGTAGTGTTCCTATAAAAAAATTAAAATGATAACTGCTGTTTGAGAATTCGTGCCTCTTTTACATCATTGCCAAACCTTTATTACATCAGAACTTGGATATATAGAGATTACTAACCGAGTGTATTTCCGTATCATTAATATCATATGTTAGCAATAAAAATTGTATCATGCGAGCCTTTAGCGAGCATCATGCATAAGGTGAAGGTGAAGGTCGTTCATGACGGCGGCATATGGTTGTGACTAGTCGCTCATACAGTGCAAACATAATTCATGCTTAAAATAAAATCTTTCTATCTTAAAAAGAACAACAAAATCGGGGACGTTTTTTTTAGCTGTGTTTCTATTTTCATTGCGGGTAATCACCTCATCAATATCAGTTTCTGATACCTAACGGAATCGATTCGTCGTCTGTATTGTGATCGATAGATCGAAATCCTTGGTTGGTACCTTCCTTAGACGATTGCCTTTCAGTGGTGCCTGATAATCCGTACCTTCAATTTGAACGAAGTACTCCGTTTCATGTTTTCCAAGGTCAATTACTGCAGTAACGACCTGTGTCATCAATTCTTACAGAATCACAAATTTTGAGAATGGGGGCAGCCATGTTTGTTTACAAACAATGTAAACTCGCGACGACGTCATCAATGAAATGTTAACGTTGTAGGATTCGCATGGCGTGTATGGAGTTTTGTGAAAGTAGTTCGTGGATTAACGTAATTTGCATAGTTCAGGCCCTCCTATCTATGTGACGAAAAAGCGTTGAATGAGATCATAATGATGGCGTATTGGTAGCATAGCGTCTGTATTCCAATCTAATGCAGTTTATATACAAACAAAAATAGGTACTATCGGATTTGACAGCGGCCGTTGGCGGAACACGCGTACAGCCGCTATGCGAAACTCGGTAGAATGCAGCGGAATAATTACCTCGGCTGTATCCGTCAAAAACTGATCGTAGTCGAGTGACAACACCATTTCCGGAAAAACACTGTACGACAAAATGGCGGACGAAACCAAACAAGTGACAAGGTGAGTATTATCTTTTGTATATTCCGGGTTGAAGTTTTGACTTTAATGCAGGCTGAAAGTTAATCGAGGCGGGTATGATTTCTCCAAATCGCACATTGGTACCAGTTTATTTTTTCAGTGTTAGCATGTTGTGTCTAATTGATATGTAGTAGTGAACTTGTTTTTGTTTAGATCTCGAGTACAGTTGTGTCGCGTGAAATTACGGTGAATATCGGGAATGTTGGTTTACAGCTGTTTTCAGCTGACAACTTGATAAAAGGATATGTTGTTGATTTTAATTTTGAACTACTTAAGAGGTGTGCATGATCAATTATTGTGCAAATATGTAACTTATTTCATATGTAGTCAGGTGCAACTTGCATTAGAATATATGATGATCATGCATTTGGCATCGTTGATTAACATGTTAATTTGTTGAAATTATGGTATACTAATCATGCTGTTGGACTCTTGGTATACAGATATTAAACACATTTCAGGTTCGTGAGTGGTTCCAGGCGTGTGATGACCCAGGGATATCAGCTATTGACAGATGCAGGATGATACAGATGGGTATATAGGTGAGTTGATTTAGAATTTCCTCAGTGGACTACAGATCATTGTAATATGACCAACATCCATAAGGAAGCAACTCTCTTAACTTCATGAAATTGCTTTATTTCTTATTTTTTACAGGTTCAAGAAATTCCTTCTGTCACTGGCTGAAATGTCAACCTTCCCTCCAGTGGGTTTACATGTCAACACGTCCAAGATCTGTGGGGAGAGCATTGTAAGACAAGATCCAACCAGGTAAGTCCCACACCGTACTAGGAAGGCTGGTGTTGTTTGACATTTAAGATTTATATATGTTTAACTAATGGCGTTTTCTAACAAACACTGGCCGACAGTTTTGTTTACCATTACTTTTTTACTATTAATAGTTTTATTAAATATGTAGAATCTAGCAGTGTGGTAGCTTATTGTTTAGATGACTAACTCATCAGTGCACCATGGTTTACAGTGTGATTCCACGGGTTTAACAATTTGATCATCTGAATTTTCAACTGATTGCTATCTTGCAGAGGTATTGGTGTGATATTTTCAAGTATAATAATGTTGGTCCTCTTCCGTCAAAGTTAAACCCCTCACTCACACACACACACACACACACACACACACACACACACATTGCATTCCACTAAAAGTGTTCTTCATTCCTATTACAGGACGACTTGTTTGATGCCCCCAGTAGGCTACATTGTGTGAGGAAACCCTAGCAGGGTATGTCAAGTCTGCATGAACCTGGTCTTGGAGCTACCCACAAAGTCAAGGAAAGCAATATGTAGCGACTAATAAGAGCTGGTCTTTCGCCCACTGATGAACAGATGTCCAAGTGTTGAATCTGTTATGTTTTTACATATGTACTTTCATAATGTGTAAATATGGGAATTGTAAAGTTGGACATGTGATGTTGTGTCTTACATAAACAGAAAATAACAGACATTTTTATCTACTGATTATCATTGGACAAAGAAAGTCATATTCATATTTGTCAATGAATAAAACACTTGAACTTTATATATCGCTGTAAATTTATCTTTATTACAAGTTAACATGGTTGATAAAAACAACATTAAAATACAGATCATTGTAGTTATTTGTTAGTTATCTTTGCCATTATCACATAGCTAACCTGGTTAGCCAAACATCCTTCCTACTACTTTCAAAACACAAAGTCACATAAACAGACATTACAAGCATGCACAAGTATTTTCCAACATCAACAAGAATTTACAATCTCTAACACCAGAAAAAGAGATTTGAGGAAATTCGATTACTAAATCTAAACAAATGAACTTCAAATAAGCAAAGGTGGTATGGATATAGTGGCAATTATAATTCGTGTTTCCAAATTATGTATTTAGGAATCTGACAACTGGCCATGGTCATTCATTTTACCAATGAAAACTTGTATTCCTCGCCAGCATGCTTCTTAACATGCTCGCGCATACCAGGATACCCCGAAATGTTTAACTTGACTGCAAACCTTGCACTTGACAACACAGTCTGTTTGTGTACTTTAGCAACATGTTCCTTCAGCGTTTGGTTGATAAGGAAAAACTTTCCCCACAATTCACATGAGAAAGTGACATCTTTAGTGTGGCGCCTCACTTGCAGATTCAAGGAACCTTAGGTCTTGACAATCTTCCCTCAGGTCCAACACTGTAAAGATGGTTTATTTGCAGGTTTGTGCTCAGTCACTGCTGCAACAAACAATGTCTCATCTATCCTATAAGCTTGATCGGTGTCTCATCTAAGTGAGACACATCCAGGAAATTGTGTCATCAGGAAACTTGTGCTCAAGTCTTGAACACTTTTGCAGACTGTGATCTGTAAGTGTCAAACCAAGAGAATAACATGAAATAAATTCAGAAAATATTATTAAAAACTAATTATTATGAGTTATATTTTAAACATGGAATGAAAAGTGATGTGTGTTATGTTTATCACATATCTTTGTCTTTGTGTGAGAATCGCAGCTGGTGACTGGCACATTGGGTGACTGGCACATTGGAAGACTTTGGTATTGGTCAGACTCCATGTATAATCTCTGTCGACGGAGTTTCGGGAACAGTAGGGAGGTCACAACTATCAGACATCTCGCCCTTCCGTCCATCAGATCCCAGCACACTCGGCGACTGTGTATTTCCCAAAACAAACATGATGGTCTGGTAAGTGTATCTGTTAAACAAAGTAATATGGGTTCAATCACAATTAGACACGAATAAAATGCACACTGTTCGCACTCACTTCCAGTTTTAAAATGAATACGTTACAAATATGGGGCAAAATACAACTGCGGTCTCTCCGACGTAGCCGGTCAATGAAAATATTGCTCAAGTCGTCATCGTTCGTAATAACTCCGAAAACCATATTCACACTGAGTCTCACTTTGCTCCTCACTGAATCCTCTCACGATAAATCTTCTAAAGCCATGTAAGAATTCACTGAAATCGAAGGAGGTTGGCAGATTCATTCCGCCGACCTCAGCTTGAAATCCGTTCGACTTCCATACAAAAATGCAGATAATGGACATAAAATACATTTTTTACGAAGATGATATCGTTGAAGCAGTCCAAATACTTCTGAATCGAAGAGGAGAAAATGGAATTAGAGACCCAAACATATTCCTCTTCGCGACCAAGGGGTGAAATAGCCATTGTTATGGGTGGCATTGTGTTAGGGATGTTTGCTCGCAGGCTGGCGCGAGGGTGAACGCCACCCAGAATTTCCAGCTATTACGCCAGTCTGGACATGAGCACCACCGATCAAGCTGCCTTTCTTGAACATATGGGCCACGAAGCCAGAATAAACAAAGAAAATTACCAGTGCCCAATGGGTATACGGGAACCCAGTTAACACAAAACATTTTCGAAACATTTTCATAAGGTTTCAAAATAGTTTTTTCAAAAATGTTTTTGGAACGTTATAAAAATGTTTCATAATGTTATTGAAATGTTTTTAAAATGTTATTCAAAAACGTCATGCTATAACATGAGAGAAACTATTTCATAACATGTCATTGAAATATTTTTAAAACGTTGCAGAAATGTTGTGCACGAACATGTTTGATGAAATATTGTCATCACGTTTTAAAAACATTGTGCACACATTTATGCCATATCATACAAATAATGTCTAAATCTCTCCCAAAATACTGAAAATGTTTTCAAAATGTTCAAAAACGTCATGCTATAACGTGTTTGAAACCATTTCACAACATATTAGTGAGCTGTTTTAAAACGCTGCAGGAATGTTATGCAAGAACATGTTTAATGAAATATTGTCATCACGTTTTAAAAACATTGTGCACTCATTTATGCCGTATCATAAGAATAATGTCTAAATCTCTCAAAAATACTGAAAATGTTTTTGAAATGTTTTCAAAATGTTATTCAAAAACGTCATGCTATAACGCGTTTGAAACCATTTCACAACATATTAGTGAGATGTTTTTAAAACGCTGCAGGGATTATGCAAGAACATAGTCATACAAATAATGTGTGAATATCTCAAAAATACTGAAAATGTTTTTGAAATGTTTTCAAAATGTTGTTCAGAAACGCCATGCTGTAACATGAGTGAAACTAAACTCTGTCAAAAAAGAAACGCAACCCCTGTATTTTAGAGATTTTGATCTGAAGTTTTAGGACGACACGGCATTTTTATTATTTAAGACAGAAGTCTGAAATTTGGCAGAATAATAACCCAGATGGGCATGTTTAAAATTGTCATTTCAAAAGTCATCTCACAGACACCAGTTTGTCACCTGGGGGGCGTCTTTCTCAGTATCTCGTATGAGCACCACGCGCTGCAATCACTGCACGGCATCTCCTTGGACAAGAACGGATAAGACGCCGGATTCTTTCCTGGGCGAGCTGTTGCAGCGTCTGTGGCGGCGGCTGACGTTGACGTACGCGTCGATCCAGAGTATCCCACAGGTGTTCAATAGGGTTGAGGTCTGGTGATTTAGAGGGTCATGGCAAGACATTGACGTTGGAATTCTGCAGAGAGTTCATTGTTGCACGTGCAGTATGAGGCCGGGCGTTGTCCCGTTGAAAAATCTGTGTCTGTTGGTCAATAATCGGGAGAAGGTGAAGCTCTAACACGTGGTTGATGTAACGTTGGGCTGTCAGGTTCCCTGGAACGATCACCAAGTCTGATTTCTGGTTGTATGAGATGGTTCCCCAAACCATGACGCTTTCTCCGCCAAATCTGTCCACCTGTCGGACGCAGATGGGCGCAAAACGTTTATGACGTCTCCTATACAGACGCTGTCTTCCGTCGTGACGTTGCAAAAGAAACGTGATTCATCAGAAAACCAGATTCGCCTCCAGTTTTGTAAAGTCCGTATCCTTACGTTGTTGCACCACCTGAGTCGTCGGCGTCGATGTAGGGGCGTAGTACAGGTCCAACAACTGGTCTACAGGCACGTAAACCCGCTTCTTTCAGACGGTTCCTAATCGTTTGAGCTGACACTCCTCAAACCTGGTATTTGTGTGGGAGTCACGGTTGGTAGGGCATGCCGATTACGCAGGTGATGGACCCGGATGTACCGATCTTGAAGGGGGGTCGTGATTCTTGGCCTTCCACTTCTCGGGCGATCGTTGGTCAAATTTAAGTTGTTGTAGCGGCTCCAAAGTCGGGATATCGTTGTTTTGTGAACATTTTAGGTGCCGTGCAACAGTTCCAAAACTTTCTCCGGCTTGAACACGACCAATGGCGATATTTCGGTCGGCAGCACTCAATCGTGGCATTTTTAACACAGCTTTTCGGCGACAAATGAATGAATATAATACGGAAGCACATGGGCTTTTATACACCCCTACATTAACTGCCATTTTCATGATTTGCATGTGTTTTTTTTGTGCGAAGTCACCATGAGGGTCATTTCATGCGTTGTGACGGAATAAGCAATAAAATACACTTATGCGTACAAATGCAGTTGTTTGGATGGTAATCTTCATTAATTACGTGTATCATTTCAATACATTCGAATAAAATTTAGTTTGGAAGCAATAACTTCATTCAAACGAATTTTTCATATCTGAGGACAGGGGTTGCGTTTCTTTTTTGACAGAGTTTATTTCATAGCATATGATTGAAATGTTTTTAAAACATTGCAGAAATGATGTGCACGAACATGTTTAATTGTGATCACGTTTTAAAACACGGTTTCTGTTGTAACGTTGGTGTAGCATAAACAGTACATACACTGCAATCACAAACAATTATCTCACTCAGCCACGTTCTAATGAATGGCTTGTCATTAAAGTGCCTGAAAACGTTCCTGAAATGTTTTAGCCGGATCTGTCATCACATTTAAAATGTGTTTTTATTATGACTTGTTCTTAAAAGGGTTTTGAAATGATATCACACCTACACATTTTGATAACATTTTTAAAATGTTGCGACACAATGCCTTATTGTTACCGCGGGAAATGACGTCGGAATGACGTCACCCATCACGTCATAATTTTACACCCGCCATCTTAGTTGAAGTTTATTCAGGACCCAACCACCTTGTCATTCGACTCATGGCGCAACAACTGGAACTGGATCATCGATGTGACCTCGGTTGCGGTGAGTTAATTTTACAGTCATTATTTTCATGTTTATGTACATTTTGATATTCACTCGATTAAAATACTGTGTTACTCAAAAGTAGCGGGGTTTTGAGGAAACGTGACTCAGTGTTCCAACAGAGAATCCCGGTGACAGGTTTTTTTCGACGATGTAAGACAAAAACGTAATTTTATTTTACTAACCTTGAGTGAAAAGGGATATATTTAGCTATTTCACACAAAAAATATTGTGTTTCCTACAAAAATAGCGTTGATGATATCTTATCGGCGAAACATCTCCACATCTGGGATTTGTATACATTTCGCTCCGCCATGCGAGTGAGTGTTGTGATCACGTGGCTTCCTGTTTATATCTGGTATATTGCTTGTCACCAGCAGACGACAGATCTTACATATCTTTTTGCTATATTTGGTTATATAGGCAATTGATTTACATCTGAACTGGTATTAACGATCTCGGGTAAATAATATTGATATTTTTGCATCCGCCCTACCAGTGAAACGGCTTGTGCACTCCGATTGCGAACGTAATCCCCCCGATATAGCGCGAGCAATGTAATCTTCGAAATCACTAGAACATCGAATTCAGCTCGCTTTGGATATATATTATATCGTTGTGAAGAATGTCTAAGAGAGTTTGTACCTAATTAATTTTATGTTACATAAAAGGATAATTGGGCTATCAAGAGCGAGCAATATGTGTTCAAGCAGAGTTCAGTAAGGCGGTTAATGCCGCTATTACGTTCGGTTTTCGATCGTACACGTATGGACAAGCCAGTGGCTCTTATCGTTGTTAATTTTTTCCATGTTATTTCTGAAGGACATTTTATTAATTTAACATTGCATCTGAATTTCAATTTTTTAAACTATGACAATTTTGCTCGTTTAAGTCGTTGGAAAGTTGTGTCGATTTTATACCACGAAAATGGGGAATCGAAATAATTTCGAAATTAGTTTCTGATCCACTTGACTGTGGGATAGTTACTGGCTGTCATAGTGTGTGCATGTTATAAAAAACTATTTCTTAAAAGAAATGACAGACGCATTCTTGTTAATTAACACTGACTAAACTAAATGTTAAATGACCATCTGCTGGGTTGTCCACTATTACCGCATGTTTTGAAGTGCTATACTAAAGCAGAGACGATATAATAAATAATATTTATTAAATGGTCTCTTATTAAAGGTACTCTGTTTACACTGTGTATTCTTAAATTTTCCCCAGACAAATTAATTGATCGGTTTTGGATAGATGTATTTCCCTTCTAGACAAGAGCCAGAAATAAACGTGTGGCCTACACTATAACGGGGCGTTGGCGATGACTAGTCCTCGGCTATGAGTTGTCACTGTATGGCCACAGAGTGACAGACTATCACAATATATTCTCAGTGAAGTGATCAATGTTTGGTGATGATTTACATAAAAATATTGATCTAGAATCTAATTGCTTTTGCAGGAAGGAGATATAAACAATGTCGTGGTTTGACACCAATATATAAGTGACATCGTTTGAAACCGTGTTGATTAGGGTTTTTCATGATTTTTCATGGTACAGTATTCCATAGTGAAAATGGCGTGGTCTCAGTTTAGTAAATGTTGGACCAAATAAAGTTGTTACAATTCTTGGTTTTCGTGATCGAAAACTGAAGAATCTGGTTACAATGCTCGCAACGAAATCGTACTGCAGCTGTAACTGTTCCGCGTGTAAGGCTTGAATCATGTAGCTAGTTACAATAGATGTGTAATAAATCAATTCCAGTTTGGATTCTGGGCTCGAAACGCTCGCCAGTAATCCAAGTTTGTTGTAAATGAAAACCCACCAAAAACTTGAGGCAATTACATAGTATGTTTCAGCTTTAGACTAACTAGATCTACTTTATATGCTTTATGGAAAACGGTTCAATTTATAACTTGTGATAATATGGAACATTGTTATTTTCATTGCAGCAAGGGCGAATATGAGATAAGCATGAGATAAGCATTCCACATTGCTGAAACGTTTCTGGAACCATACAAAATCACGTGAATAAAACATTTTTTAAAACATTTCCAAAACATCTCGAAAAAACATTTCAGGAAAACATTTTAAAAACCTTATAATTAAACGTTTTTGAAAATGTTTCTAAAACATTTCTGGAACCATACAAAATCACGTGAATAAAACATTTAAAAAAATGTTTCTGGAACATTTCACGAAATGTTCTGAGGATATTTTTAAAACATTTTCGTGTTAGCTGGGAAGTCACATTCATGGGGAAGATGCTGAACGCTATAGATCATGGTTTAAGCATAAATATTTTACAAACTACGATCACAAGAATGTATGTTGCAGGGAGTGCTGGGGATAGGACATCATTACAAAACTCAGTGTCTTTACCACTTGGCTAACATTTGATCAAGTAGGACATAAAACTACTGGGTTTTAATATTTGAGGGTTTTGATATTCACTGTGTCAATCTTGATGGATTTAGGCAACTCTTGTACTAACTTTGCTAAATTGAATTGAACTGGCTCCATTTTACAACAAAGTGTTTGCTGTTGAAAGATGTGTAAAAGCCAGAAATTATATAATTAATGTGATAAACAATTGGGTAGGTCTTGATTTTGTATGTCGTTAAAATAACGTTTAAACAATGTTAAAGCTGAGTGGAAATCAATCTGTGAAGCTTGAAATGGAACTTTGTTACTAAATACATACTCACCAGCATTGAAAACGAACCAGTCTCAAATTCTCCATATTTTCATCAGAATGGATTTCAGAATGACAATTATCAATGAGTATGACTAACATGAAGTTGCTTCATGGCCATCGGGCCGCCTCCGTGGTGTAGTGGTTAGAGCGTCCGCCCGGAGAGCGGAAGGTCGCGGGTTCCATCCCAGACCGCGTCATACCAAAAGACGTTAAAATATGGTACTTGTTGGTCCCTGCCTGTCGCTCGGCATTAATGGGTACAACAAGGACTGGTCGGCTCGGAGTCAGTATAATGTGTCTGAGTGGGGTATTCATGCTTCACTGTGGCATGGTATCTCAGTGGGCTAGCACTATAAAACCAGCTTCAGTCTGGGCTAGTACAAGCAGCCGCACATACACACGCATGCACGTCGTCATATGAGCGAGATATTCTCAAGCACGACGTTAAACCCAATTTCACCTCACCTCACCTCATGGCCATCGCAGGCTTCATAGACAACATCAGCATACAGTCATCACCCGTGACCTTGTGAAATACGCCCTGTCAGGATCGCCATATTGTCTGTGACCATATTTATGATTGAACACTTGACTGCTGCACTAGTTCAGTGCCAACACCGTGCAATGCCGTCTACAATGCCTTACATTGGACCAATTCAAACTGACCGACACTTTAATGAGTGTATACAGTGGGCATGTTCAATAGAAGTTACAAAAATGGCAGGGTGTGGCTTTCACTGATGAGTCACGTTTTCACCTACGTAATGCTGACGGCCGATTACGTGTTTGGTGTAGACGTGGTGAACATTATGCTTATGGGTGTGTGACTCAGACAGACCGTTGAGGAGGTGCAAGTGTCATGGTCTTGGGTGGAATAAGTTGCAATCACAGGACTGCCCTTCATGTCTGTCACGGTAGAGTTAATGCCCTTTACTACCGTGACCAGATTCTTCAGAATGACATCGTATCATTCTTCAATAACCACCAAGAAGTCCATACTTTTCGAAAGGACAACGCACGAACACACACAGCTTTCCGTCCAGTATCTGGCCCAGCAACACATTACGGTAATTCACTGGCCCCCATTGTCACCAGATTTATCCCCTATTTTGCACTTGTCGGACGAAATTGGTCAACATCTTTCGCGTCGACAATAGATGCGAAACAACCGGAACTTGAGATTGCACTACTGCAGGAGTGGAATGCCATCCCCCAGAACACTATTTGTAGGCTTATTGACTCCATGAGGAGATGTACATGTTGCACTGCATGTGTCAATGCAAATTTCGATTTGACCCCACATGTGTTTGATCCTTTGTGACTGTGAAACAATTAAATGAATGAGCGTTGTTGTTGTTTTTGTTAGTTGTGCATCTTATCCACTAAAAAATATAAATTGCTTACACGTGATTTTTGTAATTTCAAATTTTGTAAGAGGTGCGTTTTCAATGCTGGGGAGTATATTTATCTCGTGCTTAATGTCTATGTCGGTGTCATATTGTCATATCAAACGAATAGGCCATTTCATCAACTAGTCTAAACTTCTAAAAATAGAATATAGGGTACTTCCGCTCTATTTTAGAATCGCGCATGCGCGAAAAACGAGGGACAAACATTGACATTTGTCCCTCTTCCCCTTGTCAAAACAACAACACGATTTCGGATATACTTACACGATGCCGGCTAAACACTGTGCGTATGGGATCTGCCGAAGCGACAACCGATACGGGGAGAGACCGGAGATGGCCGGGGTTCATTTTATTTTATTTCCTAAGTTCCACAAGGAGCCTGAGAAGTGTGCGAGGTGGGTTCGCGCTTGTTCGCGAGATGGATTCACAACAGACAAGGTCAACAAATACACCTACCTATGTTCCAAACACTTCGTTGGTGGGAATGGTCCATCGTTTGAACATCCCGACCCTATCCCGGCAACATATACATCTGATCAGGTACGTGTCATGATTTTTATGTTTGTGTTCAAATATAACGTCAAAAACATTGTCTACAAGCCAGTGTCATACTACATATACGCATAAAGGTCAAACCAATGTAAAACGTGGTGAGCATTTAGATTTGACACCTGATGTATGTATGAATTATGACAAATTTTAAATTCAATAAAAAATGTCATTGATGTTATCTTTTTTGTAAAAATGATCATGATGATATGTTCAAACATATAGTGGCAGATTTATGCAGTCCAAATTGAAAAAATTCCAGGTGGTGCATTTTTCCAAGAAGAGGAAGAACCCAGTGGAGAGACACCCTCTTCCATCCAAGGTATCCAGGTTGGACCCAACTTCGACAGCAGGTGATGATGGCCTATCCTTGTTGGCAGTATGTGCAGCTGACCACCCTTACACCTCAAGAAAGCATCCAGAGGATCAGGAGACAATCTGTACTGAATTGGTATGGTCATAACTGTGTCATAGATGTAAAGTTGTGTTTAAGTCTTTTATCTGATATTAAGTGTTTTGCAATCATGCATCAAACCATTAGATCTATATTTTGTTCAAATTAATCTTACAATGTACAATTTAAGAATTCAAGCTACTAATAATGAAAGTATGTAACTTTGTAACCCTAAACACATTTAATATATCTTTTGAGTATAACCGTGAGGCACAAGAGTTACTAGGACCATGCTCTTACTATTATTAATCACCCATTGCCTCTACAATACTACCAAATGTACACCTTGTCTAAATATGTAACTGATCAAACATTTTGCGTTCAACATAATTTTTTTTATGTATTGGAACAGAATGTCTGTGACATTGAAGAGACTGCCTTGACTGAGCACAGTTCCAGTGATGCTGCCTGCCAAGCTACATGCCATCAACTCAAGACATGTCCAGCCAGGCCGAGTTTGTATGTTCAAGCATCTTGGTATCTAAGATTTATGAAAGATGACAGCGCAAGTCCCTGATTCAGATTGTGGAATTAGCAGAAATCTAGACAACAAAACCTGTGATTTACTTTTGATAATCTAGTGTGCAATAAGAAGAAATTTAAAATTACTACACTGGTATGAAAACTGTTCACTTCAATCATCTCTTTTCTTCTCTTGGTGACAGTGTGAATGACATTTGCTACTGGCGTGGAAATAAGATGAATTCCAATAAATCTGGTAAATGCAGGGTTTTGACAGTAAAAGACCAACTTGTTTTGACGCTTGTAAGATTAAGGAGAAATTTGCCCACAAAAGATTTATCCTATAGATATAACATCAGTGTTGGTTCTGTGTCCTGTATCATTACCACTTGGATTCAGTTTCTGTATATGAAGTTAATTACTTTAAAAGATCACATCTTTCCTTCAAGGCACATTATCAGGAAAACATTGCCATCTGTTTTTAAAAGTTTCAAAAACATCTGAGTCATTGTTGATTGTTTTGAAGTGTTTACAGAAAGACCAAGTGATTATGGTGAGCAAGGTAACATGTACTCTCAGTACAAGACTCACAACACCTTAAAGGTTTTACTCGGTATTTCTCCAACTGGGGCTGTTACATTTGTATCTGATGCATATGAAGGTTGCATATCAGACAGAGATATTGTCAGGAAATCAGGCTTTCTGCAAAAAATAAACCCAGGTGATTTGGTTTTAGCTGATAGAGGCTTCACTATCAAAGATCTCCTCATGAGCTGTAGAGCACATTTGAATATTCCCCCATTCCTAGGCAAAAGGGACAAGCTGACTCCTAAAGAAGACATCTTGACTCGATCTATTGCCAGGACAAAAATACATGTGGAGAGATCTGTGGGAAAGTTGAGGGAATATCGAATATTAAGCGCTGTTATTCATCTTTCAATGAAACACTTAGCATCCCAGATAGTGTTTGTTATAGGAATGCTTTCAAACTACCAGCCACCGCTTGTTAAGTAAGGAAGGCAGTATCCTCCTCATATTATTGAATGTACATTATCTGTGATGATAAACTCTTGTCTTCTCAGTTTAAACATGTAAGTAGTTATTAGGTGTTGATATTCCTCACTCATGAATACATTTCACTATACAATTACTGTTTGCATGCACAAAGTTTATTACTTTTAAATATCACATTTTTCCTTCATGGCACATTATCAGAAAAAGATTGATTGTTTTGAAGTGTTTGCAGAACAATAAAGTAATTATGGTAAGCAAGGAAACTTGTACCTTAAAAGTTATATTCAGATCAGGAAGGAATTACCTAGTGGCAGTTATGATGATAAATATAAGAGTGGTTGATGTGCCAGGTAAAAGTAATAGCAGGAACGGATAAAGTAAGAGTAATAAATTGAATGTGATGTAATAGTTGATTGTCAAACACCTTGACCAGTGATCATATTTATGGGCATCATTAACAGGTCATGTGACCTTTCTTAGCCAATCAGAATACAGGTTTGATGGCTTTCATACCAGAAACAATGCATAGGTAATTTCATTTCTAACACAAGTGACTACTAATTATCCTTATGCTGTCCTGTTTGTCAGAATACAATTAGGACTCAGTAGAAATGATTAGGATATCAAGAGAATTTGTTATAATTAAATGGACAATATCTTCATGCATCGTAGCATCAGTGGCCGCCATCTTAGTTGGTGGTTAGCTCTATGACAAGTGAAACTTACAAAAGAATCAGTTTCCTTTTATCAGTTGGTATTGTCCTTATGTGATACAAAGTGTCTGAAAAGTTTGGACAAATGAGATTTGTGCTAACATCTGATGTAACTAGCCTAGTCTTTATTCATGTGAATGTAGGCCATCGGCCCATGGTACAACGTTATACATTGGCAGCCTTCAAGCTGTAGCGACGATGATTGTTAGCATAGAAGATAAACAAGGCAAAATTTCTTAAAGCCAGAGGAGTAGCATTACTCATCAGTTGATTAAATCTACACAAGGTTGAATGGGTGAAAACATCGACAGGGATAAAACGTTTACGTAGATCATCATAAGCAGTACAAATCAGTAAGAAGTGGTACTCATTTTCCACATAGTTACAGGAACACATTTCACACAATCTTGAGTAGTTTGGTTTCTTTACATATATCTACCAGTTTCTATATCTAACATCTGATATAGCAATAAGCACAACCTTATGTTCAGACCAAGCATCTGGGGCGGCATTCTACAGATGTCAAATGTATGTTAAAACCATTGATAACTTGGGCCCAGTGTAGCGTAAATATACTCTGTATCAAGGAATTGATGTTGTCCAATGTGGCCTTTAATAATTTGGACTATACAAGATTTACTAAAATATGTGGCAAATGCAAACCGAGGATATGGACAGCAGACTGTCAAATAGTGCCTCAGCAACAAATGTCAAAACCTTGAACTACTGTCATATTGCAGGTACACATGTGGGAAATACAGTAGAATATATATTGTACTCTGTCTTAAAACAATGCATGAAAATATCAGATAATGAATATGACTTTAATAGGAAAACAGACATCCAGTTATTTACAGTCACCATGCCTTACCTAAATGTTGTTGACAGGTCACCGTAACCATAGAAATGTCAAACAGATCAAATTAGTTCTTCAGTGCAATGAAGTTTAATTTTCAATAGTATCAGTCATGGAATATACTTTAAAACACTTCTGAGCAAGAAAGTTATCAGAAAATTGTCATTTACTTGTGTAATAGGTCATTGTTTATCTGGGTCACAAGTCAGACAGACTTTAGCCACAATGCAGGAGTGTACACAAGAAATAGTCCCTGACAAACATTGTTGTCATCACACAAAATACATAATGATTCCCGACAGTGAATAACTATTTCACTTGGAGGCATGAAATACAATAGCCTGTGCAATGATAGCACATAATGACATCATTAGTAAAATCCTTCATGGATGTAAATAGCATAGTGACACAGTGGTAACAGGTGTGATTTATTTGTATGAACATGTTATATTTGAGATTACACTTTCTCACTAAAGTATGGTACAGATTCTAGTACTTTAGACAGATTGGTTGGACTCAACCTTACAAACTTACTATCATCTCTACCATACTTCACTGAAAAAGTATAATACCAAAACATAAAATGTTACATTTGAGCAGCATTTCTATGCATTATTTCTATGCATTCAAGCCAGAGGTTCATGTATAAAATAGTATTGCACTAACAATCATGATGATATGCAGTATTTAAGAGGCTGAATCATTCATCATGTACTCAGCATATGACTGTACATATTTTCAAAGTATTGTTGAAGTAAATAAACAGTACATTTACCATTAACTACCATGTCTAGTTATTTGTTTACATTTGTTTATTGATACCACAGTTTGTAACATTTACTTTGACAGATCAAAGGGAAGTAGCTTTCTTGGCACTCTCATTTCAAATATCTCAGGAACCAGAATATATTTGTAAAATAGTTTCAAGCGGTGGTATGTCTGTTCCCAAAATAGTTTATTGAAGAATAATCTTTCTACTGACATGCCCTTTGGGGACCATATTACAAAGTCACCAAAAGACTTTTTACAGATGGCCATTTGCATTTGACATTGAAAATAATATTTATGATTTCTTTTCAACTGGAGTTTCCCATTTTCCAAAGTGCTGCAAAATGAATAATATTGCTTCTTTGTGAGTTTTTCTTTTGCCTCAATTGGAGCAATGTTTTCTAGCACTGATGGACACTTAATTTCCAAAACTCCACAAGCTACATCGGAACAGAGAGACTGCAATATGCCATCAGGGCTACATCCTAGTTCAGGATACTTGGAATTTATCCAGAAACCACTTGCATGGCAAGTAAATGTTTCTATATGTTTTAATGAATAGTCTTCAAATGCAGTTTTTTCATTACATGAACCATACCTCATGTCAGCTGTATCAACACAATCAATACCCCAAACATGTGATGATAACATACGATATCTACCTCGACCTGTGGATACAGTAGCACAATCTTTACAAATAGATGCTGTCACTCTGTACCACCTGGCATTATGCCACTGATCAGAAGTTGCTTGACCTTCAGTACCAGGTACTTCACATGAGCCAACTCCATATTCTGATATGATATCTTTCACATTTTCAATAAAAACATCACACCTGTCCATGAGATAAAGTTTTAAGTCATTAGACAATTCATAATCATCGTAAGTTATTTCTAGGATGCTGTGCCATGATGTTTTTTGTGTCCAGGGCTAGTGCTGTGGAAATGAAAGCAGTCGCAAAACTACTATCAGCTTTATTGGATTGATCTACAACAGGACGTGGGTCATGATCAATGACATGGTTTGGTGCTCGCTTTTTGCTGTACTGCAAAGTTTGAGCAGGTTGTGGGTTTCTCTTTTTGTTTCGGGGTTTATTCCAGGAACAAGTCAAAGAAGTACACGAGGGTGCAGTATAACCAAAGTTAACAGTGTAATCCTCTAAAGCAAACAACAATCCTGCACATGATGCATCCTGAATTACAGCATACTTATCAAGTGTAACATGTGCATGGTACATCATACCCAGTCTGTATGACGGAAGACATTCACATTTAAGATAATAATAATCATTATTAGAACAAGTTTGAATATTTTGTATGTGGCCACTCTTAAAAAAAGCTCTTCCCTTCTTCATGGGCTTTGCTGTGCTAAAGGTGTTGTCCTGATCCTCTTCATCATCATCACTAGTGTTGATAGGAGTGACTTGTGGTAGAGGCTGTAGTCTGGCTGAAGCAATTATGTACTGGTATATATCACCATATGAAAAGGTCGGAGGGATATTACCAAAAGGGAAGTTCTTCCATCCTGTGATAGGTGGCGTGGGAGGCTGCTTTACAGTCGAAGCCTGACTTGTACTGGAATGCAAATAAAATTTAGTGCAGAAAAATATTCCAGACATTTTAATGTCTTCACAAAATTACTTTCTCAAGGGACTTACTATTTATTATTAAACTTGTAGGTGTGCAGGGTCTTGGGATTACATGACAACACAGAATATCACAGTACAATGTTTTCACCACATTTTATAACATGAAGCCTGACCCTTCTAAAAGTGAAATTAAAAAGGTTTGTTTTTTTCTTAAATAACATGGCATACAATTTCCTCTCACTCCAGAGGATGTACACACATTCCTTTAAATATACCTTGATTAAATCAACAATTTAAGTGATTAACATACTTTTCTCCAAATAAAATATGCCACAAATAGTATTAGCAATTTCCATACACTTTCTATTTCTGGTGCTTGAAGTAATGTTCACCACATGGGTACAATGTGTGAAGCCCATTTCTGGTGTCCCCCATCGTGATATTGCTGGAATATTGCTAAAACGCGGCGTAAAACCAAACTCAGTCAGTCAGTCAGTGAAGTAATGTTCAAGAAGAAATGTACAGACTATTAAATTAACACAATTTCACAATTAACACAATTTCACAGAATTCAATGCAACTTCAATCCAGTAATGGAAACTCATTAATGCTATTTCAACCTATTCTCATGCAGTGTTTCCATTTGGTCAAAGATATGATCAGGAATCAATACTGTATATTTACCTGTTAAGAGAAGCCAAAACATCTTGAACCTTCATCTGGTACCATTTCCCATTATCGATGGAAATGGCAATGTTGGTGTCCTGATGCGCATCTATGCAATCTTGGCATCTGTGTGAAAAAAATAGATAAGTAAACATCAGTCAAGGTTAGATCATAGCACTTGTCCACCAACTGACCAGACTAAGGCTTGTATATATTTCCTTATTTATGTATTGTTTATTTTAACCTGGTCTAGTAATGCTCGATTTGCTCTATCCCTGCCAGTTGTGTTGCAGTCTAAAATTAAGATTTCATCAGAGTTTAGTGGAATTCAGTGTGTGAACATTCAGGTCATCTGTGCATGAATACTTTCCATCTATTAAATTGGTAATGTCATAAAGTAGGTTAAATAACCTCTTGCGGTAATACAAAGAACCATAGCATAATGCATAATACGTGATTTTGTCAGATTTAGGTAATGTAAAAATCGAGGAAACAACAACATTACTCAATGTGGGAATTTACCTGGTTATTACAGGTTCAGGAACAATTATTTAAATGGTAATTGGTCGGCACTGGAGTACGAATACAACACATTGTCATTATCGCCTACATCTATGGGGGTACACGAATATATTTGTTTGTTATGGTTATTTCCATAAACAAATAATTGCGAGAGGGGAAAAATCACTTCCGGTTTGGGTTCTACCAAGCCGTCCGAAATTAATTCAAACATCGACGTAGGTTTTACCGTTTAGTCGTCACCATACCATTAACACAACCAGAACAAGAACTTAAATACATGTTATTTCATATATATTCTTAGCCGATAGATTCAGTAGGTTTGACATACTCCTTTCAACATTTTCCGACTAACCTTTCAACGAGTTCGACCTTGGTTCCTGTCGTGGGCAAGCCTCGGCACTCCAACCACCGTTTCAGTTGAACAACGGAATGACGATCGATGTCAAGATAAATAAATGTCGCTCCTGGGACGTCATCAGGCACGAGAGACACGTTATACAAGGTAGAGGTAGAAGCCATGGCGATAATAATGTAAGTAACGTGAAGACAGCTGTCAAACTGAGGCGCGCGAAAAACTGCAATGTTTGTCCCTCGAAATATTATTGTGCATCACGTGACGAGTTTGTGCACACAAACTGTGACGTAAGCAATGAAATGGCTTATTGCTAGCTTTTGAATTTGGTGCTATGGCATTTGCTGTTTTCAAATGATGGATGTAATGAATATGTAAGATTTTGAAAATAACTCATTTGGACTTTGTACTTAAAATGTTTATAAATGCACACTTGAACTCGTCACTATGGCTGGAATAATGCCGATGTGACGTAAAGCCCAACTCAACTCAACATATCAGACAAGAATAATGCCTTGCATAAGAGTGAGTGAGTAAGTTAAAATTTAAAGTCACATCGGCAATATTTCAGCCATATCGTGACTAAAACTAGTTCTAAATTTATAATACATACAGATAATATATAAAACACCTGTCGACGAAGGACAGTAAAACAACTAGATTATCACAGGGAAAAATTTAAGACTAGTAATTAAATCTAAAATATGTTACTTTTAAATGACAATACAATATAAAAACCGGCTATAGATTGCCAACAACTGAAGGTAGATCACCATACTAGGGACCATGGGGACTTACAGTACATTTGCTTCCTGCATGGACCCTAGCTGGATTTACACCATCCCTTCAGCCGTTAGCAATTTAGCAAATCTAGCCATACATTAAAAGAACAGGTATTCTACGATTAAAAAAGTGGAACGTTTTAATTTACTTCGAATGTTTTGGGACTTACATACCCTCTCAGGAAGACAATAATTTTACAATACTTTAACCCCCCTCGAGGATACAGCCACTAACAATCTTAGTTACTGATTCAAACTTCCAATCTTAAAATATTTGTGTATTTACACATCATTTAACAAATCTAATTCTTTTAAAAATGCAATAATTAAATGAGAACTGATACTATTAAAAGATCCTTCATAGTTCGTGATTTAAAATAGATATCCCTTGTGATGGAATATTCAACACAGTCAAGCAGGACATGCTTGACCGTGATTCTTTCATCACAAGGGATACAAAACGGAGGATCCTCACCTTTCAATAGGTATTCATGAGTATATCTTGTGTGGCCAATACGACATCGTCGTATGATGACCTCTTCAAATCTGGACTGACAACCCCAGTAAGTGTAACCGATATAGGGTTTTATTTCATGTAAATTATTGATACCTACTTGGGTGTCCCACTTCTTCTGCATCAGATCCCGGATGTAAGTTCAAATGCTAGCTTTGTAATCAGAGTAAGGAATAAGAAGTGGTGTCACAGATTTGTTGAGTGCTGCCTTGGCAGCAAGATCGGCCATTGTATTCCCAGAAATGCCAACGTGACTGGGTAACCAACAGAGGACGATGTCGTATTGGCCAGTTGCAAGATCATTATACAATTCTATAATTTCTATTAAAAGTGGATGTTTACAAGACATATTTCTAATCGTCTGAAGGCAAGAAAGAGAGTCAGAAAAGATTATGTATTGTTTATATTTAGGGTGTCTATTTATAGATTTAAGAGCTGTTAGGATTGCGTTTGCTTCTGCTGTGAAAATTGAACTGTCATTGGGTAATCTGGAAGATATAGTTTTTGACCCAATGACAGTGACACAAGCAACCGCGCTACCATCCTTGGACCCATCTGTAAATAAGGATTTATATGTATTATATTTACTTTTTAATTGATTATATTCTTGTTTATATAGTAAGTCATTAGTTTCTGATTTTTTAAATGTAGTGAGTGTTTGGTCGACTTTTGGCCTAACCAATTGCCAAGGAGAAGAAGAAAGAAGACGGGAAGGAGATATATTTTCAAGCTCAATGCCGGCAGCAGTAATGAATGGCTTAATCCTGAGCCAATAGTTTTATACGGCGTTGTGCAAGAGAAGGCTCATCGGCCTCGACGTAGAGACTGTCAACAGGAGATGTTCTGAATGATCCAAGACAAAGTCTCAGACCTTGGTGGTGGACAGAATCTAATAGTTTTAAGTTGCTTTTGCAGGCTCCACCATATACGATAGAGCCATGATCAAGCTTCGAGCGGACCAATGATCTATACAGGTGTAGGAGGGTAGTTTGGTCCCCTCCCCACTTTGAATTAGAAACGACTTTCAATAAATCAAAGTCCTTCAGGCATTTCGTTTTTAGGGATTTGATATGCGGAAGAAAAGTTAAATGGGAGTAAAAAATCAGACCTAAGAACTTGGCCTCTTTTACAACCTTGATGGGAGTGCCATTTAGAAACAGTTCTGGGTCTTTATGTGGTTTATATTTACGGCAGAAATGTTTGCAATTAGTTTTTCATTTAGAAAATTTAAAGTCGTTTTTAAGACACCATTTATTTATTTTATTTAAACACAACTGTAGTTGCCGTTCAATAGAATGCATATTCTTACCGCGACAAGAAATAATAGCTCTAAATTTCATTTAAAACGGAACGCGTAGCGTGAGGTTTTAAATGAACAATTTAGAGCTATTATAATTTCGTTATATACCTCTGATTTTCCAACACAGTAGGTTTATCTCCATTCTACCATTACTATTTTATGAACAATTTCAGGTGGAACTCTTTCTTTGGTTATGAGTCAATACGTGAAGCGGACTCGCATTCCAATCTCAAGTGGCATCGCCCGAAACGGGGTGATTGGTGGCAGACCGTCAATAACTAACAAACTTCAGATTCAGTAATAACAAATCACGGTTTGTTTTTTCAATGCATTAATCATCGATCATTAACTGATAAGTTGGAAAACATATATCAAATAAGTTTAAAAAGCTTGGTTCACATTTGAAAATTCCACCGTAGACCCTTTCCCCACCAGAATAATGGCAGCAACCTCATGACCTTGACCTTTTCTCGGAAGTCATTGTTTGCATTTACGTGCAAATTTGGAAAGATGCGACAGGAGAGCCTCTGACAGTTTGCGCAAGGTTAACCTGATTGTATGACTGAGATAGTCTTTGATATCTAATTACTGGTACTGGTACAAAATTTAAGAGTAGAGGCGCTTTTGCTGTAACGAGAAGTCAGTGTTGTACCGAATTTAGATACTGTTGAATTTTGCGCCCTGTCAACTTGACGATTTCACGCACCTCTACGTCTGCGTGCGACAGCTGTGGTGACCCTTACACACTCATGTGTGTACTTTGTGCTCAAATTCGATTCTACGGATATTATTTTTTACATTTTGGAAAGTGTTTTGACCTAGTGGCTTCAAAGTGTAGTGAATTCAAATTGAATCGGATTCGCTGGCATGTTCGCGAGGCTGTTGACAAAGAGCCAGATTTGTGGTGATACTTCCGAAAGGATGGAACAGGACGTGAGGGTGTACCTCTGGCATAAACACGGTAAGGTAATTAATTATACTTTAATAGACTACTTTAGATCAATCAGTGTAATGGATAAGAGGGATCATGACTAAGCTAAATAACTTCTTCAACGATATTATACTTTTAGAAAAAAATATGTTGGGCTAAACAGAACGGTTTGCAGATTCTGTAATTACTACCGCTAAATTTGAAACAGTACAAATTTCAAAATATCATTTTGTTTGAACTGATAACCCAACTGTTTATTTATGTGGACGGAAGGGATTCAAATTTCTTCGGCGTTTGATGTTAATGCATCCTCCGTTACCGGATCAAGATCAGTGGCGATATCGTTGACGAAAGCTGATAATAAATTTAACACGGAAATTATGAAGCAGTCTATTGCTGGATCTATTCTGACATAACATAGAATCAACGTAAACATATTTGTTCTTGCTGGTTTTTTATTCGGAAAGCAGACGATGTTTTGATCTTGTTCGACTGAATATTTGTTTCCATGCTTTCGAAGTACTTTTGTATGTATAAACACCTATTGCTGTGATTTACGCAAGTAGTGAGTCGAGCCCGTCATCGCTAAATCCATCTTTAAAGACATATGTGTAATTTCCGACAGCAAAATCGCCGTAATTTATCGATGCATCGGTAGGTTGTTTGGTGTACGCCATGTTGGTGGGAAGACAAAAATAGTGCATTTCCGTAAACCATGTATAATTGTGCACGGAAAATCAGAGACCAGTATAACTGATTATATACCTCTGAATGACTTTAATTAACCAATCACAATTAGGGGATAACATTACTGTGTTTGACGAATTGGGGAGGTATACCGGTGGTTATATAGCCGCAAATTTAGTTATATCAGCGACGCGCAAGCGGAGCCGATATAACGTTAAATTTGCGGCTATATAACCACCGGTATACCTCCCCAATTCGTCATACACAGTGCAGTTATCCCCATTCTAATTCAACTCGTTTTACGCGGTCTTTTCGTGAAAGAAATTCATTATTTAAACCAGGTCAAAGTTCCACTAGGTCAATGGTTAATCATATCACTCCTTGAACTTACACCATCGCCAGAAAAAGTAGTTCCCTTTTCAAACTACACACGTTTATTATGTGCACACAGACTAAATCTGACAATGATGAATAGATCATAGTATTATAGATAAAATGGACGGACTAATGATGAAACCGCCCTCTAGTTACAGAAATGAGCGGCCCGCTGATTCCTCAACTACGGGCCATTATCAGTTCTGTTGTCAAATAACGTCACAGCAGGTGACGTCACGCTCCATAATGACGTCATAATCTTGCTTCATGATCTAACAGTGTTGGGTCAACAGCCCGTTGCGAGTAAGTTGTTTGAACTTAAAATTAAATTTATGATACTGTTTTGTCTTTTTTAACACAAATTCCACCCATTTTAGCTGGATAGGGGAGTTAAATGGCTTCTGCAAATGACAATGTCCTGCAAAGCAGCGTTACCCCAATAGTGTAGGGATACATTCAAAGGTTTTGGTGAATCGGTTTTCAAATTGCGACCGTAAATGCTGATTATACGGTCGGAAATTTATAGCATTGACCAATCAGAACTCGTGTTACATACTAAGTTGAATTAGAATTCAGTGTTTACTGAAGTCATGGTAGAATTACAGTTGTTAGCACCATTGACAAAGAAATACACCTTGTTTAGTAGTCTGACATGTAACCCCAGACATAAAATTTTCGAATTTCTAAATATGCATCTAAAAATGAAAAAAGAAGTAATCTAAAAGGGGAAATTCATAATTCCCTAGAGCTGAGGTAATCTAGACTTGACTTGTATTTTCTATGGTGTGGAAGACAGACTTCATTGATATATACTGGACAAAATAAGTTAGGGATATTGTTTTTTTTATGATCATTATTCATAATTTCAAAATTTACATATATCCCTTACTATTTTTGTCCAGTATACTACTGGGAAGAGTAATGTACAACCTAACATTAGCATTGTTGGTATATAGGAGTTATGTATACTTGTTTGTCTGGAAATGTGTTGCTTTGTGTTTTTTCTGAACTCTTTTGCAGGTAATGCTCGCAGTTTTGGTAATTTAATTTGTACTTTTATACGAATCATCACAATGACGTGATTGTCATGTTTTGATTAGCTGAAAGTCCGATTTTGTAACCACAATCACTTTTGGTTGCATTTACGGAAATGACACAATGGGTGAAGATGAAACATCCCTTGTAGCAGCCTGCTACTTCTGCCACTTGTCTGAACCACAACATGTTTTGCCTTAATACAAACAATACCTAACAACACATACATCCAATATGATGCAACGTTTTGCCTTATCTGCTACCATTACAGAGATACCTGCCAGCTGATTTTGCCATTAATCATGATATAATAAAGGATATACTGATATTTTCCGAAACTATAGTCTGAATTCCAGAGGTGATAATCTGTATGATATTTTCATATTTGCTGGAAGTATACACCCAAAATTATGACAGTACGATCATCTTGGTGAAAGTATGAATTATGTGCATGTTACTATTTGATATTAATGTGACCACATTGTTGGTTATTTAATGGTTTGTATATCATCAATAACACTTCCATCCTTCAAAATACTCCCATTCTCAGTTTCATATGAAAACATACGGTAAAGCTGTGACATGACTGGAAGCAATAACGGGCAAATAGAATACCAGTACTGACTGGTCGTTAGGTGGGTATCTCTGAGAAAACACCATTTCTGTAGCCACGCAGGCCAAGCCATAGTCATTACAACTAAAATTGATCAGTTTGCTTACTACTACAGGTTTTTTTCTGATATCCCCTTATATAAGCTAATTGTCACGACACTACTGTATAAAACATATCAACTGTAATGTGTGTAACCATTATTATTTTTAAATTACTATTTTCTTAGATAAGCAACTACTCGACACTGAAAGCTGTGCACCTCAGTGAATTGAGATTGTTACCAAATACACATCGTATTGTAACATGACAGACAGATTTTCTGTTATTTTGCCCTATGCTTCCTCCTAAATATATATTGTATATTTGTCTTTCTTGCAGCTACAAACAAACCCTACAAAAAACAAACTGAAAGAGAAACTTTGACTTCATCTTCCAGTGATGACAGTTACGATGACAGAAATGTCGTTAGTCACATAACAGCTACGGTCTCTGGTGAGTGGTTTGCAATGTGGTGCTATATTAATCTATCTCAGAATGGTGAATCATAATTTGTCATTTGGGATGCAGGAACTACATGAATGGACTGAGGGGTTAGTGTCAGAGTGAAATGCGAGAGTTGGAGTGCATATGGAGAACACCGCTATATGGCTATATACAACTAAGATTACATTGGTACAATTGAGATTATAGCTAAAACACATGGAATTATCATGAAACGGCCCTCCTATTATCAGAAATTTGCGGGCCGCTGCAAATGATATCGGACCGCTCAACCTTAACGACGGGCCACTATCAGTTCTGTTGTCAAGTGACGTCATAGTGGGTGCGTCGGTTCATTCGACATTGGCTTTGGGACTGGGAGATATTCTGGGTCAAACAAGTCAAGCAACCCGAATTCCCGCTTTAAATAGCAGTAATATTGGCTTTCTTGCTGGTGCTGACCTTAACAATTGCACTATTAACGTTGTTGTTGGACCAAAACCGAACACTGACATAGTTTGACATGTTGCAGACTATGGTCTTGTCAAAGGCCAAGGTCGAATTTCGTCACTTTCTGTTGTGACGTCACTGGAATTGTTCGATGACGTAATTGCATTCGTTTGATAATCAGTCAGTCGAAGGGCTAAACTCGCATTATGACTGCATTAGGACGTTTAGTAAACATGATCATGTTGGGCATTGTATAATCTGCCAGTGATAAATTCCCATCCCCTTGAAAATCATACTCTTGATACCAAAGCAGAAGAAAAAAGCCTTCCCAGCCAAATCATGTACTTGCTGTGAGCTCATAGTATCATATAACTGAACATCTTGCCTTTAAATTCTACCTGGGGTTAGTAGAATATGTCAGTGTTGTGTTTCGAACCTGAACTGAGATACTGAACCATCTCATACTAAGATCTTAATCAACATTCCAGTTGCATGGACAAAAGATGACTCAGCATCACTGCACACCTACTTTGGCGATTTCCTTGTGGTGGGAGAACGAGGAACTGGTGACAACAAGGGCAAACTTCCCAGTAAGTTCTAGCATAAAACCATTTCTCGGATATGTATCATTAGGCAGCCTCTTTTTTGAGGATGCAATAAGGTTTTGTCTGATTTTTACTATCCTACAAAGTCTTTCTCTTTTCAGTCACGTTTGAACTTGAAATATAAATATGTATCATTTTGCAAGTTGTCGGTTATTGAACACAGGGGCTAGCTATATAATACGGAGGCTACGGAGGGGAGACATCGACGTTCTCGACTTCGCTGATGCTGCCTCCCATATTGTACAACTCCAGTAATGTCCATTGAATGAACTGTTGAATTGCACATTTGTATACTGTCTGCTTCATTGTTAATAATGAAATGCCCATTAACAGATATCTTAGTTGGTTTATTTCTTATACGGTCCCCCAAACACAGGGAATTAGATCGTTAAACTCACACTGGCTGTCAGTTGTTTAGTATAATTGGCTACTGGTAGGCGACCTGCTATTATAGTGGTTTGTTTTTTATACGACTCGAGGAGTCGTCCTGCGCATGAACCGTATAGATAATAGAGAATCACGGCTCAGTGATCATTATTGATCAGTAGATGATCACTGTTGCTGATAATTGACAAAACAAATATGAAGATTCTATATTTATTAACATTCACAAATATATTAATTCAGATCTTGACACATTGTCTGAATGCAGAGTCAGATCGGTTGTTTTCACGCAACACACAAATTGTGCATCATATGTCCAATGGCACACAGGTATGAGTCCAGATTCCTCTATCTACATATTGCTTCCTACGTTTGGGAGCAGAGTGTCCACGATTAAGTTGCAAAACATTTCTTCCTGATCAGTGATCCATGATTCTCTATCATCTCCCTAAGTACTGGTAGTCACCTATTCACAACCAAAACCTGACCTTGTAACAACAGGGAGCTAGGGGGACAGGGGCTAGAGGAATGATACCATATGGGTAATACATGTTTATCTTGTCTCATAATTCTAGCCTTAACTAGTTACAAACTCTTAAAGGTAGTTAGAATGTTTCAGAATGAAACTGAAAATACAGTAATAGAAAATAACTTCTTTCAGGGAATATTTATGCTGGTTTTTGTTGTTATTTAACTTAAATGAGTACATGGATGAGGTGTGATCTTTTTTTCACAGGGAAAATGGAAACAACGAGATTTTTAGATCTGTCGACACCAAGCTGCCTGCTTCATCTGGACAAACAGGCCGCCTACAAAAAGGTGCGAAGCAAACTCTTCAATGACAGGAAGACCATTCGACAAAATGTTACCAAACACCTACAGCAGTTGCTGTAAAATGAACTTCAGTTCTTGTTTTACACTGTTAATCCACTAAAATTAGTGGAAAAATCACTGAACCTCAAAATTGGTACAGAAATGGTTTTGTGTATATATCCTTTACAATATTTCAATAGTTCAATATATAAAACGTCCTTCCTTGGATGTTGATAAATGGCACATTCTGTATCAAGATTTAACAGAACTTGAAGAAACATGCCAGAATGATATATTAGGAAGAAAGAAAGAAAGAAAGAAAGAGAGAGAGAGAGAGAGAGGATAGTTAAAATACATAAAATAAAAAGCTTTCTGTTGGAATAGCCTATTTTTCCCTAATTTATACTTAAAACAAACAGAACTGAAATAGACAACACATTCTTCTCACATTCTCACATACACGACATATACACACTTCTAACAACCAATATAAATACTACCATGTACTATCTACTACACACACCCACAACTCTCCACACCACCGTGTATCAGATGCATAAGGTGTGACTGTTTGCCTAAAGAGGGGTTAGCATATCATTGTTTATCCGGTTTTAAATTAATACAATTTCAAATTATAAATCTACGTTTAAGTAAAGTTGTGAATTTTTGTGATCCTTATCAAAGTGTAGTAGTATATGATAGCATTCATATTTTCTATGTTATTAATTTTAAAACAATTTCAAAAGGTGATTGAAGGATAAGCCTGAACATTGGGTATTAATTTTATCTGTTGGTATTCAATGTTGTGGAGATTCTGTTGAGATGAATTATCAATTATTGGTTATACCCTTACAATTATTAGCATATACAATTGATAACATATACAACATGTACTTATGTCTATCCACTACATTCTTTGTTTTGTGGATCTATTCAGTTACAGTAATTGCTCAGTGGGCATGTACATTATTATCTTGAAAAACAGAATATGGCATTTAGAACATGGACCAACATAATTTGGAAACAATATGCTGTGTTGG
Source organism: Haliotis rubra (assembly GCF_003918875.1). Classification (NCBI taxonomy): domain Eukaryota; kingdom Metazoa; phylum Mollusca; class Gastropoda; order Lepetellida; family Haliotidae; genus Haliotis; species Haliotis rubra. The sequence goes on along the minus strand of NW_025767138.1, from coordinate 864,783 downwards.
TAGGGCTGTCAAGTGATTCTTCCATAGACAATATGCAGTGATGTAGTTGTCATAGTGATCAACATCATATCATTACAGATGTACCGGTACCCCAAAATCTGTTTTATTGCCCTTTGTTGAGATTCGCATGACATTCATTAGGATGCCTCCAGACATGTCCATGTCTATTCAGAAAGTCCAGTGTGAAACTGGACTCATGTAGAAGCATTACACAAGAACAATGCTGATAACCTCAGTTTCTACACTGTTGGCATCTGACTAGAATGTGTCAATATGTTAATGGTTGGACAACAGTAGATACTACCAATACATTCAGGTATCCAATTCTCTTATCACGTAAACTCTGGTAGTCTGGCGCAAGTGAAAGACAATTTGATTGACTGTTTGTCATACATACATACATACTCTTCAAAACAAGAAACTTGACATACTGTTTTGGTGTTTACTTACTGAGTGCATATAACTGATTCATACGTGACATAATTGCTCAGTTACAGTAAAATCATCACTTTCCAAATTCCAATTTCCAAAACATGATTATCCAGAAAGTGTTTGGTAAAACCAAAGAGGGCTACTAAAGCCACTTGGTCAGAGTAAAATGTCAGTATCTGCTGTGACCACCATGAGCATCGATATCAGCTTGGCTTGGTGACCCATGCGATGCCGAATGCTGGTTTGAGGAATGTTTTGATACTCTTGCTGAAGTGCTGTGTGCAGTTCTTGTAGTGTCTGAGGTGGCGGATTACGCTGGCGGAAGCGTCGATGAAGAGTATCGCATAGATGTTCAATGGGGGGCACATCCGGTGATCGAGAAGGCCAAGGTAACAACCAGAAGATTTACAAATCCAAACTGAAGACATACCTTTTTAAGAAAACATACAGTGTCTAACTTTTCATTCTTGAGTTGTTCGGAGAGCGCTACAGAGCAGTACTTTTGGACTGGAATTGGCGCTATATAAATGTTTTTACGATGATGATGAAGGTAACAACTGAACATTGTTTTGCTGGAGGAAGACCTGTCAAACACGTGCAACCTGAGGTCGAGCATTGCCATGCTCCAAAGATCACGGTGATGTAGGAAACGATGTGACGTTAAACTGGTCTTCTGGCAAAAAGTATGGCTTTCCACAGCCAACTGCGCACTGTCTGTTCGGAGATTCGGAGCAGTCCAGGGATTTTGATTGTTGTAGATAATGCGGCCGTGGTGTTTGAACGAAAATGTCTTAACCGGATGCTGCGACGTCTGTCCTTGAAAACAGCCGATGCCGTTGTGTCGTTCAGCTTCTTTTAGTCTTTTCATTCTCTTGTCGTCTATAGTGGCTTCAAGCAATGCATGTGGTTTTTAAAGCCTACAGTCATAGGCTTCAACTCAGGGTGAGACACAATTTCATGATGCTCGTGCATTTCATGATGGATGCGTTTTAGCGATTCACTACAGACGTGAGTTTAATGTTACGTTTTTATTAAACGTTTCTTTTTTAAAACGTTTTGTCGTCGGCAACCATTCCCCCATATGCTGGGAATCAGCATGGATTAGTTTGTGTCAAATATTTTCCTAAAATTCAAATTTGTCCTAGGTCAAGTTTCTTTGTATATATGGCGGTGTTATTTATTGTTCAATGTTCCAAGTGTAATCTCGTGTTTTGTAATATTGACCATTGTTGCAGTTGGGTGAATATTATCATTTATTACCCATATGGTGAAACATAACCAGTGTCATATATGGATACCATGTAGATTTACCGAACCATGCATCACTGAACTGCTATGGAGATATCGGCCATTTTCACTTTTCATCTTTAAGGGATCACCAAAATTTTTGTTATGATATTTTCATTAAACACGTTTTCCCATTGATGCTTTACTGCACTTAATGCTATATTAGCAGTAACTATTCACATTTGGGATATATTTAATTAGATATTGAAATGAATAAATCTTGGTTCATTATGACATATCCATTGGTTTCATTATTGGTTCCATAATAAAGGACAAACGCGTAAACAATTGTCAATCTGCAAATAACACTTTAATTGCAAACATGAAACAACTAAACAGCTGCACAGAATAAATATGTTTTCACCTTGACATCAACCTGTTAGATATCTTCTCGTTTTCAAAACCTTAAAGGCACCACTTCTGCAAAATGTACAATGGTTTTACATGTCAACTGTACTTGATGTGATATGTTCAAGATATAACATTTAGATACTTTACACAATTATAACCCAAAAATCTGTCAACTTCAATCTATTTCTCACGAACACTTCAAAAGAAACAAACTAACAATGAATCATTTTGAATTTACCAATCTTTAATAGCTCTCAAAACTGCTTGACCAAAGGAAACTTGATCAAATGTCTGACTGAGGTCAAACCAGACTGGGGCCGCTCTATTGCTGGTGCTACAGACAGGAACCTGATTGATGTTGTTGTTTTTTAACATCATACTCACATGGCAAGGGCTGATGCGAGAAGTATTATCTGCTGTCAAAGAGCGGAGGTTTGGAACATCAGTACTCCATTCTCAGACAAGTTCATGTATGAAATGTCCAAATACAAAAGTGGACTGTTTCGAAGCCCAACACATAGAGATAAACAATCAATATTGTAACAGTCAGCGAGGTCAGGTTCTTCTAGACATGTCATAAATTTCAGAAAGGTACTAGATTGGATGTATGCATTGTGAGGTAGATCTAGTAACCTGAGGATTTTGAATTTTGAAACACTAAAGTTGAGTTTCTGTGTAGAATGGAGGATTTCCATTTCTGAGGAGACGAACGTCATAACCAAGCCAGAGTGACTTCACACTACAAACTCAAACTCTTCCTTGGTAACCCAAGTTTGCTCAAACGAAACAGTGTTCCATAGTATGGCATGAGAAAGGGCGTTGTTTTCCTGTTGGTGAATATTGTTTTCACTTTTTTCTTGTGTTGACTGAAACTCTTGAGCACTGAGTTTGTAAACTTTGAATGGCTTTAACACTCTGGCTGAATGGACCACATCTGCCCAGCCATCTGGTGTGTAAACACTTGGGTGCCACTTCATAGCACGCTCAGTATCACCAAAGTCAGAGTCGTTGGGTAGCCAACTGTGTCCACTGACCAGGATTTTGTGTTCCAATATAGTAATCGGGATACCTTCACGTAACGTGAGATATATCCACATACAGGCCATCTTGAAGTTCATATTTGCCCTCCACATGTGTCTGACCATCAAGTAAGATAAATTGTATTACCAGGCAAGGAAAGGATAGAGCTTTAGAGCCATACATCATGAAAAGTTGTATGTCTTTTGTAGTATGTCACGCCTGTTGATAAAAGAGGTGTCACTAAGGTTTTCTGAAGGTCAAAGCTTAAATAGCATGTATTTTGTTCTGTTTTGGAATGTTTTACATCCTTTTGCATCTTCTCTCTGGCTGTCGTTGTTTTCGATTGATGTAGGTCTCTCTGTTTTTAAGTCCATCCACCAGCTCATATTGATTGGAACTTTTGGTTTTGTCTTCTCAGCTTGCAACTGGGTGTCAAACTGATCGCAAGTATCGTAGGCATTTTGGAACAGGGTTTATCAGGTATATTTATGATATTCCTTGGGTTACGTAAATTGATTATCTCTCTAAATAATGACATGGCTGTCAATAGCAAGGAAATCAACGCAGCTTGACCATTGTCATCATGGTCACCAAGTCAGAGTTATTTGCAAAGTAGCTGCCTATAATCACAGTTAGGCAAAGGCCGGTTGGCCACGGGAGCATGGCATTGTGGATGAGGTGCGGATACTGCAGGCTGACCAGACATCTGTCGCAATTACGACACTTGACAGTCTGATCACGATTCGATCCTTAGGGATAAAATTGAGAATGCTTTGTGCTAGTGCGACCGACCCTGGGACAGCGGCTAGGCAGGTTGGCTGACCATCGTTCCCCAAATGCCGCCTAGTCATTGTTATAACACCATGAAGTTATACAAATTAAATCATGAATAAAGTCTTGTGGGACCCACTGATGGATTCCTGTATTTAAATCATGAATAAAGTCTTGTGGGACCCACTGATGGATTCCTGCATTTGAAGACACAGTTATCCCATCTAACAGCCCGGGATACAAGTATCCTTTTTGGGGCCTAGAGTGAGTGAGTTAATATTTAACGTCACATCGGCAATATTTCAGCTATATCGTGACGAGAACATTCGATATTGAAATGAAATATATGTATATTATAAAAAACCTGCCGACGAAGGGCAGTAAAACAACTAGAATATCACAGATATACATGTAAAACTAGCAATAGAGTCTAAAACATTTTAACTATAGGGGACAACACAATATAAAAATGGGCTATAGATCGCCAACAACTGAAGGTAGATCACCATACCAGGGACCATGGGGACTTACATTACTTTTGCTACCTGCATGGACCCTAGTTGGATTTACACCATCCCTTCAGCCATTGGCGACAGAAGAGAAATCTAGCCATAAATTAAAAGCACACATATTCTACGATTAAAAACCTGGTATACTTAAATTGACTAAATGTTTTGGGACTTACGTACCCTCTCAGGAGGACAATGATTTTACGCTACTTCAACCCCCTTTGAGGGTACAGCCACTAACAATCTCAGTTACTAATTTAAATTACCAATAATAAAATATTTATCTATTTACAAATCAGTTAACAAATCTAATGCTTTTAAAATTGCAATAATTAAATGAGAACTTATATTAGTAAAAAGATCCGTCATAGTTCGGGATTTGAAATAGATATCCCTTGTGATGGAGTACTCAACACAGTCAAGCAAGACATGCTTGACCGTGATTCGTTCATCACAAGGGATACAAAACGGAGGATCCTCACCTTTTAATAGGTACTCATGCGTATATCTTGTGTGGCCAATACGACATCGTCGTATGATGACCTCTTCAAATCTGGACTGACAACCCAAGTAAGTGTAACCGATATAGGGTTTTATTTCATGTAATTTATTGATACCTACCTGGGTGTCCCACTTCTTTTGCATCAGATCACGGATATAAGATCTTATAGCAGCTTTGTAATCAGAGTATGGGATCAAAAGTGGTGTCACAGATTTGTTGAGTGCTGCCTTAGCAGCAATATCAGCCATTGTGTTCCCAGAAATGCCAACGTGGCTGGGTAACCAACAAAAGACGATGTCGCATTGGCCAGTAGCAAGTTCATTGTACAATTCAATAATTTCTAATAAAAGTGGATGTTTTGCAAGAAAGATTTTTAATAGCCTGAAGACACAAAAGAGAATCAGAAAAGATGATACAATGTATATTGTTTATATTTACGGTGTTTATTAATATATTTAAGCGCTGTTAGTATTGCGTTTGCTTCTGCTGTGAAAATTGAACTGTCATTGGGTAATCTGGAAGATATTGTTTTGGACCAAATGACAGTGGCACAAGCAACCGCACCACCATCCTTGGACCCATCTGTAAATGAGGATTTATATGTATTATATTTACTTTTTAATTGATTATATTCTTGTTTATATTGTAATTCATTTGTTTCCGATTTTTTAAATGTTGTAAGTGTTAAGTCAACTTCTGGTCTAACTAACTGCCAAGGAGGAGACGAAAGAAGACGGGAAGGAGCTATATTTTCCAGCTCAATACCAGCAGCAGCAATAAATGGCTTAATTCTGAGCCCAAGAGGCGGAACAAGAGAAGGTTTTTTGTTATACAAATCCTCATAAAGAGGATTAAAGACACAGTGAAATGCAGGATTAGACTCGTTAGAATATAATTTTGTAATATATTGTAAAGAGAATTTTATACGGCGTTGGTTAAGAGAAGGTTCATCTGCCTCGACGTAAAGACTGTCAACAGGAGATGTTCTGAAGGACCCAAGACAAAGTCTCAGACCTTGATGGTGGACAGAATCTAATAGTTTTAGGTTGCTTTTACAGGCTCCACCATATACGATAGAGCCATAATCAAGTTTCGAGCGGACAAGTGATCTGTAAAGGTGTAGAAGCGTAGCTTGATCCCCTCCCCACCTTGAATTAGACACGATTTTCAATAAATCGAGTGCCTTCAGGCATTTAGTTTTTAAAGATTTGATATGCGGAAGAAAAGTTAAATGGGAGTCGAAAATGAGACCTAAGAACTTGGCCTCATTTACGACCTTGATGGGAGTGCCATTTAAAAACAGTTCTGGGTCTTTATGTGGTTTATATTTACGGCAGAAATGTATGCAATTAGTTTTTGATTTAGAAAATTTAAAGCCGTTTTCAAGACACCATTGATGTATTTTATTTAAACACAACTGTAGTTGCCGTTCAATAGTATGCATATTTTTACCACGACAAGAAATATTAAAATCATCCACAAAAAGTGATCCATCAATTGAATCGTTTAAAACCTTGGATAAGCTGTTGATCTTAATGCTAAATAAAGTGACAGACAAAATACCTCCTTGGGGGACACCCTGATCCTGATTATAATGGTCAGACAGGGTTGAACCCACTCGGACTTGAAATTATCTGTCTTTTAAAAACCGTGATATAAAAAGAGGCAAACGGCCTCTCAAACCAAAATCATGTAAATCCTTCAAAATGCCATGCTTCCAGGTTGTATCATAAGCTTTCTCAAGATCAAAGAAAATTGATACAGCATGTTGTTTATTTACGATTGCATTTTAAACAAAGGATTCTAAACGTACCAAATGATCAATGGTACTTCGATTTTTCCTGAAACCACATTGAATATCTGTTATAAGGTTATTGGTTTCAAGATACCAAGTTAATCTATTATTCACCATACGTTCCATGGTTTTACAAACACAGCTAGTTAGAGAGATCGGCCTGTAATTCGATGGATCTGTATGATCCTTGCCAGGTTTTGGTATTGGGACTACAATGGCATTACGCCATGAAGGAGGAAATTCTCCAGACGTCCATATTTGGTCAAATATATCTAAAAGTGTCATCAGACATGGTTCAGGTAAGTGTTTCAGTAGCTGGTAATGTATATTGTCATCACTCGCTGCAGTGTCATGAGCTTGCTCAAGAGCAGTATGTAGCTCATGTAATGAAAACACTTCATTATAATCTTCACTGTTATGTGATTCGAAATTAATTTTTGTCTTTTCCTGTTGCTTCTGATATTTCTGAAACTCAGGGACATAATTTGCCGATGATGAATTTCTGGCAAGAGTTTCGCCAATTGTATTTGCAATTTTAGACTTGTCAGTAATTAAATTATCACCATCTTTAAGATGGTGAACAGCAGATTTTGAACCTTTGCCTTTAATTCTTTGAACCATGTTCCACACCTTAGACATTGGCGTGCGTGAATTAATTTTGGAGACATAATTTCTCCAAGATTGCCGTTTGTTTTGTTTAAAGGTACGACGCGCCTTTGCATTGTGTATTTTAAATTTATTTAAGTTATGGACAGTTGGATGATGGCGGAAATAACTCTCTGCCTTTTTCCTCGCTTTTCTGGCTTGTCTACAATCTGTATTAAACCATGGTTTTCGTACATGTGGAGTCGTAGAGGACTTTGGTATACACTCATCAGCTATTTCCTTTAAAACGTCAGAAAAAGTTTGAATGGGATCAGTTATATTACTGAAACATTCAGGTCGCAGTTTCGATTTACATATAGTTTGATATAAGGACCAGTTAGCCTTCGAAAAATTCCATCTTGTATACGATGGAGTATCAGATGGAGTTATTTCTGAAAGAATAGCTGGGAAGTGGTCACTTCCACAAAGGTCGTCGTGGTGGGTGCTGGGTCACGCTAAGCGCCTTTCAACCCCCGTTGTGGACCCGGGGGGATATTTTGGTCCACCAACCTGTTGGCCGTGGGTTGCGCCCCTGTGTCGGTGGAGGAAGGGATTCTGGTGGTTGAGGGCACTGGTTCCAGGAACAGTGTTCCTTTGCCCAATACACCACTTCGACCCTTACTTCACCTAGACGGGTGGTAGAACTGGCCCGGTTCTACCAATCGGCTGGTCACGCCAAGCCCTGTGGTATAATTATGTACCTTTTCAATATCATTTACCTTTGATTATCATGTGATACAATTTTAAGTCTTGGCGAATTTTTGGAACTCTGAATTTCAAATCCACAATTTCATGACTGTTTTTGCCTAGAGTCTTATACCCAGAAGGCGGTGGCTCATGGGCCAATCTGGTAGATTGATTACTTGTTTAATCTTTCTGCTTGAGTATATCATCCGGGTATCCTTGGTGCTGCAAGTCGGAGATCCACTTGTATACAGCATTGTCCTTGTGATACTCCGTGGTGGGTGGGGAGCTCGGATGATGAAATCTCCACACTAACCATGGCTTATGAAACCCCTACCAAAACAAAACGTCCTCTTGAAAATGATTCTCATGATGATGACCTTTAGACCGTCCAAATCAATTGACTTTTTGGCCACGCTTTCTTGTGATCGAAACTCTCGACAAAACACCATTAAAGTTGAACCCTTTCGCGGTTTCCAAGGGTATTCAAGGTATTGCCGGCGAAGTTAAGAATATTAAACGGTTACGTCCAGGTGCGTTACTGGTTGAGTGTGGAAACGGCAGCAATCAGCCAATCTGTTGACCACTGAATCGTTTGTCGGCATTCCGGTCGTTGTATCTGCTCACAGGACATTAAACACAAGCAAAGGTATCATCAGAGATCGTGATCGGTTGTTTTCTGACATGTCAGAACTTGACATCGTTTCTGAAATGAAAGATCAAGGTGTACTCTACGTAAAACGCTTTTCAATCCGTAAAACAATGAAACTGTTCAGACAAATACTTATCTGTTTTCCTTTTCGTCACCCACTGCTCCCAAATCACTGAAAGCAGGTTATTGCAATATCAATGTTGACACCTACATTCCTAATCCGCTGAGATGCTTTAAATGCCAGAAGTACGGACATGGTGTAAATACTTGTACATTGTCTGTTGTGTGTCTCACTGTGGTGAGAAGACACACACAACTGAAGATTGTACAAGTACCTTTAAAAATGCACTAACTGTTCAGGAGAACATTCATCTTTCTCAAAAGTGTGTCCGATTTGGAAAGAGCATATGCAGATCAACAAGATCAAATTCACTCCAGAACATCAGTTTTTCTGATGCCAAAACTTGTAAAGAGCTCTGAACTTACAGAAAGTTATGCTTCAATAACCAAAAACACCAACTGAATCAAGCCCTAAAGTATCTACATCATCCACAAGCTGTCAAACAAACTTGACTTGGGTCAAAGTGACAGTCCACAGTGTTTATATCCTGCTATATCATCTCAAACCACGGAATCACTTCTTAATACATCTGAAAGGCAGGCAGAGTCATCTTCGGATCACAAGTCACTCACTCAGTCACGATCACAATCTCAATCGTCATCTGATACTCAGCAAACTGCTAAAAGCAAAACATAAACAGAAGCTTGATGCTTTCAAAAACAAAGTGGCAGAGCCCCAAAAGGGTCGGAAAATAGAATTCAGTTATATAACAAATACGGATCACTTGAGGACATGGACGTGTCCGAAAACGTCCATTCTAGGGCACATAGCTTGTCGCCCTCGAAAACAGTGCGGGGTAGATCCCCAATTAATCCGCCTAAAAGATAGGTTTATCTACCAATATCGTGCAGTGGAACTGTAGAGGACTCCGGACAAATTTTAATGAAATACAGCTAATTGTCCAAGATTTAACACCATCAGCGTTCTGTCTGCAAGAGACATATCTGAAACAAACAGATCATTTTAACTTACGCCAGTTTGAAGACTATAATTACTTTTCCCCTCCAGGTGATAGAGCTACTGGAGGTTCTACTATCCTTATACGACAGAATGTTATTCACAGCCCTGTTACTCTTAATACTACTCTCCAAGCTGTTGCAGTGCGACTTACTCTGGGTGTAGCATTTACATTGTGCTCTCTGTATATTCCGCCTTCATCGAACCTTCAGCTGACTGATCTTCAATCACTCTATGATCAACTCCCAAAGCCATGTGTTATTATGGGTGACCTAAACGGTCACAACCCACTCTGGGGCAGTACTAACACTAATACTAAAGGCAAAATAATTGAAGATTTCATTTCCAATAATGACCTGTGCATATTTAATGATGATTCAAGCACCTATCTGCATCCTGCAACTGGCACTTATTCTTCTCTAGATTTGTCTCTTGCAGATTCTACCCTCCTGAATGAATTTGATTGGTCTGTTCATAATGACCTTTGTGGAAGTGACCACTTCCCAACTATACTTTCAGAAATAACTCCTTCTGATTTTCCATCGTATACAAGATGGAACTTTTCGAAAGGCGAACTGGTCTTTATATCAAACTTTATGTAAATCTAAATTGCGACCTGAATGTTTCAGTGATATAACTGATCCCATTCAGATTTTTGCTGACGTTTTAAATGAAATAGCTGACGAGTGTATACCGAAATCATCTACAACTCCACATGTACGGAAACCATGGTTTAATACAGACTGTAGACAAGCCAGAAAGGCGAGGAAGAAGGCAGAACATTATTTCCGCCACCATCCAACGGTCCATAATTTAAATAAATTCAAAATACTCAATGCAAAGGCACGTCGTACCTTCAAACAAAACAAACGACAATCTTGGAGGAAATATGTTTCCAATATTAATTCACGCACGCCAATGTCTAAGGTGTGGAACATGGTTCAGAGAATAAAAGGCAAAGGTTCCAAATCTGCTGTTCATCATCTTAAAGATGGTGACAATTTCATAACTGACAAATGCAACATTGCAAATAAAATTGGCGAAACTCTTGCCAAAAAATTCTTCATCGGCAAATTATGTCCCTGAGTTTCAGAGATATCAGAAACAACAGGAAAAGAAAAACTTAATTTCGACTCAAATAACGGTGAAGATTATAATGAAGTGTTTTCATTACATGAGCTACATACTGCTCTTGAGCAAGCTCATGACACTGCAGCAATTGATGATAATATACATTACCAGCTATTGAAACACTTACCGGAACCATGTCTGATGACACTTTTAGATATATTTGACAAAATATGGACGTCTGGGAATTTCCTCCTTCATGGCGTAATGCCATTGTAGTCCCAATACCAAAACCTGGTAAGGATCATACAGATCCGTCTAATTACAGACCGATCTCTCTAACTAGCTGTGTTTGTAAAACCATGGAACGTATGGTGAATAATAGATTAACTTGGTATCTTGGAAACCAATAACCTTATTACCAATATTCAATGTGGTTTCAGGAAAAATCGTAGTACCATTGATCATTTGGTACGCTTGGAATCCTTTGTTAAGAATGCTATAGTAAGTAAACAACATGCTGTATCAATTTTCTTTGATCTTGAGAAAGCTTATGATACGACCTGGAAGCATGGCATTTTGAAGGATTTACATGACTTTGGTTTGAGAGGCCGTTTGCCTCTTTTTTATATCACGGTTTTGAAAGACAGACAATTTCAAGTCCGAGTGGGTTCAACCCTGTCTGATCATTACAATCAGGATCAGGGTGTCCCTCAAAGGCAGTATTTTGTCTGTCACTTTATTTAGTATCAAGATTAACAGTTTATCCAAGGTTTTAAACGATTCCATTGATGGATCACTTTTGTGGATGATTTTAACATTTCTTGTCGTGGTAAAATATGCATACTATTGAACGGCAATTGCAATTGTGTTTTAAATAAAATAAATAAATGGTGTCTTGAAAACGGTTTTAAATTTTCTAAATCCAAAACTAATTGTCTACACTTTTGTAGAAAATATAAACCGCATAAAGATCAGAACTATCTTTAAATGGCACTCCCATCAAAGTTGTTAAGGAGGCCAAATTCTTGGAGTCTAATTTTCGACTCCCATTTAACTTTTTGCCACATATTAAATCACTTAAAGCCAAATGCCTGAAGGCACTCGATTTGTTGAAAGTTGTTTCCAGCTCAAAGTGGGGAGGGGATCAAGCTACCCTGCTCCACCTATATCGATCATTGGTCCGCTCGAAGCTTGATTATGGCTCCATCGTATATGGTGGAGCCTGCAAAAGCAACTTAAAACTTCTTGATTCTGTCCACCACCAAGGCCTAAGACTTTGTCTTGGGTCCTTTAGAACCTCTCCTATTGATAGTCTCTATGTTGAAGCAGATGAGCCTTCTCTTACACAACGTCGGATAAAATTATCTTTACAATACATTACTAAACTATATTCTAGCGAGTCTAACCCTGCATTTAACTGTGTCTTTCATCCCGTCTATGAGGATTTATACAATAAAACCTTCTCTTGTTCCGCCTCTTGGGCACAGAATTAAGCCATTCCTGTCCGCTGCCGGCATTGAGCTGGGAAATATAGCTCCTTCCCGTCTTCTTTCTTCTCCTCCTTGGCAACTGGATTTAGGCCTGAAGTTGACCTTACTTTGACACAGTTTAAGAAATCGGAAACTAATGAATTACAATATAAACAAGAATATAATCAACTAAAAACTAAATATAATACACACAAATCCTTATTTACAGATGGGTCCAAGGACGGTGGCGCGGTTTCATGTGCCACGGTCATTGGATCAGAACACTATCTTCTAGAATACCAGATAACAGCTCCATTTTTACAGCAGAAGCAAACGCCATATTAGCAGCTCTTAAATATATTCAACGACATCAAAACATAATCAATATATCATCTTTTCTGACTCTCTTTCTTGTCTTCAGGCTATTAAAAATATTTCTTGTAAGCATCCACTTTTATTAGAAATTATTGAATTGTATAATGAACTTGCTACTGGCCAATGCGACATCGTCTTTTGTTGGTTACCCAGCCACGTTGGCATTTCTGGGAACACAATGGCTGATCTTGCTGCTAAGGCAGCACTCAACAAATCTGTGACACCACTTCTTATTCCATACTCTGATTATAAAGCTGGCATTAGAACTTACATCCGTGATCTGATGCAGAAGAAGTGGGACGCCCAAGTAGGTATTAATAAGTTACATGTAATAAAACCCTATATTGGTTACACCTACTTGGGTTGTCAGTCCAGATTTGAAGAGGTCATTATGCGACGATGTCGCATTGGCCCATACCAGATATACTCATGAATATTTATTGAAAGGCGAAGATCCTCCGTTTTTGTATCCCTTGTGATGAAAGGATCACAGTCAAGCATGTCTTGCTTGACTGCATTGAATATTCCATCACAAGGGATAAGTATTTTAATGTCAAAACACTGAAGGATCTTTTTTAATAATGTTAGTTCTCATTTAGTTATTGCCTTTTAAAAGAATTAGATTTGTTAACAGATTTGTAAATAGCTAAATATTTTATGATTGGAAGTTTGAATTAGTAACATAGATTGTTAGTGGCTGTATCCTCGAGGGGTTAAAGTACTGTAAAATTATTGTCCTCCTGAGGAGGGTACGTAAGATCCCAAAACATTCAAAGTCAATTTCAACTTTCCGTTTTTAATCGTAGAATATTTGTAATTTTAATGTATGGCTAGATATGTGTTAATTGCTAACGGCTGGGGATGATATAAATCCAGCTAGGGCCCATGCAGGGAAGCAAATGTACTGTAAGTCCCCATGGTCCCTAGTATGGTGATCTACCTTCAGTTGTTAGCGATCTATAGCCCATTTTTTAGATTGTGTTGTCCCCTATGGTTAAAATGTTTTAGATTCAATTACTAGTTTTACATATATATATCTGTGATACTCTAGTTGCTTTACTGTCCTTCGATGACAGGTTTTATAATATATACATATGCCATTACAATGTAAAATGTTCTCGTCACGATATGGCTGAAATATTGCCGATGTGACGTTAAATATTAACTCACTCACTCACTCACTCCACAAAGGTCATTGTAGAACTTCCCATTCAAATTCATTGAATAGATAAGAATCTGAAATGGACACATCTAAAGAAGAGTATGTGCCGGTCGCTGGATGCAGATAAGTGCTTGAGTCGTCATTAAATATGCACAGGTGATTATTAGAGATAAAATCTTCAAGTATTTTACCTTTGGCGTTTGTGTGTGAACCTCCCCAGAGTGGATTGTGGCCATTGAAGTCGCCCATGATAATACAGGGCTTCGGTAGTTGATCATAGAGAGACTGAAGATCAGCCTGTTGAAGTGCTGACGAAGGGGGGATATATAGAGAACATAAAGTAAAAGCAACACCCAGAGTAAGCCGTATTGCTACAAGTAGTATATACAATGGGGGTTTTGGATCAAGTCCAACAAAAGCCTCTGCAAAGCCTTATTTCACAAATAAGGCTTTGGTCGGACCCTTAGCTCTTGCTACCATTACCCCTACTATAAAAAAGTTTGGGACGCCAGCGGGATACGAACTCCACATGTATACCCCACAACCGCGCTACTGAGCTACCGGGGACTTGGCTGAAGTATGTTGGTTTAACGGGTCTATCCTGGGGCACTATGCCGTGTTGACTGGAGGTAACACTGTGCCGTACGGTACGATCAATAATTCCGCTCTTACAAACCCCCTACCTGGCCCATCCCTTAAGTAGTACAAGTTAGGCTCGTCGGCTTTCATGTCCACTTTATCTATGTTGTAAGTTTTGACTGACCATATAGGATCGGTGGCTCGCTTACGGCTATCACCCTCATGTTCCCCCGGCTGGTATAGATACCTAACTATCTGGTATCTGTTTCTCTTTTCCATGCAATGGAGCAGCCGACTCTGCAACTATTGATTTTAGTTTGATAGCGTCTGCCGGTTTCTTATCAGTGAGCCGGGTGACTTCATGGTTGATTGCCGACACCACCTTAGGGAGCCGTGATACCCATTCAGTCGATCGTTTTCCCGGGGTGGCCATCTCCCTAGCATACTGATGCCCAAATAAGCGCTCAGCCAAAGTCCTATTGAATCTCTCAACTATGGCTTGGCTGCGATGGGCTCCAGCCGTGCCACGCCTGACCTTTGTATCGTGTTTGGTTAGCAGTTGTGACACGGCGCCCATGAACTCCCGCCCGGGGTCAACTTGCAGCTCTGTTGGCCACGTCAGCGGACTGCGTTTGTATATGCGTTCGAATCCTCTGGCTACCTGGGCAGAATCTTTCGTGGTCAAGGGCTCGGCTTCCTTGTAGCGACTGGCTACGTCCACTACGGTTAAGGCATACTTGTACCTCTTGTCGTGGGGTAGGAACAGTAGGTCTGCCTGGTGAACGCTATTAGGTATGTTAATACCGAACCTCCTTCTAGGCACGTAGCGTGGTGCCGGTAAATAGATCTGCCACAGGGCTTGTTTTTCAAGCCACGCTTTGGCTTCCTCCAGGGGTACTCGCGCCATTTTAGCCAGCTTATCTATAGCGCTAGCTCCTTTCCAGTACCCACGTGGGCTATAGTAAATAGCCTCAAACTTTCTCTGGTTCCGTGACATGTCGCCTACATACACCTATGTTCTTGGTTCAATTTTCTCATGCCCGTACGCGTACGTGTTTATCCCATCAATAGCTATCCAACGTTTAGTGTCCATAGGCGACAGGGACGTCTTGTTTATTGTCAGTCCGTATATCCTATGTCCATCACTTCTAAGTGTGTTCATTTTATGTCTAAAGGTACGGGTCTTGAACAGGGCTTCCTTGAATCTGGCGTGTTTGATGTGTTGTTTCACCACGTACTTCTTAACACCCTTAGCCTTCCGGATCTCACCATTGTCGGCCTTCAGTATGGAGTACATCTTAGGCCTCAAACCTATGTACTCGGCTATGGGCGTGCCAGCACACTCGTCCTTCATCTTACCTAGGACCTTTTTATTTACCGTGCTGTGTATGGCATGGTCCTTGGGGTAGTCGCTGGTGTCGTACAAATCGAGGCGTTTTTTCATGCCCTCGTACACGTCCTCGGTTCGAATCTCGATCAGCAGGGAATCCGTATCAGTGTACAGCACTTCACACCTGTCGTCGTACTGTTTCTTAAGCTCGTTGTAGTAAAAGTCGTACATCAGGTGTTTGGATAAATCGAGGATGCTCATCCCCATGTAAACAGGCCGGTTGAATTTTATGTGGCTTTTCTTCATGTGTAGGGCAACTAGGTCATCGGTGAATATTTTACTACGGTTGAATGCCGGACTGGCTATCAGTCTCCTGAACTTGTCTTCCTCATTCGACCGAACCAGCTTCACGGTCACGCGTTTCCTAAGGTTCTCCATAGTCTTACCAAACACCGAGTTGTTCATGAGCTTGTAGAGATTTTTCTCAAAGTCACTGGTGGCAAGCTTTCGGAGGTCTGTGTTCATTCTGATGTAAGGCTCCATCCATGGGCTCTGGTTGAACACGAGCACCCTGTGTATTTTGGTCAGCCTCATACCCAACGATATGTACAGCTGTAGGTTGCGATAGTGAACGATGTACTTGGTCTTATTCATTAAGTTAGGCACGAGTTTTTCAACGTCTGCCACCCGCCCACCTAACAAGTTATGTTGGTACTCAGACATCCAGTGGCACCCATGAAGGCCACCTCCTCGTGGTGGGTGCTGGGTAACGCTAAGCGCCTTTCAACCCCCGTTGTGGACCCGGGGGATATTTGAGATCCACCAACCCGTTTGCCGTGGGTTGCGCCCTGTGTCGGTGGAGGACGGGAGGCTGGTGGTTGAGGGCACTGGTTCCAGGAACAGTGTTCCTTTGCCCAACACCCACTTCGCCCCTTACTTCACCTAGACGGGTGGTAGAACTGGCCCAGTTCTATCAATCGGCTGGTCATGCTAAGCCCTGTACATGTAAATTTTGCTGTACAAATTTTGAAAATTATTTAGAATCATTTTGTCAGGTGTCTCGGCTCTATGATATTATATTTGTATTTTGACTGTACAACTCCAATTTAATATGTTGCCTAGAGTCCTATGTCCAGAAGGCAGTGGCTCATGGGCCAATCTGGTGGAATAATTACTTGTTGATTATTCTGCTTGAGTATATCATCCGGGTATCCTTGGTGCTGCAAGTTGGAAATCCACTTGCGATCAGCATTGTCTTTATGATACTCCATGGTGGGTGGGGAGCTCGGATGACGAATCACAATAAACTCAACATGGCTTACGAAACCCCAAACAAAAACAGAAGCGTCCACTCGATACTGATGATGACGAACAGCGACCCTCAAAATCCGTTGATTACTGGCCACGTTTCCTCGTTCTTGAGACTCTTGATAAAACTCCATTGAAGCTCAATCCGTTTGCGGTATCAAAGGTATCCACGGCATAGCAGGTGAAATGAAAAACGTTAAACGCTTGCGTACAGGAGCTCTATTGCTCGAGTGTCACAGAAAGCAGCAAGCAACTAACCTGCTGTCCACAGAGCTTTTTGTCGGAGTTCGGTTATGGTCTCTGCACACAGAACACTTAACACCAGTAAAGGGTATTGTACGAGACCGAGATCGTCTCTTTGCTGATATGACGGAAATTGACATTGTCACGGAGATGAAAGATCAAGGAGTCCTTTACGTGAAAAGGTTTACAACCCGTAAAAATAATGAAACTGTGCAAACCAATACATATCTCTTTTCTTTCTCTGCCCCGAATCCTCCACCATCAGTCAAGGCAGGTTACTGCAATGTTAAAGTTGATGTGTACATCCCAAGTCCTCTGCGGTGTTTCAAATGTCAGAAATACGGACACGGTGTTAATACTTGCACATTGTCTGTTGTATTGTGCTCACTGTGGTGAGAAGACGCATACAACAGAAGAAGATTGTGTCAGTACCTTTAAGAAGTGTACCAATTGCGCAGGTGATCACTCATCGTTCTCAAAGATTGTCCCATTTGGAAACAGCAGATGGAGATAAATAAGATCAAGTTTACTCAAAATATCAGTTTTGCTGATGCCAAAAAGCTTGTCTTGAGATCGGAAATTCAGAAACTTATGCTTCTAAAGCCAAAACGTCTTCAGAGAGAATCCCATCAGTAACTACATCATCTGTCAGCTGTCAGACGAACTTGACTTGGATAAAAACAGATTCTCCTCAGATTTTGTCACCTGCAATATCTACACAAACTGCAGATACACTTCCTGACACACCCCAACTCCAATCAGAACCATCTTATGACCGTGACACATCTTCTCAGTCGAATCAAAGGTCAAAATTAACGTCAAACGTTCAACAAATGGTTAAAACAAAGGCAAACTAAAGCCAGATGCTTTGGAAGAAACAAAGTGGCAGAGCCCCAAAGGGCAGATGATAAAATCAAATTGTTTAACAAATACGGATCACTTGAGGGACATGGACGTGTCCGAAGCGTCCATTCTAGGGCACATGGCTTGTCGCCCTCGAAAACAGTGCGGGTAGATCCCCAATTAATCCGCCTAAAAAGATAGGTGTATCTACCAATATCGTGCAGTGGAACTGTAGAGGGACTCGGACAAATTTTAATGAAATACAGCTATTAATCCAGGATTTAACACCATCAGCGTTCTGTCTGCAAGAGACGTATCTGAAACAGACAGATAATTTTAACTTACGTCAGTTTGAACCGTATCATTATTTTTCCCCTCCAGGTGATAGAGCCACTGGAGGTTCTACTATCCTTATACGACAGAATGTTATTCACAGCCCTGTTGCTCTTAACACTAATCTCCAAGCTGTTGCAGTGCGACTTACTCTGGGTGTAGCATTTACGTTATGCTCTCTGTATATCCGCCTTCATCGACACTTCAGCTGACTGATCTTCAATCACTCTATGATCAACTCCCGAAACCATGTGTTATTATGGGTGACTTAAACGGTCACAACCCACTCTGGGGCAGTACTAACATTAATACTAAAGGTGCAAAATAATTGAAGACTTCATTTCCAATAATGACCTGTGCATATTTAATGATGATTCAAGCACCTATCTGCATCCTGCAACTGGCACTTATTCTTCTTTGGATTTATCTGTTGCAGATTCTTACCTCCTGAATGAATTTGATTGGTCTGTTCATAATGACCTTTGTGGAAGTGACCACTTCCCAACTATCCTTTCAGAAATAACTCCATCTGATTCTCCTTCGTACACAAGATGGAACTTTTCGAAGGCTAACTGGTCTTCATTTCAAAAACTAACTGTAAATCAAAACTGCGACCTGATTGTTTCAGTGATATAACTGATCCCATTCAAACCTTTTCTGATGTTTTAAATGGAAATAGCTGATGAGTGTATACCCAAGTCCTCTACGACTCCACATGTACGAAAACCATGGTTTAATACAGATTGTAGACAAACCAGAAAAGCGAGGGAAAAGGCAGAGCGTTATTTCCGACATCATCCAACTGTCCATAACTTAAATAAATTTAAAATACTCAATGCAAAGGCGCGTCGTACCTTTTAAACAAAACAAACGACAATCTTGGAGAAATTATGTCTCCAAAATTAATTCACGCACGCCAATGTCTAAGGTTTGGAACATGGTTCAGCGAATAAAGGCAAAGGTTCAAAATCAGCTGTACACCATCTTAAAGATGGTGATAACTTGATAACTGATAAAACTGATATTGCAAATAAAATTGGCGAAACCCTTGCCAAAAATTCATCATCGGCAAATTATGTCCCTGAGTTTCAGAGATATCAGAAACAAAAGGAAAAGACCAAACTTAATTTTGAATCAAATAACGGTGAAGATTATAATGAAGTGTTTTCATTACATGAGCTACATACTAGCTCTTGAGCAAGCTCATGACACTGCAGCCGGGTGATGACAATATACATTACCAGCTACTGAAACACTTACCGGAACCATGTCTGATGACACTTTTAGATATATTTGACCAAAATATGGACGTCTGGAGACTTTCCTCCTTCATGGCGTAATGCCATTGTAGTCCCAATACCAAAACCTGGCAAGGATCATACAGATCCGTCGAATTACAGACCAATATCTCTAACTAGCTGTGTCTGTAAAACCATGGAACGTATGGTGAATAATAGATTAACTTGGTATCTTGAGAAACCAACAACCTTATAACCAATATTCAATGTGGTTTCAGGAAAATCGAAGTACCATTGATCATTTGGTAATGATTAGAATCCTTTGTTAAAAATGCAATCGTAAATAAACAACATGCCGTATCGATATTCTTTGATCTCGAGAAAGCATGATACGACCTGGAAGCATGGCATTTTGAGGGATTTTACATGACTTTGGTTTGAGAGGCCGTTTGCCTCTTTTATATCACGGTGGTTTTGAAAGACAGACAATTTCAAGTCCGAGTGGGTTCAACCCTGTCTGATCACTACAATCAGGATCAGGGTGTCCCTCAAAGGCAGTATTTTGTCTGTCACTTTATTTAGTATCAAGATTAACAGTTTATCCAAGGTTTTAAACGATTCCATTGATGGATCACTTTTGTGGATGATTTTAACATTTCTTGTCGTGGTAAAAATATGCATACTATTGAACGGCAATTGCAGTTGTGTTTAAATAAAATAAATAAATGGTGTCTTGAAAACGGCTTTAAAATTTTTCCAAGTCCAAAACTAATTGTCTACACTTTTGTAGAAAATATAAACCGCATAAAGATCCAGAACTATCTTTAAATGGCACTCCCATCAAAGTTGTGAAGGAGGCCAAATTCTTGGGTCTAATCTTCGACTCCCATTTAACTTTTTGCCACATATTAAATCACTGAAAGCCAAATGCCTGAAGGCACTCGATTTGTTGAAAGTTGTTTCCAACTCAAAGTGGGAGGGATCAAGCTACCCTCCTCCACCTCTATCGATCATTGGTCCGCTCGAAACTCGATTATGGCTCCATCGTATATGGTGGAGCCTGCAAAAGCAACCTAAAACTGCTGGATTCTGTCCATCACCAAGGCCTAAGACTTTGTCTTGGGTCTTTAGAACCTCTCCTGTTGACAGTCTTTACGTCGAGGCAGATGAACCTTCTCTTAACCAACGCCGTATAAAATTATCTTTACAATATGTTACGAAATTATATTCTAACGAGGACTAATCCTGCATTTCACTGTGTCTTTCATCCCCTTTATGAGGATTTGTATAACAAAAACCTTCTCTTGTTCCGCCTCTTGGGCTCAGAATTAAGCCATTTATTGCTGCTTCCGGCATTGAGCTGGAAAATATAGCTCCTTCCCGTCTTCTTTCTTCTCCTCCTTGGCAATTGGTTGGGCCACAAGTTGACCTAACATTAACAGCATTTTAAAAAGCAGAAACTAATGAATTACAATATAAACAAGAATATCATCAATTAAAAAGTAAATATAATACATATAAATCCTTATTTACAGATGGATCCAAGGATGGTGGCGCGATTGTCATGTGCCACTGTCATTGATCCAGAACCATCTCTTCTCGTTTACCAGATAACAGCTCTATTTTCACAGCTGAAGCAAACGCCATATTAACAGCCTTAAAATATATTAAGACACACCCTAAATATCAACAATATATCATCTTTTCTGACTCACTTTTCTTGCCTTCAGGCTATTAAAAATATTTCTTGTAAACATCCACTTTTATTAGAAATTATTGAATTATATAATGAGCTTGCAACAGGCCAATGCGACATCGTCTTTGTTGGTTACCCAGCCACGTTGGCATTTCTGGGAATACAATGGCCGATCTTGCTGCTAAGGCAGCACTCAACAAATCTGTGACCCCACTTCTTATTCCTTACTCTGATTACAAAGCCAGCATTAGAACATACATCCGCGATCTAATGCAGAAGAAGTGGGACACCCAAGTAGGTATTAATAAATTACATGCAATAAAACCCTACATTGGTTATACCTACTTGGGTTGTCAGTCCAGATTTGAAGAGGTCATTATATGACGATGTCGCATTGGCCATACCAGATATACTCATGAATATTTATTGAGCGGCGAAGATCCTCCAGTTTTGTATCCCTTGTGATGAAAGGATCACAGTCAAGCATGTCTTGCTTGACTGCATCGAATATTCCATCACAAGGGATATCTATTTCACATCAAAACACTGAAGGATCTTTTTAATAATGTCAATTCTCGTTTAATTCTTGCATTTTTAAAAACTAGATTTGTTGACTGATTTGTAAATAGGTATATATTTTATTATTGGTAGTTTAGATTAGAAACTGAGATTGTTAGTGGCCGTACCCTCAAAGGGGTTGACGTAGCGTAAAATTATTGTCCTCCTGAGGGGTACGTAAGTCCCAAAACTTTCAAAGTCAATTTAAGTGTACCTGCTTTTTAATCGTAGAATAAGTGTGTTTTTAATTTATGGCTAGATTTCTCTTCTGTCGTCAATGGCTGAAGGGATGGGTGTAAATCCAGCTAGGGTCCATGCAGGTAGCAAAGGCACAGTAAGTCCCATGGTCCCTAGTATGGTGATCTACCTTCAGTTGTTGGCGATCTATAGTCCATTTTACATTGTATTGTCTTCTTTAATTGGAATGTTTTAGCTTTGTTCGCTAGTTTTATATTGATAGCTGTGATTATCTAGTATTTTTACTGTCCTTCGTTGACAGGGTTTTATATATTATATGTCTGTATTACAAATTTAGAACTCGTTTTAGTCACGATATGGCTGAAATATTGCCGATGTGACTTTAAATCTTAACTCACTCACTCACTCACCAGACATCCAGTCTGGGTTAACCTCATACGTTCGGGGGCTAGGGGGTAGCTGTTGTGTGATGTGTGTAATGCCTTGGGGTATTCCAAGTCAACCTCGAGGATATAACCTTTGTTCGAATCTGGTGCGATGCTCATAACATCGACCTCGGACGATACCCATTCGAATCCCCCTGTGGGTAGATACTGGCTCATAGCCCAGCCGTACAGGTTGTTGGCATCGAGGTAGAGAATGTGATTGGTTGGCTTGCTCGGGTCGTAGCCTTTCACGTATTGATTATTTGCTTTCGCGTATCGCTTGGTTGCCATGGAGATCCCACCTCGCAAGCCTTTCTCAATGAATAGGTGCATGTCATAATCTGTAAGCAATTCCAACTTAACTTCGGTCTTTTTAAGCAAGGCATCCCACGACAGACCTGGGCTGGTGTAATACCATGCGGGGTCGAGTTTATACTGCTTGAAACACGTCCACCTAAACGTCTCAAACACGTCGGCTAACAGCAGTACATCTGTCCTCAAGTACAGGTCGTGATAGTCACCCAGATTCTCACAACCCAGTTTTTCCCATACATTCATAGCGTGTGAGTAATCGTCTTGGGATATTTCCGAGTCAGTCAGATTGCTGTAAAATTCTCTGATGGGGGGTAGTCTGGTCTCGGCGAACTTGACCCAACTATCCATGTACTCATAGGGGTACACACCCTTCCTCATAAGCAGGGGTCTAGTCTCGGCGTCTGTGTATCGATCGGTAATAGGGAAGGTATCGTTGGCCTTGACCAGACTGTCGAGTGACGACAATAAAAATTGTACTGAATCTATGAACCTAAGGCCGTTTAAGCTGAAGGAGATGTATCTCTCCATGTTGTTGGGGATACACGTTATATTGCCATCGATTTTCGCGATGGCCTGCATGATTAAGTGAGAGTCGTACCCTCTCAAGTTGTGAAAGACCACGGGGATGTTTATTGTCTTTACGGGGATGTTTATTGTCTTAGGCATGATTTTAAGCTTGAGGTTACACGCGCTGTGAGCGGCGCCTCTATACTTACCGGTTACGTGGCAGTGATCTCTCACCGAATCACCGTTAAGTGGTGAGTCACACACGTGGCAGTTAGTGCTACAGGCGTGAGCTAGCCTGTCGGCTTGGGTCATACGCATGGGAGCGACTCTATACAGTGCGTTCCTAATAATTTTTTCTTCCTCCCGCAAACACTTAAGAAACCTTTCAGCCGTGTCGGGACCCCTGTACACTACCGGAGCTTTCGTTTTCCCATCACACCTGACGACCACGTATCCAAACCCACAGGCCTCATGCTCCTGTGTTTTCTGTGTGGTTGGGGTCCCCCCAACAGCCCCGCCGGCGGCAGCCTCAATAGGTTTGACCAAGGCTTCAAAGTCGGCGTATATGATATAAGGCACAGACATTTGGTTCTTGTGGTTACCGAATTTTAGGATATTGTCACCTTTCTTAGGCATGTCGACTCGTATAGCCGTCTGCCCCACACCTTGGCAATCCTCCCGGTGGGATTCTAATAAATCAGCTCGTGTGAAGCCATGTAGGCACCGTTCGCAGAAGTGGCTCTTTTCTCTGTGTGCCGATTGGTCATACAAAAGCCTGCTAAAGTGTTTTATCCATGTGTAGTGGTACTTGTCACCTCGCTGAATCATGAATATATTGATAACGCGAGGGGGGGTTTTGGGGTTTCCCCAACGGACTGACTCTGTGCACTATTGTTGTGTTACCTTCGTGTCCAAAGACATTTATAGCTAGATTATTCTGTTTTTCTATTTTAGTTATGTGGTATATGGGGGTTGGTTCATCTATACCATCCCAGTTGAGCCCATCGTCTTGGGGATAACTAGAAGGCCTGTTCGAATTAGTGTCAGCTGGAAACAAGGCTGACCTGATAGCTAACCTCAAGCAATCGTCTCCTCTATTCCTGACGTTGACCATGGCATGTTTTCCCCTATAGTAGGGAGGCAAGTCTAGGTACGACCCGCCTCTGAACGGCACGTAGTTAGCTATGTCTAGATAGACATTATCGATTTTATCTACAACCCACCCGGACCCCAAGTGTGTGTAGCGTTCTAGGTATTCTCGTATCTGCTGAAAACTAGTATCGATTGATGCGTCTATGGTCTCTATATGGGTCACGACCTCTTGTTTACCCCGGAAGTAAGGCTGAACGTACTCAGTGACCCCTCCCCCTGCCTGCTTATCGAGCGACATTTTCACTGTGATCTGAAATTTGATACTTCCTAGACTGTTTAGTTCCTGGTTTATTTTATCAGCTATCAGAGGCTTCATATCTGGGATATCTATATTCCTATCAACATGCATACGCCAGCCTCTCAAATAGTTACCTACAGCGCGCTCAGTGCGCACGAACTGTAGGTCAATAGCTCTATTCTGCCGTAATAGTTCTACAAGCTGTGGTTTCCTCATACGGGAATATCCCCCTAACCCCAAATCACGTGCCTGAACTTTCAGTTGTTTTACAGTGGGAGGTTGTGCTACGGGGGCATGTGATAACAATGCGATTAACCCGGCTCTCCCCAGGTTTGAATAACCTGTGCGCCCAAGCTGTTTTGCTTGAGCTTTTAATTGTTTTACCGTAGGAGGGGCTTCTAAACCTAGTAATCTCAACAAGGCTGGCTTCCGCATTCGAGAATACCCGATCACACCACGGCTTCTGGCGATATGCTTAAGTTCACCAACAGTAGTCATAGTTGCGTACACACCTAAGAAGATCAATGTCTAATTGGGCCACAGTAAAGTGAGGTAACGGATAAAAAATAGAGTGAGGCGCTCATAAAATCACTAGATGGGCCGTTTCAACCCAGTACTTACACTGTTGGATATAGTGTTCCTTGAAGTTGTACATGTATTCCTGTATACTTGTAAAACAATTGATTTGGTATTGAGTCGTGATATCCCCCCTCACATGTGAAGGGGCGAGTATACTTAACACCCTCCTTAATCCATGCCACTTCCAATATGACCTGAAATCTGAAGCGTCCCCATAAGTTCAGTTCATCTTTGAGTATGTTTTTAACCAGAGATTCGATGCCGGGTATACTTTCCCTGAGGTCAATTTCCACAAACATAGCTATACGTAGGTGTGTATAATCTCTAATTGGGGTCTATCTTGAGAAGTCGCCTACGTTCTTTTATGTAGGCCTTTTTATTCTCGTAGATGAGATGATGTCTGACTACGTTCGCCCCGTGAGCTTTACATAAGCAGTAGTGCCCTTTAACCCCTATACCACACACAGAACACGCGTAGTTAGGGCTTCCCATGTGGAACCAACAGTACCCCCTAGTCCTGCATTTCCTACCACAGGCTTCTTTCTTCCCCATAAGTATGTATTCGCATCGGTATGGAGCAGGTCTCATGTTTAGCATACTTATATGAGTACTTAGTCTAATTGTTTCGCAACCAACGCAGTCGCTGCTATACCCAGCGCTATGAAGACCAGTTCACGGTCCATTTGCCCCTTGGATGGTGTGTAGTACTGAGCGAGTGTGGGTTTATTCAGTGGTTCCAACCGTTTACCAGTTAATAAGTAGTATTCTTTCGCTGCATCGTCGACATCGTGGAATGTTTGAACGGCATGGTTTTCATGCCTGAGTTGTTCGTTAATGTAATCGATCCTCTGGAGGCGTTTTTTAGCGTACTCGGCCTGTGCTGTTTGTAATTTCTCAATAGCGAGGTCGTGCCGCTTTCTTTCTTCCTGTATTTCAGCCGCGTGTGACTCTCGTAGTTTCGAGAAGAGGAAATTACTCCCGGAAAATGCTAGGGCATTTACTAACGCCCCACCAACCATCATGGCGATCGTAGCCATCCTATATTTACTTCATAATATTTTCAGGTAGTATCCCTTGTTTTACTAGGATGTCTTTTGTAGCCATCGCCATACCAAGGTTCATTATGAGCATACCCATATCCTGCAGGTTGAAATCTAGCTTGATAGTCGGCTGTTTAAGCACCATTTTAGTCAACCGAGCGTATCCTACGGCTAGACTGGCGACCACTGTGGCGTGGTATGCGTCGTTGACGAACGTTTTCCCCTCAGACATTATGTATATGATATAAAAATATTAAATTATAACATGATATGTGGGTTGACCTCTAATTGTGGGGTCTCCCTGGGATCCCTGTGAGGGTTTCCCTTCCCGGAATCCTTGGGATTCCTGTGTCGTGTATATAACCATGAGATAGCCACGGCAGCAGTTGCGCATACAACCAACAAGAGTCGAGCCGGGTGAGTCACCCTGATAATTTTATGTTGGTTACACCACCGTTTTTTACCGGCAGCTACTCTCTTAGGATTCTTCTGCCTGGTTACTGTAGGGGTCACCTCCAGTTGGGGTTTCCCCGTCTCCTCTGAAGGGGTCTGGGGTGGGGTCTCCCCCCTGGAGGTTTCCTCCAGTTGTGTCTCCTCCTGTGCAGCATCCATCTATGCTATTATTATTATTTTTCCTCTCAAATTGGCAATGCTTTGCCGTGATAATCGCCGCCGTCACCGGGGCTAACAACATACCGTATTTGTGGTACAGCTGGCAGCTGATAGAGCTCAAGGCGTGTTCAATAAAAGGGTCTTTCTCGAGGTCTTCCCACAGGTAAAGTCGGCGTTCCTGGGGAATGGGAAAGAAGTATGACGCAATACCAGGGTATATCTGGGTCATAGCCGATCCTATTGTCTTTGTCATCTCTGCTCCGAGACGGGTCTCGTATCTAGCGTACAGTTTATCGATTTCTTCAGCTGACATTTTGTGAATTTTATCGGGAGTGTTTGGCTTTGCCACCAACAGCCAACGCCACCAGTTTCTCTCGCTTGTCATCACTCACCTGTGGTGAGTGTGGCACCAACAGTTGCTCTAGCAATTCCTCACACTCCATCTTATAATGTGATAAGTAAGTTTTAGTTTTAACTATATAATATACGATATAGGCGAAACACAGAGAAATGAAGGTTAAGTTGCACACGACGAACACTTCAAATAACATAGCTATAACTAAATGCTAAGTATTTATACTAAGCATTGCTAAGCTTTGCTAAGCATTTACTAAGCTTTGCTAAGTATTTACTAAGCTTTGCTAAGCATTTACTAAGCTTTGCTAAGCATTGCTAAGCATTGCTAAGCTAAAACACCCTATAGGCCACGGGTTGGTCGGTCTTGAGCACGAGCTTAGCGTGTTTAGTTTCAGCGAGCTGTTTCTTCACACGTTCCCTATCATGTTTGCTCATCACATCGTTCTCTCTCAAACACTCCTCGAACGAATCCCTGTCCTTGCAGTGAAATAAGGCCACCCATCGCGTCTGCTCCCTGAGGTCTTTCAACACCGAGTTGAACTTCTGCGTTAGCACCCAGACGCTGTGATTTGCGTGCCGGCCAGAGAAGGCCAGGTACGATAGCATATCTCTCTTTTTTGTTATCTCGCGATTAGCGCTGCAGTCGTCCAGTATGAACAGCGTCGACTCCCTTTAAATTTCCCGTGATAAGCTTTCAACCAGTCCTGCAGACGTGTCCCCGGGTCGACTCTGTGTACGTCCGGGTCCGTCATCACCCAAGGTCTTTCCGTGTACGTTTTATTCATGCTCAGAGTAGGGCACATGATAACGATGTTATCAAACACATCCTTGTAGTAACCCTCCAACATATCCAACACGAAAACGGTCTTCCCACAGCCAGTCTGCCCGCACACTATGGCGCAGTGTGGGTCGCGTGGTAAATCAGTAGGCAACTGCCTACTAGATGATGGCTTGCCGCCATCAGTAGATGGCTTGCACGAATCTCCCATTGTCTATATTAAGTTGCGCGTCCATAATAACGTACAGATATAATTTCAACTTGCCAGCGGGTTGAGCCTTCTTGGTAATCTGGATTGTTATTCCCTCGCTGCCGTTGTCTATGCGGCGACCGCTACCGTGCAGTTTATCGTCATCCGTGGATCGCATGTCCAACCATAGGGCGTACTTGGTGGTCAGGTACTCGCCGATCTTCACGGAGGATAGCCCCAAGTCTTTGGTTATGTATGGGTGTTGTTTGATGGCCGGTAGCTTATTTATCTCATCCCACTGCTGGTATGCCCTCATACCATGACTGAACAGCTGGTTGGGCACGCCCTCTATGGTCACTTCCACCTTTTCAATCTCGGGGTTGAAAAACTTCTCGCTGTCCCTCCGGAACGGCTCGTAATCCTCCACTGGGACGACCAGGATGCCTTTCATCGATCGCGCCGGCACGTTCAGGTTGATATTCCACACAGTTTCGCTCTTATCACGCACGACTGATCTATGCCTCAGTATGCGATCGTACAGGATGGCCATCTTCCCCGAGTACTGGCTTCGAACCTGCCTGGCCAGCTCCGGGCTAGTCGGGCTAGTGACCATGTCGAACTCCAGAGAGATGTTGTCTATGGCGTAACTGGCCTCATCACCGTTCGGCGTACGCACTACTTTGCTGTAGTCGTTAAACGTTAGCTCGTATTCAAGCCTATCACCCAGCGCGGCCTGGTAAAACGGCGCGTGTCCCGTGAGCAACTCGAAGACGAGCGGCACGCAGAACCTGTTCCCGTACGCTTGAGCGATGGCCTTTTCACCATCCATGATCTTGTCTAGCTGGTCTTGCGTGAAGCCATAACCCATGCGCAACCAAGTCGATTTGCTGATACCTTGGTACACGTCATTGACGCGTTCTCCCTCGCTTTCCCAGAGATCCCCGTAGCAGTGAAACACGTCGCTGTCGTCAATGCTCAGCACCTCGTTACCGCTGATCTTGATGGTGGTTTTCTTGATGATGGCTGGACCTACGTTCCGCACTAGCTCACGTTTGTCGTTGGTGGAGGTCAACGTGAGGTTGAACGCCAGTCGAACCGGGCCTGGTACAATGAGGTCATTCTCGCCAAGGTTTGGAAATCTAACCAGCAGCGTTTGGTTCTGGTCTATCTTGCTCGGATTGTTGGTGATGGTCACCGACTGGCGCACGGCTCTGACGCCTAGACGCTCTCTCGATCTCCTGAAAGGATCTAGTTTTCTACCGTACATTGTTATATAAATGAAATATATAAGTTTTAATACTAAATAATGGCAGAGTACATCCCTATGGATGATATGTGGGATGATAGTGCCCAGGCATTCGAGGATGACACCACATTCACTACCCCCTTAAGTACTGAACTTGTACAGCCTGCTGTCGACGATTATTACGATGCAGTTGAAAATAGAGACAACATCAAGCTGTTGGGAAGGGACTATGCCAAGTTCACCGTCGATAAGAAGGGCACGCTGCGATTGAAGGCTCACCCGGGGGTCGATATCATAAAAAAAGACGGGAAGCCGTATGCTTTGTCAACACTCACCAGTCGCCCTGGTGGGGGTCAGCTGATCCGTGATGAACTAGGCTTCATAGATTACGGCGGCGCGCGGCCAAAGCTTCCCCCGAAGGTCGTCCAAGATCTGCAAGCAGCCAGACCCAAAGGCGATGAAGGTGATATACCCCAACGTGCTAAAGAAACGTCGGACAGTATCGAGAAAATATTAACCACGTACCATGACAAACCCTTGCCGGGTCTCGAATTTCCCCTGAGGGAACTGCGAGGCCTAGACGAAGCCTTGAAACATGTACGCGGAGAACTCGTGAACAACATGGGGAAACTTAACGAAATCGACGAGCACATCGCTCGCGAGAAAATAAAACTCACCGAGGCGGATGGTGATATGAAACGTCGTATCGAGGAGAGAATAAAAAACTTGGAAGACGAGAGACGGACTCGGTTGGAATCCGCTTCCTCTAACCGGGAAGCCCTCCGATCACAGATCAGTAGAGTACGGGAAACCATCGATCGAGTCCTAAATGAGGACACCACGCTAGCTAACAGGATTCGGATCCTCTTCCGAGAGCAAGGCATCACCATCGCCAGCATTCTGACTGCATTGGGCTTCATCATATCAACCCTGGTGGTGTCATTGAGTGGGGGTACCCCCACGCCTGCACCAACACCAACACCCACAGGTGGTGTCAAAGAGTGGATAAAAAAACACCTGAAATCCCTAGGGGAAGCCCTGGCTAAACTGGCTGGTAAGGCCGCCGAAGCCCTACCCGGCATCCTGGGTAGCATCGTCTCGTGGCTGCTGAGCGCTTTGGCTAAAACTGCCACGTGGCTCAGTCAAAACCTGTGGGCAGCCATCGTCGCCGTGGCGGGTCTGGTGTACGTAGCGGCTAAGGAATTTTTAACCAAATGAGCCCCAAAGCTACCCCACCAACCACCAGGGCTGTTTTACGATCGATGTGCTGCTGATTGGACGCTGCAGGCTGGGGCTGTGGGTGTGTTGGTTGAACCCTAGGCTCTGGGGGTGGCGCCACTATACCCGTTTCACCGGTCGTGGGTGGTGGGACGTGGGGGACGTTGACATTGAGGTTGACGCCCAACTTTTGGTCTGCCGTGGCTATGACTATTTCGTTGTTGTAGCCCACCACTTTTTTTACTCTCAGTTGCATATCGCTCGGAGCCATGTACAACCCCACGTCGAACACGTAGTCGACTTTCGACCTGGCATATTCCAACACGTTTTGGTAGCGTTTGATGGCACTCGGTAGATCAACTGGAGCATTGATAGCATCCTCAACGTTAACAACGAACTGTTTCTGAGCGTCGTAAGCAGTCCCCTTACCAAGGATGTTGGAACGCGTTTGCGTCTGCGCACCCAACAGCGCCCACACGTACGTTCGAATCGAGTCGTTTAACCTGATTACCCTGGCACGAGTGAATCCTTTCGACGTGTCCAGCATGAACTTTTTCCAGTCATCCACTGCCCCCTGCTCGAACCTCCAGACTCGGTAATCCTTACTGTTGTCGAAAGCCATGTAACGGTCATCCCACTCGTTCGTTGTGAGGTGATGATACGACTTGTATCCCCATTCTTTCAACTTCTCGCTGGCATCCACGAGGTGCATGTTGTGAACGATGGAGATACCCAATCCGTGGTTCGGTCCAGGCAAACGCCAATCCGTCTTCGTGTTTAGTTCGAATTCGTTGCAAATACGTTCGTAGGCCCGCCTATCGTACTTGTTGTTTACTGCATTCCATGCGTTGTCCTGTGGGACCGGAGTGCTGATTTCTTTAAGGATACGCCTGACCTGGTAGTACACGTGGAACGTGAACACAGACTGACTCAGCGGTCCACGCCGAGTGTCGGTCAATGTCACACCACACCCCGTTGTAGCGCACCACACGGCGAAGTTGAGTTGATTCTGCCAGAACTGCATCGGGTTGTTGAACCAAGCATGAACTACCTTAGCGTTAGTCACCGAAAATTTATACAGGCTGAACACATCTAAAAGCTGGGCGTTGAAATACATCCCATCAGCAACCGCGATCTTCATGGGCGAGAAATCTACGTCCAGTTTAGGGTAAAACACTCCAGGGGAGTACATTTTAAAACTATTATATAATGAGCATATATACTCTAACATGTACATAACACTTCCAGGAATAACGAGCGGCGAGGCCGTTCAGCTGACGCACGTGATCGATAATACGTCGGGTCAACTCGAAGTCGCACTCTGCGATATCACCTACCTACCGCAATGGACTAACATCAACGCCAGCAACAATAAGCTGTTCGTCAGTGGAGCTCGCAGCCAGATAACTGACGGCTACTACAGCGTGTGCTCGCTAAGCGACGAGGTCTTCAAACCCCTGGGAGCCGAACTCAAGATGAACGACTCAAACGGTACAGTGGTGTTAATCAACAATGGAAGAAACTCCTTGAGACTCGGTCGACCATTGGCGCGGACACTCGGTATGATGCCTGACGAGATAAAACCAACAACAACCGTCACAGGCACGAAGTTACCCGACCTAGTACCGTACCGAGAGCTGTACATTCATCTCGGTCAGGTGAGCACAACGTACAACATTCAAGGGGGTCACCCTTCCACTATACTGAGAGCCGTACCGGTGAAAACGGAGAAATACAACGACGGTAGAACTGAGTCGTTTTCACCGCGGCAGTATAAGAGGTTGACTCAGGGCAACATACCTGAGCTGATAATATCGGTGTTAGATATAAATCATAATCCCGTGAATATAGGATACCTCAGCTTAACGCTGCACATAAAATGACCAGCGCACAAGGGCCCGGGGTGAAAAAATGCGTCAATGTGGGGATCTCCGACCTCGGGGACACACGCGGTTTCGACGCTCCCGGAGTAGATGGTAAATTGTACGCCTTGCAACTGAAAAACAACATTTACAAACGCGTTGAAGTCCCCTCCGGTGGAGCCCTAGGTGATATAGTAGATACCACAAGAGCGACAGTCAACACTCGGTACACCCTAGTCACCACCGGGGATGATAAATGGATAATATACCCATCGTTCGGTGGCAAACTGTTCGACTTAGACGATGTTGAGAGCACTACCGTCGCCCGAAACAAGCCATATACGCTCGTCTTCACCGAAGATGACAAGTGGGTGTTGTTACCAGATAAAGACGACTGGTTTCTCAATATTAGGCTCGGCTCCCCCTACGTGTTCACGGATAACAAAGACAACCACCTAAACAAAGTCGTTAACAATGGAACCCTGCTCGTGGCTTACGTCCCGACTCAGAGACGTAGCGTAGCCATCAGCCCAGTCGCCAGTATGGCAGCCCACATGCTATCGAGTAAACCGGGAATACAAAACGTGACATTGCAGTTGGTGTCTGAATTTGAAGGCGTGGTCAGGATACTGGAGAGTCTACTGGCGAACTCAACACTGATCATCAAAGTCTACCTAGGGGAACCATCGGGGAATGAGGTCGAGATCGTGAAGGGGGTCAAACTCGGGTGGGTGAAACGACACCAGTATCACGTTTGCACAGTTTACGTGCGGATGGGTGTCGGCTCCAACACCAGTCTGCAGGGTGTCACCGTGATCGTGGAAAACACGATATCACTAACCAAGATCTTCCTACCTGACAACATACACTTCATGGGGGTGAAGTTCACCCCTGAACTATTATCAGAAAACCAGTTGGAAACTATATCGTAGTAGTATTATAGCAATGGCCAGTCATCGTCCCAACACTACACTTAACGACCTAGGGGACACGGAGGGATTCGATCAGCCTGGTGAGGAAGACACCTTATACATCCTGCACTTGAAAGACAACGTGTATAGGCGGGTGTCGTTATCAGATTTTAAAGAGCCTGAATGGTTAATCAACATGACCCTCACCACACCTTATATCTCCTTTAAAGGAAATGATATCAAGATCTCCGAGATTAAGAACAACGGCATACTTATAGGATCGTTCATTCCGGAATCTAGTGTAGATATCAACTTAATATCAGTTGACCACACAGGTAACATGTTAACTTCCAGGGGGAAGGTGAATATAGAGATCAAATTACGCATTTACCAAGAGCATCTTCTACCTCTCGTGGGAGACTACACATTCATCATAGACGTCTATCTCGGAGATAACCCGTCGCCTGGGCTGTATATTTACATTATGGACGATATGATCATAAATTGGGAAGCCAGGTGTAATAACAAACGTTGCCGTATTACTAAGGTATCGGGAAACAGACCTTTAGCAAGCCTTGATGGGGTTCGTCTCCTTAATGGAAGTAGAGCTAAGACCCCGTCTTTTGTAATATATATTATAGGATGGGCCTGTACCCAGTCGTAGAGGAAGTAGCGAAGACCCTGGAAACCGTAGACGGGTTCCGCTTGAGACAGTTATGTGATGTAAAACGCCAACTAGAGCAAGACCGCGACACGCGCAAAGCACTATGAAAGAAGTACCATAGAGCTTTCAATATCGTGGATGGGGCTGATACTGCCCTTATGGCAACCAGCATGGGGCTGGGAGCGGCAGGTGTTGGGTTGTTAGCTACCATCGTGGCTACCCCCGTAGTGCTAGGCATTGAAATAACAGCTGGGGTGGCAGGGGTGTTAGGGTTGGTGCTTAAGTTTGCATCCCGTAGACTGCATCGTAAGGCATTGAAACACGACGAGATCAGGGTTTTGGCCGAAGCAAAGCTGAACACGGTAAGTGAGCGTATATCCACGGCACTCACTGACAGTAAGATCTCCGAGGAGGAGTTTCGTTCAATCCTCTCTGAACTCACAAAATATAATAAAATGAAACAAGAGATTCGTTCAAAGTCTCGTAAGTCTGCTATCAGTGAGGACGAGAAAAAAAAGTACATAGAACAAGGGGTGAAAAAAGCCCAGCAAGCCTTTATTACAAACACCAAAGAGATCATAGGCGATTCACATTAAACTGTTTCATCGAGGTCAACGTGGCATAGTGCCCCAGGATAGACCCGTTAAACCAACATACTTCAGCCAAGTCCCCGGTAGCTCAGTAGCGCGGTTGTGGGGTATACATGTGGAGTTCGTATCCCCGCTGGCGTCCCAAACTTTTTTATAGTAGGGGTAATGGTAGCAAGAGCTAAGGGTCCGACCAAAGCCTTATTTGTGAAATAAGGCTTTGCAGAGGCTTTTGTTGGACTTGATCCAAAACCCCCATTGTATATACTACTCTACAGTTTGAAGATTAGTTTTGAGTGTAACAGGGCTGTGAATAATATCTTGTCGCACAAGGATAGAAGATCCTCCACTGGCTCGATCACCGGAGGAGAAAAACAATGATAGGCTTTAAACTGACGTAAGGTAAAATTGTCTGTCTGTTTCAGGTATGTTTCCTGCAGACAAAATACCGATGGTGTTATATCCTGGATTAATAGCTGTATTTCATGGAAATTAGTTCGCAGTCCTCTACAGTTCCACTGCACGATGTTGTTAGAAAAAACTATCTTTTGGGTGGGTTAATAGGGGATCTACCCCTCACCTTTTTTCGAGGGCGACAAACTATGGTCCCTGGGATGGAAGTTTTCTGACACTTCCATGTCCTCAAGCGATCCATATTTATTGTACAATTTGACTGGATTATCTGAACCCTTCGGGGGTCTGCCACTCTTTTTTGAAGATTCTGTTCTTGAGTCGGTTTTACGTTGAACATTATTCTTCGAGCTTGTTTTTGCTTGAGACTTTTGAGTTGACTGAGACAAAGATTGTTCTCCGGATACAGATGAAATCTGATTACAGGGCTCTGATGGACCTTTAGTGAGTGAGTGAGTGTTGATAGAAGAGGTCGAGGTCTGAGTAGACTGTTCAGGTGCAACAAACTGAGCATTAGTAGTTTTAACCCACGTCAAATCTGTTTGGCAATGTATCGACGAGGTGGTTACTTTTGACATGTTTTCAGAATGAATTCTGACGACTGATGCATATGATTCAGTTGGTGCTGCAGATTCCACAAGTTTTTGGCATCAGCAAAGCTGATGTTCTGGGTGAATTTAATTTTATTGATTGCCATTTGTTTCTTCCAGATTGGACAGTCTTTGGAGAAAGAAGAATGATTTCCTGAACAATTTGTACACTTTTTAAGGTCACTGGTACAGTCTTCTGTGACATGAGTAGTCTCACTACAGTGGGCACATGTTATGGGCTTTGTACAAGTATTAACCCGTGCTCATATATTTTTGACATCTAAAACATCTCAAAGGATTTGGAATGTAGATGTCAACTGAAATATTGCAGTAACCTGCGCTTTGACAGACTTCGGAGGATTTGGAGATGAGAATGAGAACAGATAAGTACTTGTTTGGATTGATTCGTTGTTTCTGCGGGTTGTGAATCTTTTAACATATGTCACACCCTGATCCTTCATCTCAGAAACAATATCTAGTTCTGACATATCAGCCAACAGTCGATCTCTGTCTCTGATTATGCCTTTACTAGTGTTCAGAGTTCTGTGGGCAGTGATAGAAACTGGAATTCCAACAAATAATTCTGTTGACATCAGGTTAATTGCTTGCTGTTGTCTACTGCATTCAACCAGCAGAGAGCCTGAACGCAAGCGTTTAATGTTTTTAACCTCACCTGCAATGCCATGTACACCCTTGGAAATTGCAAAAGGGTTCAGTTTCAGTGGATCCTTGTCTACAGTCTCGATAACCAGAAATCGTGGCCAATAGTCGATTGAGTTGGAAGGACGTTCGTCATCATCATCGTTGTCAAGTTGACGCTTGTTTCGTTTTAGGGGGGTTTTGTATTCCATAGTTAGTGTATAAGTTTCATCATCCGAGCTCCCACCCATCACGGAGTATCACAAGGACAATGCTAAAAACAAGAATTTGTGCAAATACAAAGAATGCACAGGGCTCGACATGACCGGCCGACTGGTTGTTTGAGTTGTCAATGGCGATGTCCAAGAAAGGGAGAAAACACTACAAGATCAAGTTCAGCCTCCTCCGAAACCTGAACCATCTCCCATCCGCATCAACATCCCGGATGTTGGGCCCATCAGCCACCAAGTCAGCAGACTCCTAAAGAAAATGGCCAGCATTGACACCACTTTCTCATCTGGCAAAACCCTTAAAACTTTGCTACGTGCAAATGGTAAGGGGTGCAATCACGCTATATCCAACCCTAAAGGCTGTGTGTATAAACTGAAATGTGACTGTGGTGACATCTACATTGGTGAGACAGGCATACCAGTAGCTACACGTGTGAAAGAGCACAAAACTTCAGTGGACAAATCAGATCTAAAATCTGCAGTTTCTGAATACATTATGAATAATCCCGATCATGAAATTGACTGGGAAACTGAAGTCCTCTCAAAAAACATCAGTGCCTGGCGTAAACGCAAGTTGATTGAAGCTATCTTCATCAAACGCACAAAACCAGCAATAAACAGGGACCAGGGTGTCTACCTCCCAAATGCATGGTACATACAACAATAAGACAATACCCTACCCTCGTCACTGTTCCCATGTATAAAGCATAATTTCTATGTATACACTGCTATTACTTTACTTTACAAATACGTCTCTGTACATTTCTAATTCAATCAACAATTTTGTATAAGTATCTGCACAGTTCTAAATTGATCCATTAATTTTGCAGTAAATGACATCTTATATATTCATAATAACATGTATTCTATGAGCCATGTCATCTGTATCTATTGACCACCACATGTATTGCGTCGTCATAGCATTGTGACGTCATAAGCATTGTGACGTCACGGCCAGAGTTAACAGTTACTGTTCAGTTTACCTGATGATGGGGCCAGAACAAGCCCTGAAACGTTGTACTCGAGAATAAAAAGAAGATGTAACCCAGACAAAATCTCTATGTTCATCAAATATCATCTTCTAAAATGCCAATCAAGCATCTAATGTACATATTAGTTTTAATATTATTAATTTTATGAATGTTAACAGTTACATTGCTGTTTCAGGGATATCATTTCATATTTGGATATTTATGGATATGTGTATATTAACTGTCACTTTGCATTGCAGGTATAATATTTCTTATTTATAGTAATGAATGTTTTTTTATCAACAGGTCTGTTCATTTTGAAACTGACTATACTCATCTTAAAGCATGTCTATTAATAGCTACGCAGTCAGTGCTATTCTAGTTTAGTTTAGGTGGTTAGGTAGTGTCATAACATTATTATGTGCCCTTAGTTGATCCAATCTGATTGGATCATTCAAACTCTTGCCCTCTTTTACTAATTCAAATCTTCACTTCACTGTCACTCCTTGCACCAACAAGACGTTTATCCTGTGTTGGAATTCATCCATTTTATGAGATCACCACAGGTCAGTTTAATCTTTTATATCAATTAATCAGTGTGTATACCTTTAAATGCTATATTGTTAATGCTTATGTGTAAATAAAAACTGTAACTTGTGTGTAAGTGTATTGCTAGGTTTAGCTTGTTAGGGTCACTGCTTAAATTACAATCCAATAATCTTTTAGTATCCAAATAAATTATTCAGTTCATTAAAGTGTTTTCTCTGTCCTATGGTGAATGGTTACATATTTGCACGTTTGACTGATTGATTTTATAAAATGAGAGAAAGTATAGTGTGTATGTGGAATGTAAGTATGAATGCGATATAAGTTTGAACGATATAAGTGTAAGTGGCACCCATGAAGGGCCACCTCCTCGTGGTGGGTGCTGGGTCACGCTAAGCGCCCTTCAACCCCCGTTGTGGACCTGGGGATATTAGGTCCACCAACCCGTTTGCCGTGGGTTGCGCCCCCTGTGTCGGTGGAGGACGGGATTCTGGTGGTTGAGGGCAAGGGCTCCAGGAACAGTGTTCTTTGCCCAATACACCACTTCGACCCTTACTTCAC
The DNA here is from genome assembly GCF_003918875.1 of Haliotis rubra. Classification (NCBI taxonomy): domain Eukaryota; kingdom Metazoa; phylum Mollusca; class Gastropoda; order Lepetellida; family Haliotidae; genus Haliotis; species Haliotis rubra. The sequence goes on along the minus strand of NW_025767138.1, from coordinate 826,025 downwards.
CTAGACGGGTGGTAGAATGGGCCCGGTTCTACCAATCGGCTGGTCATGCTGAGCCCTGTGCATGTTACTTGTTTTGCACAATATTGATATTTTCTAGTGCTTGCCATGGGGTCTTGGTCAAATCACTTATAGACCTACAATGTATATATTGATTCTACATAGATCAAAATGTAATTACCTAGAGTCTTAATGCCCAGAAGGCGATGGCTCATGGGTCAATCTGGTGGATTTATTGATCTTGAATTGATACTTCTGCTGGAGTATATCATCCCAGTATCCTTGGTGCTGCTAGTTGACACCCACTTGCATATGGCATTGTCTTCCTGATACTCCGTGGTGGGTGGGGAGCTGGGATGATGAACCTTTATTAACTTACCATGATACCTCCAAAACAACTCAAACGTACTTTAGAAGATAGTACATCTTCTGATGATGACACTGTCTCAAAACAAATCTGACCATTGGTCTCGATTTTTGGTGATTTCTTCTCCGGATGATGGTTCATTGAAATTGAATCCGTTTGTTCTATCAAAAGCGATTTATGGTATCGCTGGTGATGTTGTGTCAATGAAAAGGATGCGATCTGGCTGTATCTTACTAGAATGTAAATCAGCCTTTCAATCAGCTACACTATTGGCTGTCAAACATCTTGTTTCCGTACCAGTTACTGTGTCACCACACAAAACTCTCAACAGTTCCAAGGGCATTGTCAGAGATAGAGACTGCTGTCTAGCAGACATGTCTGAGGATGAGATAGCTTCTGAACTGAACGACCAGGGTGTAACGTTTGTGAAACGTTTTACAAGCAGGCAGAATGGTCAAACTATTAAGTTGAATACTTATCTGTTTACCTTTTCTGTTCCAGTTCCACCACCATCCATCAAAGCAGGTTACTGTAATATTGGTGTAGACAAGTACATACCAAATCCACTTCGGTGTTACTCATGTCAAAAGTTTGGTCATGGTGCCCAATCATGTACCAATAGCAAGAAATGTCACCGTTGTGGAGAACCTGCGCATGACACTTTAGACTGCCCAAACAGCCCTAAATGTGCTAATTGTTCTGGGGACCACGCTGCTTCATCAAAATCCTGCCCAGTCTGGCAACTACAACATCAAATTGTTAAACTGAAGCATGAAAGAGTATCTCTTTTGCAGAGGCTAAACGTTTGGTAACATCTGCTAACACTCCAACTGCATCTGTATCATACTCTGCAGTAGTTACCCGTCAGCCTACTAAGACTGTTAAATCTGTAGAGTGCCAGACCGATATCACCTGGGTGAAGACTGCGAAATATTCAATACGTCAAACGAAAAATGTTGCATCTACGCAAACAAAATCACCATCGCGTAAACAATCCTCGTTCACCGTCACCTGTAATAGTAAATGCCAGCAAGTCAGTCAACTATTCCCAAAAATCTGATCGAGTACCGAAAGGTCAACGGGATCCGGTACAAATATTTAACAAATATCAACTTCTGAGGACATGGATGTCACTCCACACCACCGTGTGCGTCACAATAGTCATTCGCCACGGTCCAGATCCCCTGTACTACCACCTAATATAACATGAGTCAGGGTAATACACTTATCCAGTGGAACTGCAGAGGACTTAGAGCCAATTTAAATGAACTACAATTATTAGTACAAGATTTTCAGCCATCAATTTTTCTGTCTCCAAGAAACATACCTTAAACAGACAGATACATTTGACTTACGTCAATACAATTCTCATCATTCCTTTTCACCCCCGGGTGGCAAAGCCAATGGAGGCCTCTATCTTAGTGAGGCAGGGGCATAATACACAGCCCTGTTCAACTTACTACGAATCTTCAGGCTGTTGCAGTCCGACTAACTTTACACATTGCATTTTACTGTATGCTCTTTATATATCCCTCCATCTTCAAACCTCCAGAAATCTGAACTTCAATCTCTATATGACCAGCTCCCTCAGCCCCTGCATACTCATGGGGATTTGAATGGACATAATCCTTTATGGGGAGGTAATGGTATTAATACCAAGGGCAAAGTATTGGAGGATTTCATTTCTGACAATAGTCTTTGTATTTTTAATGATGGTACTCATACATATTTACACCCTGCAACGTGTAGCTATTCTGCCTTGGACCTTACACTCACTGATGCGACCCTCTTCTACATGAATTTTCGTGGTCAGTTCATGATGATTTATGTGGCAGTGACCACTTTCCTACATTTCTAACAGTAAATAACCCGTCTGACGTTCCACCCCTCATCAAGGTGGAATTTTTCAAAGAGCTAACTGGTCTCAATTCAGTTCGTTATGTACTGAGAAATTGAAACATGCAAAGTTCCAGAATATTGCTGACCCTATTCAGTTGTTTTCAGATGAACTGAATGCTATAGCTACATCGATTCCATTCCTAAGTCCTCTGCAAAATCCACATTCGTAAGCCATGGTTTGATGGCGACTGCAAAACAGGCTAGGAAAAAATAGGAAAAAGCGGAAAAATATTTCCGCAAGCATCCAACTGTACATAATTTGAATAACGTTAAGGTAACCAGAGCTAAAGCTCGCCGTACCTTCAAACAAAATAAACGTCAATCATGGAGAACCTACGTCTCCAAGATTAATTCCCGCACACCTATATCAAAGGTGTGGAATATGGTCCAAAGGATCAAAGGCAAAGGTTCTAAACCGAGTGTTAAACATATTAAGGAAGGAGATCACTTTCTTGAAGATGCTTCCGACATTGCAAACAAACTTGGCGAAACATTAGCTCAACACACTCGGCTTCATCAAACTATCTTTGAATTTCAGAAATATCAGAAAACTGAGGAAAAGAAAAAATTAATTTCCACTCCGACAACGGAGAAGATTACAACGAAGTATTTTCACTACATGAGCTACAAGCTGCCCTTGGAGCGGCTCTCATGATACAGCAACAGGGGCTGATAATATTCACTATCAGCTCCTGAAACATTTACCTACCATCATGTCTTGAAGTGCTTTAGACATTTTGATGAAATTTGGACTTCAGGGAAATTCCCTCCTTCTTGGCGAAATGCTATTGTTGTTCCTATACCTAAGCCTGGCAAAGACCATTCAGATGCATCTAATTATCGACCTATATCCTTGACTAGCTGTGTTTGCAAAACTATGGAACGAATGGTAAATAATCGTTTAGTGTGGTATTTGGAAACCAATAATCTCATTACTAATATTCAATGTGGTTTCCGGAAAAACCTGAAGTACTATCGACCATTTGGTACGATTAGAATCCTATGCGAAAAAATGCAATTGTAAAATAAACAACACGTAGTATCAATTTTCTTCGATCTGGAGAAAGCGTATGATACTACTTGGAAGTATATGGCATTTTGAAAGATTTGCATGATTTCGGTTTTAAGAGGTCGTTTGCCTCATTTTGTCTCACAATTTTTAAAAGACAGGCACTTTCAAGTCCGAGTGGGTTCAACCTTATGTCTGACCATTACAATCAGGATCAGGGTGTCCCACAAGGCAGTATTTTGTCTGTCACTTTATTTAGCGTAAAGATCAACAGTTTATCCAAGGTTTTAAACGATTCAATTGATGGATCACTTTTTGTTGATGATTTTAATATTTCATGTCGCGGTAAGAAAATGCATACTATTGAACGGCAACTGCAGTTGTGTTTAAACAAGATAAATAAATGGTGTCTTGAAAACGGCTTTAAATTTTCAAAATCCAAAACTAATTGTATACATTTCTGCCGTAAATACAAAACCGCATAAAGACCCCTGAACTCTCTCTAAATGGCACTCCCATTAAAGTTGTGAAGGAGGCCAAGTTCTTGGGTATTATTTTTGACTCGCACTTAACGTTTCTGCCACATATTAAATCCTTTTAAAACTAAATGCCTGAAGGCACTTGACTTGTTGAAAGTTGTTTCCAACACAAAGTGGGAGGGGATCAAGCTACCCTCCTCCACCTATATCGCTCATTGGTCCGCTCGAAGCTTGATTATGGCTCCATCGTATATGGTGGAGCCTGCAAAAGCAATCTAAAACTACTTGATTCTGTCCACCACCATGGTCTGAGACTTTGTCTTGGATCTTTTAGAACTTCTCCAGTTGACAGTCTCTACGTCGAAGCAGATGAGCCTTCTCTTGCCCATCGACGTATAAAATTATCTTTACAATATCTTACAAAACTATATTCTAACGAATCGAATCCTGCATTTCATTGTATCTTTAATCCTCTTTATGAGGATTTGTACAACAATAAATCTTCTCTTGTTCCGCCCTTGGGGCTCAGAATGAAGCCATTTATTACTGCTGCCGGCATTGAGCTGGAGAATATAGCTCCTTCCGTCTTCTTTCTTCTCCTCCTTGGCAATTGGTTAGGCCTGAAGTTGACCTAACTCTGACAAAATTTAAGAAATCTGGAACTAATGAATTACAGTATAAACAAGAATATAATCAATTAAAAATCAAATATAACACATACAAATCCTTATTTACAGATGGGTCCAAGGACGGTGGCGCAGTGGCATGTGCCACTGTCATTGGAGACCAGAACAATATCTTCTAGACTACCTGATAACAGCTCTATATTTACAGCAAGAAGCAAACGCCATCTTAACAGCTCTTAAATATATTCAAAGACATCCAAAACATAACCAGTATATAATATTTTCAGACTCTCTTTCTTGCCTTCAGGCTATTAAAATCTCTCTTGCAAACATCCACTTTTAATTGAAATAATCTGAGATTATATAATGATCTTGCTACAGGCCAATGCGACATCGTCTTCTGTTGGTTACCCAGCCACGTTGGCATTTCTGGGAATACAATGGTTGATCTTGCTGCCAAAGGCAGCACTAAATAAATCTGTGACACCACTTCTTCTTCCTTACTCTGATTACAAAGCTTGCATTAGAACCTACATCCGTGATCTGATGCAGAAGAAGTGGGACACCCAAGTAGGTATGATAATAAATTACATGCAATAAAACCCTATATCGGTTACACTTACTTGGGTTGTCAGTCCAGATTTGAAGAGGTCATCATGCGACGATGTCGTATTGGCCATACAAGGTACACTCCACAAATATTTGTTAAATGGTGAAGATCCTCCGTTTTGTATCCCTTGTGATGAGAGTCACGGTCAAGCATCTCCTGCTTGACTGTGTTGAATTCTCCATCATAAGGGATAAATATTTCAATGTTAAAACTGTTAAGGATCTTTTAATTCTGTTCATCTTCATTTAATTCTTGGTTTTTAAAAGAAATTGATTTCATTAATGAATTTTGATTAATATGTTCTGTAAATAGCTGTGTTTTAATAATTGGTAGTTTGATTAGTAACTTAGATTGTTAGTGGCTGTACTCTCAAGGGTTGAAGAATCGTAAAATATTGTCCCCTGAGAGGGTAACGTAAGAATCAAAACTTCGAAAGTCAATTTAAACTTACCAGGATTTTTTAAACGTAGCATTTTTGTCATTTTAATTGTAGCTAACATTTCTTGCAATCGCCAGCAGCTGAACGGATGGTGTAAATCCAACTAGGGTCCATGCAGGTAGCCAAGGTACTGTAAGTCCCCATGGTCCCTAGTATGGTGATCGACCTTCAGTTGTTGGCGATCTATAGCCTGTTTTTATCTTGTATTGTCCTAATAGTGCTTTTTAGTTTTAACCTACACACTAGTTTTAAATCCAAGTGTGATATTCTAGTTGTTTTACTGTCCTTCGATGACAGGTTTTATAATATATACATATTCCATTACAATGTCAAATGTTCTCGTCACGATATGGCTGAAATATTGCCGATGTGACGTTAAATAATAACTCACTCACTCATAAGTGTGTAAGTGAATGTAAGTATGAATGCGATATAAGTTTGAACTGCTTATATTATATCCAAGGTTTTGAAATGGTAGAATATATATATATAGTTTAAGTTATTGCAGCTTTAACGTTGATTATTGTTTATACAGATTATACGTACGTTTGACTGGCTTGGCGGCTTGACGGGGCTGTAATCTGCACCCTAGTGCCATACACCGGGTAGGCATTACATTGTGCTTGATTGTATGTATTTATGTAGTATCGTATACTTTATGTTTTCTATCTGGGCATGTTTATAGGATTTATAAGCCTCTACCTTAACTATATTTGTCATTAATATGTAATCAGTAAATCAAGGAGTGATCGCCCCTTGTAGTTTATTTGTCTAGAGTGTGTGTCATAATAGTATTTCATCTAAAAGATGTAATGACGGATTTTAAATCTTATGTATATATTATGACTTTGTATTTATTGAACCATGTATTGTTTCAGGGTGTTGTTAATATTGGGAATAAAAGGTCTCACCCCCGTAACCAGTGTCCTGAATAATTTATTGACATCCGCTCACTATCCCGGTTACATGTATTGGTATAATCACTGCTTTTGTATTCAATTTGTACTGCAACTGTAATACCTGTGTGGGGAATAATACAAAATATTACACTAGTTTCATTTCAGAATACACTGTTAACTGTGTCATATTACTTTGCTGTTTGTTGATTTCACAGTAAGTTCTTTTACGGACTGATTCCCGATTAACTACTGCGTTAGTGTTAACTTGGGAATCAACACATAACGATATGCACAACTATTTCAGATATTACCCTATATGTCTCGCACTTGCAATTAAAGTAAATGTTAAGAAGTAACACATTTACAATGTTTGGATAAGTATTCCTCTGCGTATCGTTCCTGAAAAGTATCCTAAAGACAATTTGCAGAGCTTTGTTTCACAGAGCTTCACCGACGGAGGAGCAATTATGCTTAGCAAAACCGTCGGCCTTGTAGGCTGAGTAACATATTCAGACCGGTAACGCTACACGCACAATTATAGATTTTGCAGTGCCCTATTGTTTACATTGTATGTAATATTGTGTATGGTCTGTGTCGTGATTGTTAGATCAGCTGGTTACACGTTTTTTTCGCCTAGTTATGTGCCCATCGTCTGTCGTCGTTCGATTTTGACAATTACGCTGCATGGATCTTTGTGAAACGGATGCCAAATATCACTGTGTTGTGTTCCATTACTTACAGAGTGACATTACTTAGTAAATTCCGAAACGTGACTAATAACTAAACAGTAAGTGATGGTGTCATCTTTCTATTTAGAAATTAAATGTTCGTAATGTCGTTGCTTACGATTTCAGATGACTCTCAATTTTAAGTCTTTGGTGATTGTATACATCCTCTTTAACTTCTCAGATGGGATAGGAGTCACGAGAAATTTGAAAAATGTTATCGGAACACAAGATACGTAGTTTCGAATACCCTGGTAACGAAAGTTACACTTAAACTATTTAGACTATGTGAAGAAGAGCACACTTCCCTAATTTGGCGGTGGTAACGGACATTTCACTCTTTATGTTTTTAAATATTTTCTATGTTTTGAGATATTCTAAGCCCCAAATAATGACAAGTACCATTAATGTAAATTGTATTCATTCAAAGTGAATGGGTAAGATTATGCTTTGTTCTACACATGTACATGTCAGGATGAAAATTAGTTACGGACATTTCCTCAAAACATTTCCTCCAAATTCATTTATTTGAAAAGAATGCATTGTCTTAACAATTTGCAGAAAATGAAACTTTTGACCAATATCAATATCCTAATGTACTAATATCCAGGTATTTGTATACCAAACTGCATTAAGTTTAAATGCAAAATAAGGTTTTGTTACAGGCGACAGTAACGGACATTTCAAATTGACCGATGCTTTTGGGGTTATTGGACTGTTTATGCATGATGGATGTTGGCCAGATTGATATCATTATCCAACCATACTGTTAACAACATTTGCTAATTACGTTTAAGAGAAGCATGGCGACGACAGCATTTGCATCCCGTTATTGAGAATGAGTGATATATACGATTTTGCTTTGCACTATCTTCAATGTGGCGTTTTGTACAACTGTGTACCAGCCTGTAAGATGTTCCATCTGAATGTACATAATGATACACACTTGATAGTGAGTGAGTGAGTTAAGATTTAAAGTCACATCGGAAATATTTCAGCCATACCGTGACTAAAACGTTTTTCAAATTCATAAACCCTGTCAACGAAAGATAGTAAAACCACTAGATTATCACAGAATGAGTTAAAACTAGCTAGCATATATCTTTAAAAGTAGAAAATTATTTTTGGACACTACAATGTACAAACTGGCTACAGATCACCAACAACTGAAGATAGATCACCATACTAGGGATCATGGGGACTAACAGTGCCTTTGCTACCTGCATGGACGCTAGCTGGATTTACACCGTCCCCTCAGCCACTGTCGATTGTAGGAATATTTAGCAGAAAATCAAAAGAATAAAAATGCTGCGTTTAAAAAAATTGGTATGTTTAAATTTTACTTTGAAAGTTTTGGGTCTTATGTACCCTCTCAGGAAGACAATAATTTTACGCTACTTCAACCCCCTTTGAGGATACAGCCACTAACAAGTTAATAATCTGAACTACCAATTATAAAACTTTAGCTATTTACAAAACGTATATCAAAATTCATTTAACAAATCTATCTCTGTTAAAAAAACAATGATTAAATGATAATTAACTCTATTAAAAAGGTCCTTTACTGTTTTGATATTGAAGTATTTATCCCTTATGATGGAGAATTCACGCACAGTCAAGCAGGATATGCTTGACACTGACTCTCTCATCACAAGGGATACAAAACGGAGGATCCTCACCTTTCAATAGGTATGCATGAGTATATCTTGTGTGGCCAATACGACAATGTCGTATGATGACCTCTTCAAATCTGGACTGACAACCCAAGTAAGTGTAACCGATATAGGGTTTTATTTCATGTAATTTATTGATACCTACTTTGGTGTCCCACTTCTTCTGCATCAGATCACGGATTTAAGTTCTAATGCAAGATTTGTAGCACGATCAGCCATTGTGTTCCCAGAAATGCCAACATAGCTGGGTAACCAAAAAGACGATGTCGCATTAGCCAGTAGTAAGATCATTATACAATTCAAGAATTTCTATTAAAAGTGGATGTTTATAAGTAAGGTTTTTAATGGCCTGAAGGCACGAAAGAGAATCGGAAAAGATTATGTATTGTTTATATTTACGGTGTTTAATAATGTTTCTAAGAGCTGTTAATATGGCGTTAGCTTCTGCTGTGAAAATAGAGCTGTTATTTGGTAATCGGGAAAATATTGTTCTGGATCCAATGACAGTGGCACAAGCAGCCGCGCCACCATCCTTGGACCTATCTGTAAATAAGGATTTATATGTATCATATTTACTTTTTAATTGATTACATTCTTGTTTATATGGTAAGTCATTCGTTTCTGATTTGTTATAATTAGTGAGTGTAATGTCGACTTGTGGCCTAACCAATTGCCAAGGAGGCGAAGAAAGAAGACGGGAAGGAGATATATTTTCCAGCTCAATGCCGGCAGCAGTAATGAATGGCTTAATCCTGAGCCCAAGAGGCGGAACAAGAGAAGATTTCTTTTAGTACAAATGCTCATAAAGAGGATTAAAGATACAATGAAATGCAGGATTAGACGCGTTAGAATATAGTTTGGTAATATATTGTAATGATAATTTTATACGGTGTTGGGTAAGAGAAGGCTCATCTGCCTCGACGTAGAGTCTTGACAACTGGATTAGTTCTGAAAGACCCATGACAAAGTCTCAGACCTTGGTGATGGACAGAATCTAGTAGTTTTAGGTTGCTTTTAGGTTTGCAGGTTGCAGGCTCCTCCATATACGATGGAGCCATAATCATGTTTTGAACGGACCAATTGATCCCCTCCCCACTAAGAATTTGAAACAAGTTTCAACAAGTCAAGTGCCTTCAGGCATTTAGTTTTAAGGGATTTAATATGCGACAGAAACGTTAAATGAGAGTCAAAAATTAAACCCAAGAACTTGGCCTCTGTAACGACTTTGATGGGAGTGCCATTTAGAAACAGTTCAGGGTCTTTGTGCGGTTTATATTTTATACAAATATGTATACAATTAGTTTTGGATTTAGAAAATTTAACGCCGTTTTCAAGACACCATTTATTTATTTTGTTTAAACATAACTGCAGTTGCCGTTCAATAGTACCATTTTTACTACGACAAGAAATATTAAAATCATCTACAAAAAGTGATCCATCAATTGAATCATTTAAAACCTTGGATAAACTGTTGATCTTAATACTAAATAAAGTGACAGACAAATACTACGTTGTGTGACACCCTGATCCTGATTATAATGGTCAGACAGGGTTGAACCCACTCGGACTTGAAATTGCATGTCTGTAAAGAACTGTGAGATAAAAAGAGGTACACGACGCCTTAAACCAAATCATGTAAATCCTTCAAAATGCCATGCTTCCAGGTAGTATCGTATGCTTTCACGAGATCAATAAATATCGACACAGCATGTTGTTTATTTACTATTGCATTGTTAACAAAGGATTCTAAGCGTACCAAATGATCAATGGTACTGCGATTTTTCCTGAAACCACATTAAATATTGGTTATAAGGTTATTGGTTTCAAGATACCATGTTAATCTATTGTTTACCATTCGTTCCATGGTTTTACAGACACAACTCGTTAGAGAGATTGGTCTATGATTTGACGGATTAGTATGATCGCGACCAGGTTTTGGAATACGGACTACAATGGCACTACGCCACGAAGTTGGGAAATTCCCTGAAGTCCATATTGTATCAAAAAGAGTTCGAAGTGTTTCCAGACATGCTTCTGGTAAATGCTCCAAGAGCCTTTAGGGTATATTATCAGCTCCTGTTGCTGTGTCATGAGCTTGCTCAAGGGCAGTGTGGAGCTCATGTAATGAAAATAATTCATTATAATGAGTTAAAATGTATTCTTTTCTTCTCCTGTTGTGTCTGGTATTGTTGAAATTCAGGGACGTAATTTGACGAAGAAGAATGTTTGGCGAGTGTTTCACCAAGCTTATTGCCAATGTCAGACTTACCAGTTAATATATTGTCATTTGGATTTGGAACCTCTGCCCTTAATTCTTTGGTTCATGTTCCATACCTTCGAAATTGGTGTACGGGAATTTATCTTGGAAACATACTTCCTCCAAGACTGACGCTTATTCTGCTTAAATGCGCGTCGAGCCTTGGCATTTAAAATTTTAACTTTATCTAAATTATGGACTGTAGGATGTCGGCGAAAATATTTTTCTGCTTTCTTCCTACTCTTTCTGGCCTGTTTACAGTCATTATTAAACCGTGGTTTACGAATATGTAGAATTGCAGAGGACTTGGGTATACTTTAATCAGCAATGTCATTTATTATATCGGAAAACAACTGTATAGGATCTTCGCTGTTCGCAAAAACATCATGTTTTAAGTGATCATTACATAGTGTTTTATGTAATGACCAATCAGCCCTGGCAAAGTTCCTTCTGGATAAAGGTGGATCATCTCCAGGGCTTATTGTTTTTAGAATGGTGGAGAATTGATCACTCCCACATAGGTCAAATGGAGTCCGTATTTGGACGAAGAAGAATGTTTGGCGAGAGTTTCACCAAGCTTATTGGCAATATCAGCCTTATCCGTCTATAAATTGTCACCATCCTTCAAATGGTTGACAGTACATTTTGAGCCTTTGCCCTTTATTCGTTGAATCATGTTCCACACCTTTGACATCGGTGTGCGGGAATTAATTTTGGAAACATAGTTTCTGCCTTCTTTCTACTCTTTCTGGCCTGTTTACAGTCATTATTAAACCGTGGTTTACGAATATGTAGAATTGCAGAGGACTTAGGTATAGTTTTATCAGCAACATTCTCCAGTGTATCAGAGGATAACTGAATTGGATCTAGAGCATTGTAAAAGAATTCAGATTTCAAGTTGTTAGTACACAGTGTTTGAAATAATGGCCAGTTGGCCTTACTAAAATTCCACCTTGTTGCAGGTGGATCAACATTCGGGTTTATAGCTGAAAGTATTGTGTGGAAATGGTCACTTCCACACAGGTCATCATGGACTGACCATTCAAAATCGTTATAAATATTGGGATCTGTAAGAGACAGATCAAGTGCAGAATAAGTTAGTATCGGTACTTCCCCACAAAGGGTTGTGTCTGTTAAGATTACGCATGATAATACAGGGTTTGGAAAGCTGATCGAAGAGATCCTGAAGATCGGACTGCTGAAAAGCTGAAGATGGAGAAATGTATAGTGAACAAAGCGTGAATGTTATTTGTAAAGAAAGGCGGACAGCAACAGCCTGAAGATTGCTTTTAAGAGGGACAGGGTTATGAATCACACCCTGCCTCACCAAAATTGAAGTGCCACTGGCTTTCTCACCTGGAGGTGAGAACGAATGAAATGAATTGTACTGACGAAAATCAAATTTATCTGTACTTTTCAGGTATGTCTCCTGAAAACTAAAGGCTGATGGTTTAAAATCTTGTGATAATAATTGTAGATCATTCAAATTGGTTTTAAGGCCTCTGCAATTCCATTGTATTAGATTAGGATTCTGTCTCATGGTGATGCTATTGGTGATCTCTCACGAGAACGTGAGGAAGAACTCCTATTTTTGTTTTCTGAAGGTTGAGTCCAAAGGAGTTGTGAACCTCTATTGTTACAGGCGTCTCTACAGTAGAGAGAGTTTTAGATGTTTGTTTCTGATTGAAGCGTTTCCGGTGATTTTTGAACACTTCAACATTTTCCTCAACATTAACAGTTGTCTGAGCAATCGTTTGCTCTGATTGGCTGACAGTCTCAGAGGCTGATGCCACAGTGGTCTGGCTATTATAAGTAGTTTGCACGGAGATAGGTTGTTTGGATTTAGTCAAAGTCAAATCGGTTTGGCATGAAACCGACACTGATGTGGTTTTTCTGGAGACAGCAGCTGAATAACTAACTGTCAAAGATGGCTTCGACTGCATTTGATGTACTTGCTTTTTGGCCTCAAAAAAGGAAACATTATTTTCATATTTCAACTTCAGGATTTGTGATTGGATCTGCCATTCAGGGCAGGATTTTGAAGATGAAACATGATCACTGCCACAGTTACACATTTAGGATCTTTGCTGCAGTCAGCATCTTCATGATCTTCACTGCAACGATGACAACGATGAATATTTTGGCTGGATTTTGAGCCATGTCCAAACTTCTGACATGCATAACATCGGAGTTGAGTGGGGATATACACCTCCACTCCGATATTGAAAAAAACAGCTTTTATTGATTTAGGGACTATGCTCAATGAAAAAGTAACAGATAAATGTTGCTTGGAACAGTTCTTCCATCTTGTTTCTTGACTGTGAGGCACCCGTGAAGAGCCACCTCCTCGTGGTGGGTGCTGGGTAACGCAAAGCGCTCTTCGGCCCCCCGTTGTAGACCCGGGGGCATGTTTGGTCCACCAACCTGTTGGCCGTGGGTTGCGCCCCTGTGTCGGTGGAGGACGGGATTCTGGTGGTTGAGGGCACTGGTTCCAGGAACAGTGTTCCTTTGCCCAACACACCACTTCGGCCCTTACTTCACCTGGACGGGTGGTTGAATGGGCCCGGTTCAACCAATCGGCTGGTCACGCCAAGCCCTGAGCACACATTATGTAATGTTGCACAAAATTTTGAATATTGTAACTTCTATTTTTAAGTCTTGGCGAATTTTTAGAGCTTTGGAATTTCAACTACACAATTTCATATGTGTTTTTGCCTAGAGTCGTATGCCCAGAAGGCGGTGGCTCATGGGCCAATCAGGTGGAATATTTACTTTTGTATTATTCTGCTTGCGTATATCATCCGGGTATCCTTGGTGCTGCAGGCTGGAACCCCGCCTGTTTTAGCATTGTCCTTGTGATACTCCGTGGAGGGTGGGGAGCTCGGATGATGAACCATTCAACAATAACTATGGCTTACGAAACCCCCATTACAAAAAAGAAACGTCCACTTGACACTGATCCTGATGTTAACGACCAAAGACTGCCCGCATCCATTGACTACTGGCCACGTTTCATTGTGATTTAGACCGTTGACAAAACACCTTTAAAGCTGAACCCTTTTGCTGTATCAAAAGGCATACAAGGCATTGCAGGAGATGTTAAAAACATTAAACGTTTGCGGACAGGTGCACTTCTAGTTGAATGTAGTAGAAAACCACAGGCTACCAACCTCCTGTCAACTGACTCATTTGTCAGCATTCCTGTATCAGTCTCTGCCCACCGAACGCTTAACACCAGCAAGGGCATAGTAAGAGACCGGGATAGACTTTTTACTGACATGCTGGAAATAGATATTGTCTCCGAGATGAACGAACAAGGTGTTATATATGTTAAACGCTTCACAACCCGGAAAAATAATGAAACCCATCTAACCAACAGGTATCTGTTCTCTTTCTCGACTCCGACTGCTCCAAAGTCAATAAAGGCTGGTTACTGTCACATCAAAGTGGATACATACATACCAAATCCACTGAGATGCTTCAAGTGCCAGAAGTATGGTCATGGTGTCAATACCTGCACATTGTCAGTTGTGTGTGCTCACTGTGGTGAGAAAACACACACAGCAGAAGATTGTGACAGTACTTACAAAAAGTGCACCAATTGTTCAGGAGACCATCCCTCTTTCTCTAAAGAGTGTCCGATTTGGAGACATCAGATGGAAATAAACAGAATCAAATTTACTCAGAATATTAGTTTTGCCGAAGCGAAACAACTTGTACAAAGATGCTACCAACAAGAGACATATGCTTCAAAAACCAGAAAACCATCTGAGGCAACTCCTAAAATACCTAAATCATCTTCCAGCTGCCAAACAAATTTGACTTGGGTAAAAACCGATTCTCCTTAGATTTTTTCAAGTGCAATATCGACTCAAACAGCGGAGCCACTTTCTGGCATGTCTCAAACTCAATCAGAGCAAGTTCCTGATCCTGACGCATCCTCTCAGTCAACCACAAAGTCTCAATCGCTATCTAATGTCCATCAAATTGCTAAAGGCAAGACTAAACCTAAGCCTGATTATTAAAAAAAACAAAGTGGCAGAGCCCCAAAAGGGTCTGAAAATAAAATTAAACTTTACAACAAATATGGATCACTTGAGGACATGGACGTGTCCGAAAACGTCCAATATAGGGCACACAGCTTGTCGCCCTCCAAAACAGTGCGGGGTAGATCCCCAATAAATCCACCGAAAGATAGTTTATTCCAATAATGTTGTACAGTGGAATTGCAGAGGACTAAGGCATAATTATAATGAATTACTGTTATTAGTCCAGGATTGTATGCCGTCAGCATTTTGTCTGCAGGAGACTTATTTAAAGCAGACAGATCCTTTTGACCTACGTCATTTCAATGCTTATCATTATTTCTCACCTCCGGGTGACAGGGCCACTGGAGGTTCTTCAATCCTAGTCAAACAGAATGTTATCCATAGCCCTATTACACTTACTTCTAATCTTCAAGCAGTTGCAGTGCGACTCACTTTACACGTTGCATTTACATTATGCTCTTTGTATATCTCACCGTCTTCAACTCTTCGGAAGACTGACCTTCAAAATTTATATGACCAACTCCCAAAACCTTGTATCATTATGGGAGATT
This sequence comes from Haliotis rubra, assembly GCF_003918875.1. Classification (NCBI taxonomy): domain Eukaryota; kingdom Metazoa; phylum Mollusca; class Gastropoda; order Lepetellida; family Haliotidae; genus Haliotis; species Haliotis rubra. Next base: position 810,445 of record NW_025767138.1, on the reverse strand, counting down.
TAAATGGCCACAACCCGCTCTGGGGTGGTACCACTACTAATGCTAAAGGTAAACTATTAGAAGACTTTTGTTCAGATAATGATGTATGCATATATAATGACGGTTCTAGCACATATTTACATCCTGGCACAGGAACTTATTCAGCCCTTGATTTATCAATTACAGACTCAGACTTATTGAATGAATTTGAGTGGTCAGTCCACGACGACCTGTGTGGAAGTGACCATTTCCCAACAATTCTCAAACCCGTGAATCCATCTGATGTTCCTCCATCATCAAGATGGAACTTTAAGAAGGCTAACTGGCCTTTATATGAAACTTTCTGTGCTGACAAACTCAAACCTGAACTTTTTCATGATCTTCCTGATGCCATCAAATGTTTTTCAGATGAGCTCAGACACATAGCTGACAAGTGTATCCCCAAATCCTCTGCAGTTCCTCATGTACGTAAACCATGGTTTAACGCTGAATGCAAACAAGCTCGCAAGGCACGGAAGAAAGCTGAACATTATTTCCGTCGCCATCCTATGGTCCACAATTTAAACAAATTTAGAATTTTAAACGCCAAAGCACGGCGTACTTTCAAACAAAATAAACGCCAATCTTGGCGAAACTATGTCTCAAACATCAATTCGCGCACGCCAATATCAAAGGTGTGGAACATGATTCAGAAAATAAAAGGTAAGGGCTCTAAATCTAGCATTAAGCATCTAAAAAATGGAGATGAATTATTAACTGATAAATCTGACATAGCAAATAAACTTGGAGAAACTTTGGCGAAACATTCTTCCTCATCAAACTATGTACCTGAATTCCAGAAATATCAAAGACAGCAGGAAAAGAAATCTATTAATTTCAATTCAGACAATGGGGAAGACTACAATGAAACCTTTTCGATACATGAGCTTCATACTGCTCTTGACCAAGCTCACGATACTGCTTCAGGAGCTGATGGTATACATTATCAACTCCTGAAACACTTACCTGAATCATGTTTAGAGACGCTCTTATCTATTTTGATGTCATTTGGACATCTGGACAATTTCCTTCGTCGTGGCGCGATGCTATAATTGTGCCCATCCCTAAACCTGGACGTGATCATACTGATCCTTCCAATTATAGGCCAATTTCATTAACTAGCTGTGTTTGCAAGACCATGGAACGCATGATAAATAATCGACTTGTTTGGTACTTGGAAACCAATAACCTTATAACTAATATACAATGTGGTTTCCGTAAAAACCGTAGTACCATCGATCATTTAGTGCGCTTAGAATCTTTTGTGAAAAATGCCATAATTAATAAACAGCATGCAGTGTCGATCTTTTTCGATTTAGAAAAAGCATACGACACAACATGGAAACATGGGATTTTAAAAGATTTACATGACTTTGGATTACGAGGCCGTTTGCCTCACTTTATATCCAACTTTTTAAATGACAGGCAATTTCAAGTCCGAGTGGGTTCAACCCTGTCTGACCATTACATTCAGGATCAGGGAGTCCCACAAGGCAGTATTTTGTCTGTAACATTGTTTAGTATCAAGATTAACAGTTTATCACAGGTTTTAACTGATTCAATTGATGGATCACTTTTTGTGGATGATTTTAATATTTCTTGTCGCGGTAAGAATATGCATACTATTGAACGGCAAATGCAGCTGTGTTTAAATAAAATACATAAATGGTGTCTTGAAAACGGCTTTAAATTTTCTAAATCCAAAACTAATTGTATACATGTTTGTAGAAAATATAAACCGCATAAAGACCCGGAACTGTTCCTCAATGGCACTCCCATCAAAATTGTGAAGGAGGCCAGGTTCTTGTGCTTAATTTTTGACTCGCATCTAACTTTTCTTCCCCATATCAAGTCACTAAAAACTAAAGGCGCTTGACTTGTTGAAAGTCGTTTCCAATTCTAAGTGGGGAGGGGATCAAGCTACCCTCCTACAATTATATCGATCATTGGTACGTTCCAAACTTGATTATGGCTCCATCGTTTATGGTGGAGCCTGCAACAGTAATCTCAAACTTTTAGATTCTGTCCACCACCAAGGTCTAAGACTATGTCTTGGTTCCTTTAGAACTTCACCTGTTGACAGCCTTTACGTCGAGGCTGATGAGCCATCTCTTACACAACGCCGTATAAAATTAACTTTACAGTATATTACAAAACTTTATTCCAATGAGTTAAACCCTGCATATAACCGTGTCTTTAATCCACTATATGAAGATCTGTATAACAAGAAGCCTTCTCTTGTTCCGCCTCTTGGTATAAGAGTGAAACCTTTCCTTTCTGCTGCTGGCATTGAGCTAGAACATATAGCTCCTTCCCGTTTTCTTTCTTCTCCGCCTTGGCAATTGGTTAGGCCACAAGTTGACCTAACATTAACTACATTTAAAAAATCAAAAACAAATGAATTGCAGTATAAACAAGAATTTAGTCAATTAAGAAATAAATATAATACATACAAATCCTTATTTACAGATGGGTCCAAGGATGGTGGCGCAGTGGCATGTGCCACTGTCATTGGATCCCGAACAATATCTTCTAGAATACCGGATAACAGCTCTATATTTACAGCAGAAGCAAACGCCATCTTAACAGCTCTTAAATATATTAATAAACACCGTAAATATAAACAATATATCATCTTTTCAGATTCTCTTTCGTGTCTTCAGGCTATTAAAAATCTTTCTTGCAAACATCCACTTTTATTAGAAATTATTGAATTGTACAATGAACTTGCTACTGGCCAATGCGACATCGTCTTTTGTTGGTTGCCCAGCCACGTTGGCATTTCTGGGAACACGATGGCTGATATTGCTGCTAAGGCAGCCCTCAACAAATCTGTGACACCACTTCTTATCCCATACTCTGATTATAAAGCCAGCATTAGAACATACATCCGCGATCTGATGCAAAAGAAGTGGGACACCCAAGTAGGTATTAATAAATTACATGCAATAAAACCCTACATTGGTTACACCTACTTGGGTTGTCAGTCCAGATTTGAAGAGGTCATTATGCGACGATGTCGCATTGGCCATACCAGATATACTCATGAATATTTATTGAAAGGCGAAGATCCTCCGTTTTGTATCCCTTGTGATGAAAGGATCACAGTCAAGCATGTCTTGCTTGACTGCATTGAATATTCCATCACAAGGGATATCTATTTCAAATCCAAAACTCTGAAGGATCTTTTTAATAATGTCAGTTCTCATTTAATTATTGCATTTTTAAAACAATTAGATTTGTTGACTGATTTGTAAATAGCTAAATATTTTATTGTTGGTAGTTTATATGAGTAACTGAGATTGTTAGTGGCTGTACCCTCAAAGGGGGGTTGAAGTAGCGTAAAATTATTGTCCTCCTGAGGGGGTACGTAAGTCCCAAAACTTTCAAAGTCAATTTAAGTGTACCAGGTTTTTAATCTCAGAATATGTGTGCTTTTAATTTATGGCTAGATTTCTCTTCTGTCGCCAATGGCTGAAGGGATGGTGTAAATCCAACTAGGGTCCATGCAGGTAGCAAAAGTAATGTAAGTCCCCATGGTTCCTAGTATGGTCATCTACCTTCAGTTGTTGGCGATCTATAGCCCGATTTTATATTGTATTGTCTTCATAAATAAAATAGTCTTACATGTTCATGCTAGTTTTAGAATCCATCTGTGATACTCTAGTTATTTTACAGTCCTTCGATGACTGATTATTTAGCAACATTAATTTATTGTTTATATAAAACATTTCTCGTCACTATATGGCTGAAATATTGCCGATGTGACGTTAAATATTAACTCACTCACTCACTCACTTGACTGTGAAGCGCTTTACAGACGTGACATTTTGATCTTTTAGTTCGTCAACGATTTCCTCCACTGACATGTCCGACAAACAACGGTCTCTGTCCCGAACAATGCCTATACTCGAATTGACGTTTTGACTTCTCCACATATAGATTGGATAGTCTTGGAAATCAAAAAAGGATTTAATTTGAGGGGTTCACCATTTGTAGCCTCAACGACTATAAATTTTGACCAGTTGTCCTGTTGTTTTGGAACTGAAATATCGTCAGCCTCCAGACGCCTTTTCTTGTCATTTCTAGCGGAACCAGATGACTCATGATGGATCGAAGATGTTCAGCACCCCTGCTCCCCACCCGCCACCGAGTGTCAACAAGGATGGTGTCTGTCTGCAGCGTATATCCAGCATGCAAACACCAGGGATACAAGGGTGATATACTCCAGTAAATACGACATGAATAGCTATATTTGTCTACCAAATATAATGTCAGGCTGTTTCGGCTCTATCAAAAACTTGGAGAAATACAGAATTTAGAGGTCGACATCACCAGATTGGCCCAAGACTCTAGGCAGTTTAATATAGCATTTGTATATGCCAAATCAAAAATGACCAATACCAAATAATTTAATTGTGCAAAAATAATTTCTATGCACAGGGCATGGCGTGACCAGCCGATTGATAGAATTGGGCCGATTCTACCACCCGTCTAGGTGAAGTAAGGGCTAAAGTGGTGTGATGGGCAAAAGGAACACGGTTCCAGGCTCCTCCTGCCCTCAACCACTAGAATCCCGTCCTCCACCGACACAGGGGCGCAACCCACGGCAAACGGGTTGGTGGACCAAATATACCCCCGGGTCCACAACGGGGGATTGAGGAGCGCTTAGCGTTACCCAGCACCCACCACCACGAGGAGGTGGCTCATCACGGGTGCCCACTTGATAGTACACTATATTTTATCGATGGTAGGTTAAACTGACATATACGCTACACGCCAAAAGAAACGTTACCCTCCTACCTTCATGAATCACTGAAAAACTATCAAAGATATGTTAGAAGGTATGAGTTTAAAAGAAAGCTTAACAACACAGCTTTATGCAAATCATGAAACAAAATTCTCAAATGCATTCATATCTAGGTGAAATGCATCCTTTTCAGAAGAGTTGAAATGTGCTATTTTCGTCCATGCCGAAATAAACTAACAACAGTGATTTAGTTGTCCAAAAGAAAGGTTGAAATATAAGTCTGCTTTGAGACAAATATAAACCATTTAAAGTCACCATTTTTCAACTATTAAAACAAGAAACAACTGTTGTAGAGTGTGTAGATTTGTAAAATAATCATACCTATGATTCCAGTCTTTTAAAACATTTTCTGCTGATTTGCATTAGTGCAAACAAGTAAAACGTGTCATTGGTATTGTAAAAAAGTCTTTAGGAACACCAAATTATCTTTGTTAACCTTTTGCTTGCAAAGTAACGTTTTTCCTTTTTCTGTGTACACATAGCAATATCAATCGCCAAAACGCAGCAATATTCAATCAGAATTTGCATCCATTTGACACGTGGAATGATTCTATAGGGTGTAGAATGCTGTTGCAAACCCCCTCGGATGCCACCGTATCACGGTTATAAGACTTATTCAGGGCTTAAGTTAGACTGGGGTCACCGTTGACAGACCAAGAAGTGGACGGCCACGCATCACAACGCCAGCTGAAGATAGGTACCTCCGTCACTGATGCAGGAGGGTAACGTTTCTTTTGGCGTTTAGTGTTTAAGGTTTTGCTCTGAAATATCTGCTATCTGCCACATGATGAATGCTATCAGTTACCAGCTGCGGTGTTTGGGAGTTTGCAGGTACATAGTAGTTTGTAACTCAACCAAACCATGCATTCAAGTATATCCATGTGAAACTACTGTATCCGTGTCACTCATCCGTTTGAAATATACAAGTAAAAATAACAAAAAGCAGGTATGAGAATATTGCTGTCACATTAAATATGTTGAAACTAAAATCCGACAATCTGTTTGTGCTCTACAATACATATGGCTATAGTATCAAGTATACAAATGAAACATGGATGCACTTACTGTTATAACAAATACAATGTATATTTTCAAAGAGTTTTCATGTATGTAATGGGTATTCCCTTGGCATTTGGTGAACCCTAAAACGTAGCGCACGCTGCTTTCCCCGACCGGGTGTAGTAACTATGGCACTTCCAAGCATAATCATCTTCAGGTATTCTGGAACCGTTACGGGTCGTAGTGTTACTGGTTGGTCAGATGGAAAGGGGGTGATTGTGACCTTGTACTGACTTACTTCTGTCTGGTATGACTGCGATAGACGTAATGGCCAGGGTGTTTTATTTTATTTCCCTTGTTTCTAGTAATCAATGGGTAACCTTTCTCTCGGGAATGCCGTTTTTAGGTCAGGTATCTTTTCTTATTGTCGTGATTCAAACTTCACGATTGGCCAAGCACCTGGATGTTTAGAAATCCCTTCTTTCTATAAGACTTGGTTCATATAATCACATAATGACATTCACCCGTTCCCCCTATTGTTTTTCATTATAAACTCTACAATGACCTTGCGGAAATCGTTAGCGTTCCAAATTACTACTTTGTAGATCAGTCAACAGCAAGACATCCAGACCAAGATCAACCGGTCAGCTTTCTCCTACCTCCCGAGTAACGGGCCGTACCCTGTTTATCATATATTTACATTTATATTTGTTGATTTAATCGATTTGGACAAAATACAAATAAACAAAACATTTAATGGTTGTCATCATCCTTCTGTGTTAGTGTTGAATATGCAGTTGTTAATAAATATAATAATGTATGATATGTTCTGACTTTATAATGTGTAGTGTATAATATGCTGTATGCATATGGTGTTAACATAACCCGTATCAGCTTGTACACCAGTCCCTATTCAGTTATTAAATACAAATGTGTATCACTTGGTTCTTACGTCGCCATGTTCGCCAAATCATTTTAGGGAGATACTGTTAATTTGTCCATGTCAGATCAAACCGTGTTTACCCTCTGCATAAAAGGTGTCCTCCCATTTGTGAGAACTCCCAGTTGTGAGACACATTAATTAATGGTTCAGTGCACATAGGTGGTGTTTCCACATCCCTACAATGAAAGTGGGATCAGCCCAGCCCAGTACCCACAGGAGGCATAGTCCATTGATGAGTTGACTAATGAAATAGATTTTCAAAGATTATATTTACACAGAAGAAATAGTTCAATAAATATTTTATTGATTCAGAAGGATAACACATATTTATTGACTATTATGAAGTTTGAAAGTAATTTTAGTTTGAACATATTTTAGTATTATTTATGAAAATGAATTGGGATTGGTGAAGTATTACTGCTCATGTTAACACCGCTCCCATGCAACATAAAATACAAAACGAAATGGAGGATGTGACGTCATCGATATTGACTATTGCATAATATATTTTTAAATACATATAAATATATACAGATTACATCAAATGCAACTATTCTCTAAGTAGTCATAATTAGAGACTTACAGTTGTGTGTGTCTAACAAGCTGTTTTAGGAATATAAATCAATCACGAGAAAGTTGTTGAGTTAATTTAAGCATTTCCCTGAGAAAATTTGAAGCGCTGTGTCTTGATGACATAATCGTGGACGGATTCAAATATATTCTGGTTTACACAAGGAGTAAATTCTTTGTTTCCGTTCAAAATATTATCCAGGTTATAACTGGTACTAGTTAGTTGATATGCACAAGAGCAACGTGAACTGTCATTAAATGTCTGTTATACTTATCGGCGATTGGGTCGCTAGATCCGAGCCCGAGGCGGCAGTGAACGATTTGACAAAAACAAGAGCCATAATTAAGATCAATATAAATCTTTTTTCGGTTTTTGTAATTAAGTTTTAAAATTCTTTGAGACTGCATGACTCTTTGGAATTTGGCAGGGCATTCTATAAATTTATTGTGTCGGGTAGAAAGCGTTTGGCATGAGAGGCAGTTCGACTGGAAATTTCTTGTATTTCAGAGTTATTTCTTAAACTATAGCTCGTAGTTTCGGAGACGGAGTAAATCTGAGTAGGTAAATTAATTTCTCTTTGATCACAAAGTTACCTACACAAAGTGTTTAATTATTAAAGACATTTACATGAGTATGTTAATCAATTTATCTTATAAAGTTTCATTAAGTAACCTTCACAAGATTCAGTTACATAGCAAATCAGTAATTAGCTAGGGTGAAACCATTCTATCAGGCAGGGGAGTATGGTGTGTTTTCGTTGTTAATTACCTTCTCCACTGTCTCATAACTGAGAATCTCACAACTGGGAGTTCTCACAAATGGGAGTAGTAAAACATTGAGTTAGTTAACGCTCTAGTGATCACTGATAGTTGGTCTCCGTGACTTAATTGTCTTAATTAATTCAACCTCAGTTCCAGGATTCAATTAGACGACTTCAGATGACGATATCGTATTGCCTTCACTTTGTGGAATCATAATTTACAGAAACTACGAGACAGAAATGAACTTTTGTTATATTTTGTATGCTGTGGACATGAAGCTTTCAACCTTTGAGAAGGGGAGACAATTCCCAAGTTGGTATTCAGCCAAACTCACTGCTTTTCAATTTCCCAATAAAACAATAGAATTTTTACGGAAAATACCGTACACCATTGTTGTAATATTTGTATGCAGTGGACAGAAACATTTCTACCTTTAAGAAGGGGAATTCTCATGTTGTCATTAAAACCAACTGATAATTTTCATATTTCAAAAGAAAACGATAATCTTGTAACTTGTAAGGGAAGAGTGCCAACACACTAATCCAACTTTTCGAAAAGCGCATGTGAGTTTAATTGTGCGTTGTTTTTGATGTGGATGGTAAGAAACTAGCACCTCACGTAGTCATAACACATGACATTTCAGCAGACCTAGGTGGCTTGTAAACCTTACTTCGTCTAAATTAATTCAACATCAGTTCCAAGATTGAATTGAACGACTTTAGATGGCGATGTTGTATTACATTCACTTTGTTGAATCATAATTTACTGAAATTGCGAGACAGAAATTAACTTATGCTATATTTTGTATGCTGAGGACACAAAACTTTCTACCTTTGAGAAGGGGAGACAATTCTCATGTTGTCATTAAGACCAACTGATTATTTTCGCATTTCAAAATAAAACGATAATCCTGGAATTGTTGAGGAAAGAGTGCTAGTGCACGACTCCATTCATAAAAACCGCAAACGAATTTAATAATGAACATCTGTTTGGTTGGCCTCTATTTTACATTGAGACAAGCCATTTTTTCAGCTACATCTGCTTTCCATGTAGTTAATCCAGTTAAAAGATTGTGCTTGCTTGCTTTCGTAAATAAACAGCATGCAGCGAAGCATACATTGTGCCTGACAATTTCCTACTTTATTGAAACAGTCAGAAGTACATGCACTTTTACAAGACAATTATCGGAGTCAGTTACTTTTCTCAAAGAAATCTAAGTCAAACCATATTTATTATACGGAATAGGGCATATAAAAGAAAATGTCAGTTATAATTTGCGCGAAATTTTCGCTGTGACCTTGAACTTTTTCAGATTTAAGTTTTAGGAACAATAGGCATTTTATTCAAACATTTGTAGGCAGTGTTTAAATTCTTAAGTGAAAATTCTAACACCGTATGCTCCATAAACGGATCATACCAAGAAAGTAATACTAGTTCGGGACGTGGCCTTATTTGGCCAGCTGCAGCAGAATGCTTACACAAGCTGGTATTGAGACTGGGTTATGCAGGCAGCAAAATAACTGTGTACCCATGTAAGCACAGTAATATTTACCTTCAGTTTCTGTCGATCAAATCAATCTAAAAGTTTCATTAACACAATTGTATATTTTGCAAACCACAGCAATTTAGGAGTCGAAAATAACCACGAGATGGGATTCTTTCACATAAGGTTATTGGAAAATATTTCGTTACCTGTACAAAAGGAAAAACATCGCATAACGTACATCCAGCAGTCTTTATAATTAAAATAGACATTTGATTATCGTGATCACAATACTGTTGACTTAGAAAATCGTTCGATGTAACATGGTTTACCTCTAACATCATTCACAGTCCAACTACCCGTGAAGATCCGGGTTAGAATTGGTCGTCAGTTGGTTTGATGGTTTGTTCTTTAACGCCGCAATCAGCAATATTCCAGCTATATGACGGCGGTCTATAAATAAGACAATCCAGTGATCAACAACATGAGCGTCGATCTACGCAATTGGGATACGATGACATAAGAAGTGGGACACCGAAATAGATATGTATGAAATGCATGCAATATAACCTACTGAGGTTTCGCCGATAACATATCTTCTTACTATCATACGTTCTCATTTAATTCTGACTGTAAACATATCAAATGACGCAAATCGTGGTTGTGACCTCAGAGGGCTTGGAGAAGTGCAGAGCTATTTACCCCAAGAGACTTCGAAAGACCACGGCATTCAAGGATGTCCCAGCCTTGTATCCAGCACAGGTGTGATCGCAGTGTATTTGTTTAGTGACATATTTAGCATGTGTCGGATGAGATCGCCAGAGGAATAGTTAAAGTCCTGCTGGAGCGAGTGAGTGAGTTAAGATTTATAGTCACATCGGCAATATTTCAGCCAAAAAGTCATAAATTGATAATAAATGGAATAAAATTTAAAAATCATGTCGACGAAGGACAGTAAAATAACAAGATTATCAAAGATAGGAATGTAAAAGCAGTAATTAAATCAAAAAGATTTAAAAGGTCACATGCAACGTAAAACACAACTTTGCAGATTCTGATACCTTTCGGTATGGACTTACCGAAACAAATCATCAAAAATGCAAATACAACTTATAAAGTTGAAAAATAACGCGATGAAACAAACCGCGCAAAATCGGAGTTCAAACGATTCACTAATTTTACCCCAGAGCTTGGGGAAAGATGTGGTTTCAACTTCTATGCTGCGCTGCGCTCCTAACGCATGCGCACTGAATAGGTTCGCGGGGCTTGAAACACGATGCATGCCCGGATTATACGGTCGTGAGCAGGTTGTGTACCTTGTAAGGATCTAAATCTACTCATCTATGTGTCAACCGGTGAGGCGTTCGACATTTCAAGACGGAAAACCTTTCCTGGCGGCGAGTAGTCGGAGTCGGGAGGCTTTGATGTGAGCTATTGTTTTGTTGATATTTCTCAGGCGTGAGCTTTTTATAAGTTATTTCTCAGGCGCGAGCTTTTTATATGTGATGACAGTAGATTACCGATTTAACTGTTCATATAATTTCATTTGACTATTTCACCACACGTACTTCTTACCGAGTCATATTTTTCAGTTTGATACTTAAAAGCAATGTCATTATTTAGCGTTGACAGAATTTTTAACTGTGATATAGAGATGTCGTTGTCACAGACAAAACTCAATGTCTGTTTTATTGACACCTATGTGTCTGCCTGCCTGTCTGCTAATAACAATATTCAATACACAATACACAACTTCGATCACTGACCACATGCAATTTGATCTTAACACCAATCAGGCTACACACCATAAACAAAACGCATTGTCACATTTTGTAATTACACAGACAGGCAGGTGTGATACTTGTACACATGACATGTTATGATGTCTGTTGATTGCAAAATGTTATACACAAAAAAATGAGCATGTATTTACAAAATCCAACATCTGTATATACACACACACAAGGAGCCGTGAGGGCATCGGCAAATGAATCAGCCGTTACACTTGAGTGCACACCCACCCGCTCTGACTGGGTTCGGTATCCCGGGTGCTTCGTTTCGAGGGAAGTAAACCCAAGTACAAAATATTGCACTTTTGATTTGCGATTGTACGCTTATAATTTTGTTTATGTTTTTTTAATAATCAGCAATGTATACTATATGTCATGAATAAGTGATAATTGTGTTTTAATTATGTTTGATGTTTTGGTTGCATGTGACCTTTAACTATAGAGGACAATATAAGTTGTTCATTGGTCACGAAAGGCGAGGGGAACCGCAGGGGAACATCGAGGGTACATCAACCCATGGGTCCCGAGGGACCAGTGAACAACGTATTTATCTTACCGAACAACTTGATGTTAATTTTGAAGCGTTTGAAGCACGGGTACAGATGTTTTTGTAGCCATCGCTAGATTTTGCTGACAAGAAAAACAGATTTAGAGTTATCTCCCTTCCATCGATTTGCATTCGCAAAACATAGGTAAATTTCCGTACATCATACGTGATTTAATGTAATTCGAGATAAAGAATTACTACTACGAAGTACCAAATGAGCTGCCATTGACAGCGGGGTACATTGAAATGTTACTCGCTTGTTAGCGGGGTACATTGAAAATAATAGAAGAGCGCTCAGCCAATCAGAAAGCGACATGTATGTGTGAGGTAAGATAACACAATATAAAACCAGCCTGTAGATCGCCAACAACTGAAGGTTGATCACCGAACTAGGGATGTCCTGCTGGAGAACCACGACGCATAGTTCCCAGTCCCAAGTATTTTGAGTACCTTTGGTATAACCATATTTTATTTGTTGTAATGTCAATTTATAAGTGCACCTTTCCAATACATAGATACAAGCTATAGTACTGTCGGAAATAGAAAAAAAAACTGTATTTTCTCATTTATCTCTACAATTTATGTAGTTGATATGTGCAAGTGTGAAACATCTCTTAAACTAAGTTCGGCCTAACTACAGTCTCAATGGTAGGGACACAGGAAACATAGAAATAGGACTTTACTGAGGAGAAATTAGTGCAGAAATGAGCAATGCGATTTTTTTCTAAGTCCAAAGATATTGTATTATAAAGGACACTTTTCAAGTGACCAATTTGAAATTAGACGTAGCTTCATTATAAACGATGGCGTAAAAATAATAACTTTCATGCTGAAATTATTAAGGATGTAGCTACCATGGAGTCTCACTGTCACTATAAAAAGAAACAGATAGGAGGGTTCGTCTCAAAAGCAAAACCTGGACGGGTGTCGCAGACGATCGTTGGGGTCGGGCTTGGGGATAGAGATATCAGCTAAGATACGATAATCCTTTAGGGCAATTATACTGGGGAAGTACACGGCATGTCATAACAATTTACAAATAATATCCAGTCCTGTCGATCTTCGCGATCGGGTTGTCATGCCACCTATATATTTTGAGACATTTAATACGATGCATTTCTATGGTTATCAGGTATCAAACTCTTTTACATATCTCAACATAAACTTTATGAAAGAAAGACACTTAAGCTGTTAATCAATAGATGAGGCATAGTCAACACACATGAAAAAGCACAAAATATCTTTGAGATGACCCCTTGGGCGCCTGTAAGCAGCACATGCATTTCATGCCAGGTGAGTCGACGGTCCGTCGTCATACCTGGCTGAGCGACCTAATTATATAGTCTGATCTATTGTTTTCAGCAGCTATTCGTATTTTTTGCCCGATTTTACGAGTAAACATGCTTTTCTGGATACGCATCCCACTGAATGCCAAGTTAGGCCGAAGTGGGTTATTTCGACATATGCTATTTGCAGTTGTGTAAATTTTAGGGATACAGAGTAAGAGCCTAAAAACAGTTTTTTTCTATTTCCGACAGTACTTTAGAAATAAATCCTTGTCTAGTCATGTACGTCTACAGTCTATAGTCGTCAGGTTCAAGTATGTTCTTGTCTAATACACATTCTAATCATCACTGCTGTCAGTCATCAGAAATATACCCACAACTGTTACTGCCAAATAACACGAGGTAATGTGAGTATTTTTGTATATTCCACAATTATTGTTTGTTGTCTATCACGGCACTCGGCGATGTTCCGGCTATGTGATCGGCGATGTTCCGGCTATGTGATCGGCGATGTTCCGGCTATGTGACCCCAGTCTGTAAATAATCCGCAGTCCATGTGTTGACATCTGTACATCTGGGATACGAGAACATGCAGTCAACCATGTCAACGAATCTAACAATAGACTCCTCTTGCCTCAAGCATAGGTTGCTGGACACACATATGTTTCATGTGAAAGCGTGTTAAGATAGGTTTCATATGGAAGGCCAAGGCCGTTGTTTGAGTTGAGTACTTTGGTGCTGACAGACTATGTGTATTAATTAAAGTTTAATAAGTTTAAAAATTATGATCATGGGATACTGTTAGGATTCCACGCAATAAATCATCGCTTATGTAAGGGCCTATTATATTCAGTATATATGTCTATCCACTTTCTTTGTTGAAACCATTATGATTATTATTCATTGAAGTGGGAACGTAGAGGTATTGGTGAATAATTGACACGTGATGTCTGTTGTTCCCGCACTAAAACGTTTATAGACTGTAATGGTCTCTATAGCATGAACGCTGCCATGCGTTTCCGTGACCCAAATTGTTGAGCCGCGACGCTTGCGCCTTTGTACTAATGCACAGTGCGGATATGTTCAGTATGTGTGTTTGAACAGAATACTTGCATGATCACATCGAGTAGGCTGAAGGACTGGTGTGAATGTATATCGCTGTTGTCACATCACCTGTATCGTGTCTGTGTGAGCGTGCAAAAGACCATGAGTCTGCGTTTTTTCGAGGGCGCAAAACAAGCAAAGATCTATGCTGCGGTTCGACCTCGCTACTCTGACAAAGTGTTTGATCTCATCTTCAAATTCTGTCAAGGCGGCAGCGGAAAATTCAAGCTGGCAGTAGATGTGGCGTGCGGAACAGGACATCAGAGTACTCTCCCTTTGGTGGGCCGTTTTGAGAAAGTTATCGGTCTGGATGTCAGTGAGCAACAGTTGAAACAAGCGCCTAAAAATGTGGCAAATTTGGAATTCAGACAGTCGACGGCGGAACATTTGTCGTTCCTTGATCCAAATTCAGTAGATTTGGTTACTGCTGCCAGTAGCTTTCACTGGTTTAATATGCCGGAGTTTTTAACGGAAGTAGAGCGGGTGCTGTCGCCTGGTGGCTGTTTGGCTGTCTACACTTATGGTTGGCCGTCACTTCGGGAATCTGGTGCCAAGGAAATCCTCGAAAAGGTATTGAAAGAAATGAAAGAACCGGCACAATTTGTATATTGACATTCAGTCACGTATGAGTGATTTCCATCGTTCGTTATTAAACGCCGTAGTCACAAGCTAACTGACACAAAGTCACCCTGTCGATTTAATCGCATAAAGAATAGCATAGGTTGTAAGGGTTATAATTGTCATAGTAGCCGATCCGATACCAAATGTTAACGCATTTATTTACATTTTATAACACATTGGACGCTTTCCCATTCAGTTTATCTCGACATATTTGGCGGAGTTCTACCATGCCGGCAACCTGATGTCGATTGGCGGCTACAAAGATGTTAAACTTCCATTTAAGGATTCGCAGAGGTATTTTCTCATTTTACCCCTCTCTTTAAATGATGAAACAACACAATTTCACGACTTGCATATGTTAAGTCTCATTGTCTTTGGTGTGTCTGAGTGAGTGAGTTTAGTTTTACGCCGCACTCAGCAATATCCCAGCTATATGGCGGCGGTCTGTAAATAATCGAGTCTGGACCAGACAATCCAGTGATCAACAGCATGAGAATCGATCTGCGCAATAGGGAACCGATGACATGTGTCAACCAAGTCAGCGAAACTGACCACCCGATCCCGTTAGTCGCCTCTTACGACAAGCATAGTCGCCTTTTATGGCAAGCACATGGGTTGCTGAAGACCTATTCTACCCCGGATCTGGTGTGTCTGAATGAATGTTGTATGAAGTGTTGAACTGAATGAAGTTTGGCCAACAAGGGAATGCAGTTAACTATGCTTCAGAGTCGGCCCTCAGGTCGTTTCTGTCACGTCTGACGACCAACATTGGTCGCTGGGTACCGACTTATAGATTTATAGAACTAGTCAAAAATGCAAATGGCTATAATATTGAGATAATGCAAGTGTCTGGACCAGACATTCAAATTACTGATGTCGTGCCTTGCTGGTATGTTGGCATGACGTTTGGTACCCCTTATTGTGGTGAAGTGGCTTATATGACTTAGTGACCGTTGTACATTAGGCGGAAGTGTACCGTTAGTTCAACGTTGATTGTATAATGGTTGTTATTCCAGAGATACGGTGACGTTGGAGATGGACTGGACAGTTGAACAACTGTGTGATTTTTTTCAGTCCACGTCCGTTTGGCAGAAACGTCTGAAGGTGTTCCCGGACTGTGATAGTCTCAATGCTTTGGAGGCAAAGTAAGCAGAGTAATAACAAGTTCGATGAACATACAAGTTCGAATGTGTCCCTATGTATCTATGCTTGCCTTACAAAGAGACTTATTGGTTCGGCTGATCAGACACTGCCCATGACCGTACACATCCATAAGTACATATATGTATCCAAAGTTTAACTGTCTCCAAACGTTGATAGATCATGAAAGCTGACAATTTGGTTCCTCCTGTCCCTGTAGGGAATATAATACCATGTGGATAACGTTGCTGGCTCACTTTGATTTTCTGTATGATCATCACGATATACGACACCAAACAAAACATCTTTGTTTGTACGGGCTTTTTTTTGTCGCCAACCACATATACATTTAATGCCAGAATGAGTAAATATCGACTCACGCCGTGCGCCTACAAAATGCAATATGGACCATGTCACCGAGCCCAACCGCCCCTGTTGTTATTCATTTGTCGAAGCATTCAACATTTATATGTAGCTATGGACCTATTCTAATCAAAACGTCTATTGAATATTGTAAATATGTAAATATATATAGCTCCCATATGCTACATATAAATGCATAAACCCATTGTACGAGTGACGTGTTTTGTTTGCATTTTCAGCCTCAGAAGGTTTTACGGATGGTCTTCAGAAGATGAACACCCAAGACTAACAGCACTGTTTTCAGTAGCCATATTATTGGGGAGAAAACCGCTGGAGTAGGCGTCCTTAAAAGCACAAAGTGAAGAGTCAGCAGGAAGAGACGTATGATTCACAACCTGTCAACTTGTATATCAGTGATATTGTGTATATTATTAAATTTTCAACTCTAGTTTTCCTTTTATGACTACTGAAACCTGTTTGGCGTGGAAGTTCTATCGCTTACCTTGGTTCTCGGGGCGGTGGATGGCTTAGTGGTTAAAGCGTTCGCTCGTCACGCCGAAGACCCGGGTTCGATTCCCCACATGAGTAAAATGTGTGAAACCCATTTCTGGTGTCCCCCGCCGTGATATTGCTGGAATATTGCTAAAAGCGGCGTAAAACTAAACTCACTCACTCACTTTGGTTCTCGCTGCGAATAGCTGAAAAGGTAATGTTTCAACGTAAAGCAATATTCATTCTTTCATTCATTCTACATTTACCTCTGAGTTCGCTCTTTTCACAAACTCTGGAAATGGTTTCATGAGGTAAAGTGTTAGTTGTATTAATTGAAATAAAGTATTTATCGAAATCTATTTTCTGATTGATTTTTACCTGTTATATGTATTTATATATCTGTATATGCTACTCCGATTCGTCGTGATATGTCAAGCCCCAACTGAACGAACACGACCATCTCCTCGTAGGTGAAAGAGTGCTAGGGACAGCCATAGTCTGGGGTCGTTGTTTTTTGTAATAATTATTTTTATGTTTTATGTTTCTATTTTTATTTTATTGTATTTTTATTTAATTTATTTTATTTAATTTTCATTATCATTGACAATTATAACCACATCAATCACGATTGCATTTAAAAACGCCTGCCCATGGGCGGGATAGTTTAAATTTTTAGTTCCCGAATTTGTTTGTCCATTTTATCATCCTTATTTATCCATGATTGCTGAATTTCGTCAATGAATCAGTTGAATCTGGCCACAGTGCGGTGAGTTCCTGGGCTAGGTTTCCAGAATTAATTTCTGACACGTTATTTTCACATAAGTTCTCACACATGCTAATGCATTAGTGATCAGTGTTCACGAGACCTCATTAAACTCCAAGCTCCATGTGTGTGGCAAAGCAGACAGACATCAAGCCATTGCCTCTTTTTGATGTTAGCAGTTTATAGGCTTCAAGTCTTGCCTTTCATCTGATATTACGTCACAAGTTATAAGAAGACCAGCAACTGTATGTATGTCATGTTTACCCTGGATAACCTTTTTTAATAAATTGACCATCGTTGCAGTTATATTCTGTTAGCAGTGAAAACGTACCGATGAATTTCACTTTAAACAAAAAAGTAAATCAAATAAAGTGAAATTAAGATTGCGAATCCTCATAACTTTACCTTGCCAATTTAACATTTGAATCTCAGATTTAAAAGCTACATCGGGGGGTTTTGACAGGTAATACTCCGGTATATATTTCTTTCTAATGTCAGCATAAGATTTACAGATAAAGGTGAAGTGAATTTCGTTTTCTACTGCTTCTTTACATAATGGACAGATTCTTTGATTCCTCTCGATGGACATTTTTCTTCCTTCATTTACCATTAAATTTAGCAAACCTAGTCTGAATTGTAGAAATGTATACCTTAAATCGTTGCACCTAAGTACAGATAAATATTTTTCTGGTTGTAGTAAAGTTTTAAATGTCCTGTAACAATCATAGGGTGTGCTATTATTCAAACGTGATTGCCATTCCTGGTGATCCATATTAATAGCTCGATTGCGAAAATCATTAATAAAAACATCGATATGACCAACAGTTTGGTTTAACCAGACATACCCATAACCATGAGAAAATAATAAATATCTTAAACTTGAAGCCCACGTTACTTTGCCAATACTATCTAAATGAACCAACATATTATAGGACAGTTTTGGAATACGATGGTTAGGCATTTTAAGAATTTTAAACCAGTATTTTAAACATCTTATCTGTGAATTTATGTAAAGTGGGTATCTCCCGCACTCCCCATACACCATAATATTTGTTGTTGACGATCCAACTCCCAAAAATCTTTTACATGCTAATAAATGTATTTTTTTCTAAACAATCGAAACGTTGAAATCCCCATATTTCTGAACCATATAATAAAATTGGTTGTATTTGGGCATCAAAAAGTTTGAAAAATAGACCTGGTGTTAACATTCCAGTCTTATAAATAACCGGTATTAACTGGAAAAGAGCTTTCTTAGCACGTAGGGAGAGATCATAAACACTTTTTTTCATATTGAAGGTATGATAAAAACGAACACCGAGGTATGTGTAACAATCAACTGTTTTCACAAGTTGATTACCAAGAAACCATTTATCTTTCTGAGAAATGTGACCACCCTTCCGAAAAATAACTACATTGGTTTTGTCAAGATTTACTGAGAGTTTCCATTCCTTAGTGTAATTATCTAGAATGTTAAGTTGTCGTTGTAATCCCACCACCGTATCTGATAGTAAAATCACATCATCTGCGAAGAGAAGCATTAAAATTTCCAGGTAATCCGGGAACAGTTGAATACCATGTTTTCCATAACAAACAATATCATTATATAATTCACTGATAAAAAATGAAAATAGGATGGGACTGAGGATGCAACCTTGTCGCAAACCTAAAGGACAATCAAAATAGTCTGTTGTACCCGTCTCACAACGGACACAGGACTTTATGTTTGAGTACATTTCCTTCAGCATGGAATACATTTTGCCCCTGAGACCAGTATCTCTTAAGCAGTTCCAAAGTTTGAACCTATCAACTGTATCAAATGCTTTTTTGAAGTCTACAAATGCAGCATATAATTTATGTTTTCTACGTGATAGACATTTTTGAATAATTGCATAAAGTGAAGATATGATCAGTCGTGGAGTAGTTTTTTCTAAACCCTGCTTGTGTTTCTGGAATTTTATCGCGCATATTTGCCCATTGGGATATCCTATTGTTCAGTATTGTTGTAAGTATCTTCCCTAATAAACTCATTAGAGATATTCCCCTGTAATTATCTGGATTACTAGAGTCTCCCTTTTTATGCAGGGGAATAATGATAGAACGTGACCAGCTAGCTGGAAAAGTACCGCTGTTAAAAAGGTAATTGAAGCATTTTATAACAAAAGGCATTGTTTCATTTTGCGAACATTTTAACATTTCTATAATAACATTATCAGGCCCAGCTGCTTTCCCCCTCTTTAAATGTCTTATAGCTTCCCTTATTTCCGTTTCTGTTATTGGAGAATCTAAAACTTGTTCATCAACGCTATCATCGTAATCGGAGAATATGGTATCATCTTCAATTGTAGTGGCATTGTTGTTGAATATATCAGTATTTGCAAATATATTTTTGAAGTGTCCGAGCCATTCAGATTTAGAAATAGGAGAAGTTATATTTTCCCGATTCTGTAGCGATCGTATTGGTTTCCAAAATTTTGAAGGAGATTTTGAAGATTTACAAAGATTATCAAGTCGTACTTTAGCGAGGTCAGATTTATATTTTCTACAACAAGTCTTATATGCATTCCTCTGTCTACAATAAATTGCGCGGTGATAATCAGTGTGCTTAGTTCTAAACTGCCTCAGGGCTCTGCGCGCTGCTCGTTTTGCATTTATGCATTGTGGATTTGTTGACTGACGTTTCCTGTTAGTTCTGTTTAAATAAAACCTTTTTTTCATACAATCCGCGGAGTTTATTATAATCTTTACAAAGTCATCAATAGCATGATTCACGTTCACTTCGATTGTCTCGCTTAAACTCTCACCATAGGCCAACAACCGTTCCTGTAAATTATGAACATATATTTCAGAAAGAGAATCATTCCAAATGATCTTTTCATCAAACAGATTACCTGTGTCACTCACTATCGAGTCCAAGAAAGCACATGGTTTGGAAAAGCATGCAAATCAGTCTGTATCTGACCACCATGCTGGAAAGTTGCTTCACCTCACTGTCTGCGAATCACTGCATGTCAAGGAACAAATGTAAGTTACTTTCAACTCATATCATTTCTAACTTTATTGCATTATTATCATTTGTATTAATGATGAATTATTGGTAAACAATTTGTTCAACGAAGTGTTGTTCAAATGTTCAGTCAGCCATATGTCCTTGTACAATTTCAATATGCATTGTAGAGTGTATTAATACCAAAAGTAAATAAGTTTAAAGTGCATTAATGAGCGAAAATTATGGAATTGTTTTTGCTTATATTGTAGTTTTTTTAACCTCATCAGTTTTCATCGATGCTGATCAGCTGTGAAACCGTTCTCAGCCTGATTCGTTGTACAACCGTTCACCAGTCTATGTCAACGTTTGAAGGATATCATGTTCATGTTTCAAGGATAAATTGTAACCAGACACAGTCATAATAAACTCTGATTCGAGTATCGGATCTTTTTGTTCTTGCATCTACACTCTGTTATAGATGTTGTATGTCCTATTGTGCATGATCTGTGTCGTGAATGTGCCGTGCATGATCTGTGTCGATTTTGGCAGTTACAATGCATGGATCGTTGTGAGACTTGTGCCAAATAACACAAAATTGTTGTGTTTCATCATTGCGTTTGTCACCACGGCAAGATCCCTGACCACCAATGTGGTTTAACAGCATTTTCATTATCTCTGAACTGAAACATGTAACAGTTTGAGCATATAACTCCCTGCATGGCGTTTTGTACAACTGTGTACCAGCCTGTAAGATGGGCTTTCAGAATGTAGTTAATGCCTACTTGATAGTGCACTAGACTTTATGAATGGTAGGTTAAATTGACATATATATGATTTTGCTTTGAAACATCTGCAGTCTGTCACATGATGTATGTTATTTGTCACCAGCTGCAGTGTTTGGGAGTTTACAGTTACATTGTAGTTTGCAATTCAACAAAAGCATGCATTAAAAACTACTGTTTCCGTGTCACTCATCATTTGAAATATACAAGTTAAAATACAAGTATACAATCACAAACGGTAGGTATGTGAATATTGCTGTCACATTAAATATGTTGAAACTAAAATCCGACAAACTCGAGCGATCCCAGTCAATCAATAAATGTACATTTTGACAAGGGACTACCTATTGTATACATGATTTTAACTGTTTTAGCTTCGCTAGATATTTCCTGAAATCGAAACGTCTGGATATTATTACTTAATGGATCCTTTCTTATAGCATAACCATTTACGTCATCAATGCACATTTTACTCCATTTCATTTTAAAATTACTTTGCTGAAAGTGATTAAGATGTGTGTGGTTTAGTTCATGGAACACGCCATGATATACTTTATAATGGAACTAAATCCCAGCCCTAAGCGATAAAAGGTACTGTCATAAATTAACTTTTTTTCTTTAAAAAATGCTTATCTTATGTCCGCAAGTTATGTTTGTTTTCAGGAATCGAGTCTGAAACCACAAATTACAGTTCTGATTTAAAAGGCCTTTACTATAGGACAGCTGCTTGTGCCAAATCTTTCCTAGCCCAATACATCTACTGAAATGCTCTACCAAATAATTTTGAAGATTCCTGTACACGCTCAGAATTTCAAATGTCGAAAACAAGATCTGACAATAATATACATTTTGATCTAAATTTCGGATTTCGTCTTTTTCAAATCATATACCGAGGCTTTGTTGTAGTGACCTTGATGCTGATAGATATCGGACTAGCCGGACTGCTCCTGCGGATATCACACTAAATACGCTTCACACTATTTTTTCACAAGTGTGAAATATATACACACAAGTAACTGGTATTTTGTATTGCCATGGCTAAAATCTGAAAACCATTATGAATGGAAGCGGATAGTTGAGTACATCTTTAAATATGAACATTCTGGAATCAAACCACAATTTTATTACAGTCATCCGAAACCCTCCAAACTTTAAGTAACGAAGTAACTTGAATTTCCACAAGACACAGTATCACCATTAATCTGCACATCTTCCTTTATTCCATCAACTCTTCAGACACACCCAGCTGCACCTGACAAATTACATTTACTTTTGTTTATATTTAATCGATTTAGACATAATACAAATACACAGCACATTTATTGGCTTCATCATACTTGTGTTTCTGTTAAGCATGCAGTTGTTAACATGAATAATACGTCCTGACCTCCCCATGTATAATATGTTGTGTGGTGTTAACATAACCCGTAACAACTTGTACACCAATCCCTAGTATTCATTTATAAAATAATAATATGTTTAAGTCACTTGGTTCTTGTTTGTTCGCAAAGGCATCATTTTTAATTTGTCCATGTCTAACCAAGCCGTGCGTACTCTGTATAAAACTTTGAGATAGTAAACCCTTAGGTGATAACTGATAATTGGTCCCATCGACGTCATTGTCAATGCATCTTGTCCACTGCGAGTAGCTTGACAGTGAGTAGTTGCAGTTATCTTTGGCAATAGCGGTTTCGCCGTCGCTGAACTAACCAGGTGGTATATTTGCTCTTGGTTTGAATGAAAGACCATGTGTCATCGTTAAATGTGTTCTTGACCCCTTGTCTTTAGTTACATATAGCTATCAAAACTGATCAATGAGCACGTTTTCTATACTGAAAGCCATTAAAAACGCAATTGGTATTTGTTGTCCTGAAACTTACAAAAGTTCTATTGAAGATTTTTTCCTGCGATAGAGGATGTAGGGATAAAAGGCTGTTATTCTGGCACATTTCGAGTTCGAGTCCCGGAGCATTCCTCTCACATGAACTTTGATACTTAAAACTGAACCTTTGACATTTCTCGTAAACACAACCACATTCATGAAACACGTTGTGCACATGCATTACCTGCACCCAGGCCCTGTAAAAGCACAAGGAATTGTGAAACTCAATCACTTTGAGAAAATGCCACACTTGACACAAGACGAAAGGAATCAGGTTTTCGGTATGGTCAGCCAAAGTGCTTCAGATGTGATGATTGCCAGGCACTTTAATGTGCATCCATCCACTGTAAGTCGACTCAGACAACGTTTTCGGGCTACCGGAAGTGTTGCTGATCGTCCGCGACCTGGTGCACCACCTGTGATAACAGCTCGACAAAACCGCAATATCCGAGTTCCACACTTGCGAAATCGGTTCCAAACAGCTGATGATTAGGCAAGGAGGACAGTTGGGACAAGTCAATGTCATTTCAGCGCCCAAAAGGTGCAAGGACGCCTTGCTGCCTTCAACATCCGGTGTCGTCACCCGTACCGTGGTCCAACCTTATTGCATCGCCACAGACTTGCCAGACAGCGATGGGCAGCAAATGGGGCCAATCTTGGCAACAGGACATGGCCAGGTGTCATTTTTGCAGATGAATCCAGGTTTAACTTATCCTTTGCAGATGGACGTCAACAGATTTATCGACGTAAAGGAGAAAGACCTAGCTAAACTGTGTCCTTGAACATGATCGTTTTGGAAGGGGTGGTGTCATGATCAGACCACAGACCATCAGAAGCTGCAGACCATCCAACAGCTGTTCCTGAGAAATGTGTGTCTTTCAATGCCCCAAAGACTGCGAGCATGTCTTGCAGCGCACGGTGGACACACACGATATTGACTGCAAGTGACCCCTCCTTTGTATGATGTCGTTGTTGCGTCACTGATGTTGTTGTTGACTGGACATTTTCAGATCAAATTATTCACAGATGTACACTTAAAACATATCTGCCAGTTAGGTTTATATATGTTGAAATTAGTGTGAGTAAAGAAAGTATGAATGTCAAATTGCATTTCTTAATGGCTTTCAGTATAGTATTACTTTGTTCTCATTTAATGACACCCACATGCCACATTGTGACATCCATACCTACATTGCATTCAAACCCTGCATTTAGGTGTGTATTCAGCCCTCTCCATCACCACCTCATTTTTAATGCAACATCCGAAGGGCTGTTCATTATCATGTTGTCTGCGTAATTTGCAGTCAACTGACTGTACGTACCAACATCAGCCAAAACTGCACGTGTCATTGTTGTACCCGGAACGCTTGCCGATTTCCCTATTTCCGAGAGTCGGGAGAGATTTGGTCTTCTGCAATCCACGCTCGCCGTTGAGGGAGGCTGAAGGAACGTGTATTTGTAACGTTTGTTACTTTAAGGGTAAGTGCTTTTCTTTTAATGTATAGTTTTACTGTGTATAGCATGCGGACATTTGCATGATGATTTGTGAAACATTTTTATGAAAATCTATCATTACGTCAAATTTCACATGTGATTAGATACAGCGTATTATACACTTTTCAGCAATTTGTGTAAATTGTCAATTCTTTTGTGTCTTTTGTGCCCTACGAACTGACGTTTGGCTGTTGCATCTGCTCCGTCATTTCCAACGATTATAGTTTGACCGGGTACACATAACATAGTTTGTTTAGCGGTTTCAACTGTTGGGCTTGATGGATAACGTTGATGATTAGGTCAAATATTCTTTGTTTTGAAAGGGTCTCTGGAGTATGGAGGGAGGTGTCAGTGTAAGTTGGGTGTGGGATTTCCAGGTCTGTTTTATATGGATTTGGTTTGTCATATATATTTGGTTATTGTTGGTGGGATGTATGATGGCGGACGACTGACGACTCCCTGATGAGGATGACGATTTCTAGATTTAACGTGTGCGTTCCGACATAATGCGTATTTCGCCAATGGGGACTTCCGATCCAAAGTAGGCTTGTAGCCGGCAGGCGGACGGACCAATAAATGAGGAAGCTGGACACAACCAATGATCACGCATAGAAACAGGGGGAAAAAAACCAAAAAAAACCCATACATTCTGATTAAACTTCAAAATAGAGAAAGGCACATATGGGTAATGATTAACATGTGTGTAACGTTTGGTGAACCTAGCATGTAAACTGTAAGAGACATGCTCCGGACAAATTTTCTGGACAGACGGACAGAGTGAACGCAATATACCCCAGTTACTTCGTATAATGATGGATGCAGTTCCATTCGTACTTGATCATATGTTCCCGTGTTGTTGATTTTCTAAGGCCCACCTTTTGCGAATACCCGGTATCATCACCACGGGTTCATAATGGAGACGGAATCGTACAGTAGACTCTGCTTCTACTGGTAGTGATTTCGTATGGAAGGTCTTTGTCGCTTCTGAAACATGAATATAGAAGTGTAAGAAGATACTAGCTATTTTTCAGAAATACAGCATTTCTCAACTCATTGTTCCATATGAATAGTAATGGACTTGTTGAATGAATAAATTTCGTAATCGGCTGAAATGCATTAATACTGCGCAACATGCATGCACTACAGGTAATTTCCTAAACATCTGGTGTTGACACTGTTTGTCCGCGATCATTAGTGACACATGGTTTCATGTAAATGACTTGCACTCGTGATAGAAATGCTATGGCATGCTGTGTTCTAGGTAAAACGTGTCGCAGTGGTTAGCATTCTTCACTAAATTATTTTTCTCACGAGGAAGTGCAGCACAGACCCAGTTTGGCAAGCTAGCTATTCGATAGTAGAATATTACAAAATAAACAACTGTTAGTGTATGAAAAGATAAATCTAAATAAGGTTACAGCAACTGACTAAAGAAGATAAAACTGACGAGTACAACCAAGAACATTCCAAACAAATGTCATCAGGTGACAAATCCCCACACACACACACACGCACCACTCCCACCCTTCCCCGCCCCCACTAAAGTAAAGGAACAAATTATCTGACAGTTTCTCAAAGTCTTATTTAAATGAGAATAATTGGTGGGGTGGGGTTTACAAATGAATTATGAATTAGTATTTAGTATTGCTTGTATTTTAGTCGAGTGTGTAATATGGAACAATGACAGTTGAAACTTATTATTATGGTCGTATAACACTGCGATACAAGCATTATTTTCTTTGTTATTCTCTTACTATTTGGAAATAGTTTTTAATATATATTATTACATGTCACGGAATAGCCATAGAGCGTCATCATCATCACAACAAAACGCAGTATGAATATTAACAACATTAGTTTATTCAAAAGTTATTACAACACACACACATTTTCACACATGAAACATCCATCTTCACACTCACCGTACACACCTTGTATGCCCCTACAAGTAAACCCTATTCACTCACACACAGTACATTCTAAGTTTCACCCGACTCTCAATAACACCTTCCCAACATCATAACACATCATCCCACAAGGACAACCAATTACTTTACATGCCCACACTTCTATTTGTACACAAACACACAAGTTACTTAATATAATAAACTAAACAAATATATCTACACTTTTAATTACATGTACTTATTATTCACTTCTATGACAACAGATCATACATGAATTATATGATTCGTACAACCATATTCACAGTATCTGTGCCAACACATGAATATCAAACTGATTAAAATGTTCAGTAAAAGATGGTACTGTTAAATGTCCGTTCATGTCACACACATGAAGGTCACACAAGAGTCAGAGATGCGTCGTCATCTATGCCTTTGTCGCTGGATTCTCTCAGGGTTTGGCACACACTCAAGGGAAAGAAGGGTATTCGACTCAGGCGGCAATCAGCTTGAACATCCCAGGGTTACGAACACACGACCTGGCCAAGGTCAAGACTCGCATGGGATATCATCTTCACACCGTAACGAAGCTCCCTCTACTTGTTCACGTCGCCATCATGCACCCATTACAGGCTAGGTCTGCTCACGTACGAAGCTCCCACTACTTGTTCACGTCGCCATCATGCACCCATTACAGGCTAGGTCTGCTCACGTACGAAGCTCCCACTACTTGTTCACGTCGCCATCATGCACCCATTACAGGCTAGGTCTGCTCACGTACGAAGCTCCCTCTACTGAGTCGTTGTGACGAGATCATTATATTCATAGTTTTATGAGGACTGGGTTCTGTGCTGCTGTCTGTTAAAGTCCTTTGAGGATTGTTCGTCGCCTCGTGTCTAGTACGAGCTAAGCAACTGACTAAAATGGCTATCGGCAGCTGTCTGATGGGACAATATTTCACATTTCCATAATCTTAATTGAACAGAGCCACAATGAAGTTTGACGACTTACTGAAAGAACTTGGTGAGTTTGGAACCTATCAGAAGAGGCTTTACGTCCTTCTCTGTATTCCGATGGTGTCCCTGGGAATACAGATTATGGTAACCGTCTTCACACTCGGCGTCCCGGATCACAGGTATACATGAGTTCATTTGTAAATCAATATCAATATGGACATCTTGTGGATTCGAACACAGAGTTGCTTGATGTTATGACAATCGTAGACAACAACCGAGACCAATGACGTGAAAATATTTAATTTTTTTACAGTGTACATCACTATCCCACAACACAAACCTGAAGAAGAAACGTAATTCTTTGTTCCATCGGGAATTTGTTATAAACATGGTGACCATGGATAACCGCTTGTCCTTGCCCGCCATTCCACCATAGGTGTTTCCCAGGCTAGTCCTTGAGACCATCCGCTGGTACTCACCATTGGGGACATGTCGGGGACGTTTATGTTTACCATATGAAATTCCAATGGATAACAGGAGCCAATTCTATGGCGTTGTGCAATTATTGTAACGAGACGATATTTTGTAGGGTCGGTATTTTATGCATACCAAACCTCTATGCAACCCAACCCATTTAACGGCACTGGTCCAAAAACCCAACAATATTTGCCAATCATCAACAGACTTTGAAATAATACTGTTCCGCTTAATCGTACGCACGTGTCGCCATGTTGTCAAGTCAATTCACGTCCGTCAAGTTGTTTCTTTGTATGAAGGCCATTGGCCCATATACGCATAGTATAATACGTTTAATTGAACATGAATTACATACAATGTACATTGATGTTTTATATATGCTATATTTCAAACATATTGCTCTCTTATTATTAAGCTTTGACAGACATCTACAAAAATCATTTAATACATCACTACACTTTGAGTTCATTAGCTGTCTAAATTTGTGAATATTAACATTGTGGTGGTACATATATGGTAGATGACGCTGTCTTAAATTCCTGTAGTATTTACATACAAGGATAAAATGATACTCATCTTCAATTCCGTTGTTACACAATTGATATACTCGCTGACGTAATTCAATGCCCAACCTTCCTTACCTTTTAATTTCAAAATTCCACATCTAAGTCTTATCATTATATTTCGTTGAGTTTTATTTGTTAATAGAGTGAGATACTTTTCTGGATCTAGTAGGCTTTTATATTGTCTAAATACACTATGTTGAGAACTATCTTGTATAATACCATTCCATGACTGTAAATATATATCAACAGTATCCTTCTTAAACATTTGAAGAAAAACTGAAATTTCACCAACACCCTGAGACAACCAAACTGTGTTGTCTGTACACTGTCACAGAGGCGATTGTGAGCTTGTGTTAAGTTCGGCTGAAATTGATTCCCCAATAGGCGTAAAGGATCTGTCTTCTGTGCGAACTTGGGTCACATGCATTTCATGTGTTCATTGTGATCAGATGTTGCGTTTTTATTACGACGCATCGGTATTGTAAATGTACACCTCAACGATGGCTACATTCCATTTATAAGCTCCCTTATTTTGTGTCGGTAGTATATATGTGTTGTTTTTGTAGGTGTGCAGTTCCTGGTTTAGATAATGATACCTACGCCATTCAAGGGGAACAACATGCACTTGCAGTAAACGCCGCTATCCCTATGGCCAATGAAGGAAGACAACCTTATTCGTCCTGTCTCATATATGTGGCTATCAATTCAACAAATTCGGGTGCTGTAAAATATACCAACGCAACCCGCTCTTGTAATCGATGGGTTTACGATCAAGAGACGTTTGGCTCGAACATCGTGACAACGGCATGTATCTAGGTTTTCCTTATGTAAAGCATTACGATGTTTTGACAAGGCATAATTTGCAATCCAAATCAAAATGAAAACGTACTGACGAGTTAACGTGTTGGGTAGTTTGAAATAATTCCAAGAGTATGCCCGGTTTTCATAACTACTATATATATATATATTTATATATACATATTTATATATATATATATATATATATATATATATATATATATATATATATATATATAATATATGTATGTGCATTTCTCAATCATGGAGGTATATACGAGGGTCGATCAAAAAGTACGTAGCCTAACTATATTCTCGATGACCACTGTTTGAAAAGCTTTCATTTTATTTTGGATGAATCGTTAGCAAAGACTTATCCAAAATTTCACATGTGTGGGTAATGTTGTTAACCAGATACTTGTCATCACAACACCGTGGGGTATAACATATCTAACAAATTTGCAGAAAACTCTTGGATAATGGTATGACCTCAGATAATGTCATATGAAATATGTTCAGTATAGTATTGAATGACTTCCCGTCATGATCAATAGTCAAAGATTTGGATAGCCTGATTTATATTTAGTCGGGGGCTATTTTTTAAGGACACCCCCATTTTAATCTTTCAAAAACATTGTGTCCAGATATCAAAGCTGGTACTGTTTACAATATATTGTGAGCTGACACTTGTGTGACCATTCAGTGTTTAGTTTGAACCCCTGGCATCATGTATGAATAAGTGAAAACATTAGAATAAGTTATGTCCTTATGATTACGTCATCTGAAAGGGGATGGGTAGTTTCTCCAAAACCAGCTCTTTCAGTCAACATGAAGGGGGGAGTCACTTTAACAAGCGATTGTAATTTCAAATTGCTTTTTTATGAACTTTAATATCTAAGTGTGATTCTAGGGGACTTCTATCAATCTCAAACACAAAAGGCACCCATGAAGGGCCACCTCCTCGTGGTGGGTGCTGGGTCACGCTAAGCGCCCTTCGACCCCCCGTTGTGGACCCGAGGGGATATTTGGTCCACCAACCCGTTTGCCGTGGGTTGCGCCCCTGTGTCGGTGGAGGACGGGAGCCTGGTGGTTGAGGGCACTGGTTCCAGGAACAGTGTTCCTTTGCCCAACACACCACTTCGCCCCTGACTTCACCTAGACCGGTTCTATCAATCGGCTGGTCACGCCAAGCCCTGTGTATAGACTATATCTATCTATGTCTTTGCACACATTTGATTTGGAATTGTTTTAATTTCGGGCTTACTTGTTTATCTAAAACGTTTGTGACTTTGAAATATGATGTTATGAACTTTGCCTAGAGTCTTATGCCCAGAAGGCGGTGGCTCATGGGCCAATCTGGTGGAATTATTAATCTTTTAATTCTTCTGCTTGAGTATATCATCCGGGTATCCTTGGTGCTGCAAGTTGGAAATCCACTTGTTTTTAGCATTGTCCTTGTGATACTCCGTGGTGGGTGGGGAGCTCGGATGATGAAATCTAACAAAATAACCATGGCTTATCAAACTCCAAACAAAAAAACCAAACGTCCTCTTGACAATGACCCTGTTGACAACGACCTTAGACTGCCCAAACCAACTGATTACTGGCGACGTTTTGTTGTAATTCAGACAAAAGATGATACACCATTAAAATTAAATCCTTTTGCTGTGTCTAAATGTATCCAAGGCATTGCTGGCGATGTGAAGAACGTTAAAAGATTACGTTCTGGTGCGTTGTTAATTGAGTGTGGCAAGAGGCACCAATCAAACAACCTACTGAACACTGAAACTTTTGTCGGCATTCCCGTCACCGTCACGGCTCACAAGACCCTTAACACGAGCAAGGGAATCGTTAGAGATCGTGAGCGATTGCTGGCTGACATGTCGGAACTAGATATCGTTTCCGAAATGAAGGATCAGGGTGTACTCTACGTTAAACGTTTTTCTACACGTAAAAACGATACAACCATCAAAACCAATACTTACCTGTTTTCTTTTTCTTTACCTATTGCTCCAAAATCTCTCAAGGCAGGTTATTGTAATCTCAATGTGGAGACGTACATTCCAAACCCTCTGAGGTGCTTTAAATGTCAGAAGTTTCATTACGGCGTAAATACTTTGTACATTGTCTGTTGTGTGTGCTTACTGTGGTGAAAAGACACACACAACAGAAGATTGTAACAGTACTGTCAAAAAGTGCATCAACTGCGCGGGGAACCACCCAGCTTACTCTAAGGACTGTCCCGTGTTGAAACAGCAAATGGCAATCAATCAAATAAAATTCACGCAAAACATTAGTTTTGCAGATGCCAAGAAACTAGTCCACGGCTCAGAACAGACAGACAGTTATGCTTCCATTGCCAGAACAACGGCTGAGGCAACATCTAGAGTAACTAAAGTATCTGCTAGTTGTCAGACAGATTTAACCTGGGTCAAAACAGAATCTCCTAAACCTGTCTCGCCTGCTACATCTACACAAACTGTAAACTCACTTCCCGGTACATCTCGAATCCAATCAGAGACATCCCCTGATCATGAACCATCTTCTCAGTTGTCCACAAAGTCTCAGCAAGGTCTCGTTAAAACCAAAACTAAAAAGCCAGATGTTTCCAAAAAAACTCAGTGGCAGAGCCCCAAAGGGATCAGAAAATCAAATTCATTTATTCAACAAATATGGATCTCTTGAGGATATAGACGTGTCTGAAAACGTCATTAGTAGGGTACATAGCTTGTCGCCCACCAAACAAGTGCGGGGTAGATCCCCAATAAATCCCCCCTAAAAGATAGGTTATCAGCATAATATCCTACAGTGGAATTGCAGAGGACTAAGGACTAATTTCAATGAATTGCAGCTTTTAGTCCAGGATTTAACACCATCAGCGTTCTGTCTGCAGGAGACCTATTTAAAACAGACAGATGATTTTGTCCTGCGTTCTTTCAATGCATATCATTGTTTTTCACCTCCAGGTGACAGGGCCACTGGCGGATCTTCCATCTTAGTCAAACAGAATGTTATCCATAGCCCAGTTTCACTAACTACTCATCTGCAGGCTGTTGCAGTGCGAATTACTTTACATGTTGCGTTTACATTGTGTTCTGTATATATCTCTCCGTCTTCAACGTTTCACAAAACTGATCTTCAAGCTCTATATGACCAACTCCCGAAGCCCTGTATTATTATGGGAGATTTAAATGGGCACAACCCACTCTGGGGTAGTGTCAATACAAACACTAAAGGTAAACTACTGGAGGAGTTTTGTTCAGACAATGATTTATGTATTTATAATGATGGTTCCAACACGTATTTACACCCTGGTACAGGAACCTATTCTGCTCTCGACTTATCAATCACGAATTCAGAATTACTAAATGAATTTGAATGGTCAGTCCATGATGACCTCTGTGGAAGTGACCATTTTCCTACTATACTAAAACCTGTAAATCCAACTGATATTACTCCATATTCGAGATGGAACTTTAAAAAAGCTAACTGGCCGTTGTATCAAGCTCTGTGTTGTAGCAGACTTAAACCCGAACTCTTTATAGAATGTACTGATCCTATAAAGGATTTCTCTGATGAACTAATTAATATTGCTGATGAGTGTATCCCCAAATCCTCTGCAATTCCACACATACGAAAACCATGGTTCAACGAGTTCAATGAGTGCAAACAGGCTAGGAAGGCACGGAAGAAAGCTGAGAATTATTTCCGTCGCCATCCTATGGTCCATAATTTGAATACATTTAAAATTTTAAATGCTAAGGCACGGCGTACCTTCAAGCAAAATAAACGTCAATCCTGGCGAAATTATGTATCACAAATAAATTCACGAACGCCGATATCAAAAGTATGGAATATGATCCAGAAAATAAAAGGTAAGGGTTCTAAATCTAGCATTAAGCATCTTAAAGATGGAGACGAATTATTAACTAGTCAATCTGATATTGCAAATAAACTTGGAGAAACTTTGGCCAAACACTCTTCCTCATCGAATTATTTACCTCAATTCCAAAACTATAAAAAACAACAGGAAAAGAAAACTATTAATTTCATTTCAGATAATGGGGAAGATTACAATGAACTATTTTCTATTCATGAGCTTCATACTGCTCTTGATCAAGCTCATGATACGGCTACAGGTGCTGATAACATACATTATCAGCTCCTGAAACACTTACCGGATTCTTGCTTAGAAACCCTTTTAAACATTTTTGATGATATTTGGACTTCTGGACAATTTCCTTCTTCATGGCACGATGCTATTATTGTACCCATCCCTAAACCTAGGACGTGATCATACTGATCCTTCGAATTATCGACCAATCTCATTAACTAGCTGCGTTTGCAAGACCATGGAGCGCATGATAAATAATCGACTTGTGTGGTACTTGGAAACTAATAACCTTATAACAGACATTCAATGTGGTTTCCGTAAAAACAGAAGTACTATCGATCATTTAGTGCGTTTAGAATCTTTTATTAAAAATGCCATTATTAAAAAACAACATGCAGTGTCGATCTTTTTCGATTTAGAAAAAGCATATGACACCACATGGAAACATGGTATTTTAAGAGATTTACACGATTTTGGATTGAGAGGCCGTTTGCCTCTTTTTATATCACAGTTTTTAACGGACAGGCAATTTCAAGTTCGCGTGGGTTCTACCCTGTCTGATCATTACAATCAGGATCAGGGTGTCCCACAAGGCAGTATTTTATCTGTCACACTCTTTAGTATTAAAATAAATAGTCTGTCAAAGGTTTTAAGTGATTCAATCGATGGATCTCTTTTCGTGGATGATTTTAATATTTCTTGCCGTGGTAAAAACATGCGAACTATTGAGAGACAATTACAAATTTGTCTCAACAAAATTCATAAATGGTGTCTTGAAAACGGGTTTAAATTTTCGAAATCCAAAACCAACTGTCTACATTTTTGTAGGAAATACAAACCCCATAAAGATCCTGAATTATCATTAAATGGCACACCCATCAAAGTTGTCAAGGAAGCTAAATTCCTTGGTCTCATCTTTGATTCGCATTTAACCTTTCTGCCACATATCAAAAAATCTAAAAGCCAAATGCCTGAAGGCACTCGACTTGTTGAAAGTCGTTTCCAGTTCAAAGTGGGGAGGGGACCAAACCACCCTCCTTCATTTGTATAGATCACTGGTCCGATCGAAACTTGATTACGGCTCTATCGTATATGGTGGGGCCTGTAAAAGCAACCTCAAACTACTTGATTCTATCCATCACCAGGGTCTAAGACTTTGTCTTGGGTCTTTCAGAACCTCTCCCATTGACAGTCTCTATGTTGAGGCCGATGAGCCATCTTTAAAACTTCGCCGTATCAAATTGTCCCTACAATATATCACAAAGTTATATTCTAATGAATCCAATCCTGCTCACACTTGCGTTTTTAATCCTCTTTATGAGGACTTGTATAATAAAAAACCTTCACTTGTTCCACCTCTTGGGATAAGAATCCAACAATATATTTCTGCTGCTGGCATTGAGTTGGAGAATATATCTCCTTCCCGTCTTCTTTCTTCTCCTCCTTGGCAATTAGTGAGGCCACAAGTTGACCTAACACTGACAAAGTTTAAAAAAATCCGAAACTAACGAATTACAGTATAAACAAGAATATAATCAATTAAAGAATAACTATAATACATACAAATCCTTATTTACAGATGGGTCCAAGGATGGTGGCGCAGTGGCATGTGCCACTGTCATTGGATCCAGAACAATATCTTCTAGAATACCGGATAACAGCTCTATATTTACAGCAGAAGCAAACGCCATCTTAACAGCTCTTAAATATATTGAAAGACATCCCAAACATAAACAATATATAATATTTTCTGACTCTCTTTCTTGCCTTCAGGCTATTAAAAATCTCTCTTGCAAACATCCACTTTTAATTGAAATAATCGAATTATATAATGATCTTGCTACTGGCCAATGCGACATCGTCTTTTGTTGGTTACCCAGCCACGTTGGCATTTCTGGGAACACAATGGCTGATCTTGCTGCCAAGGCAGCACTCAACAAATCTGTGACACCACTTCTTATTCCATATTCTGATTATAAAGCTGGCATTAGAACTTACATCCGTGATCTGATGCAAAAGAAGTGGGACAACCAAGTAGGTATCAATAAATTACATGAAATAAAACCCTATATCGGTTATACCTACTTGGGTTGTCAGTCCAGATTTGAAGAGGTCATCATGCGACGATGTCGTATTGGCCACACTAGATACACTCATGCATACCTATTGAAAGGTGAGGATCCTCCGTTTTGTATCCCTTGTGATGAGAGAACCACGGTCAAGCATGTCCTGCTTGACTGTGTTGAATTCTCCATCATAAGGGGTAAATACTTCAATGTGAAAACAGTTAAGGATCTTTTTAACACTGTTAATTTTCATTTAATTATTGGCTTTTAAAAGAAATTGATTTAATGAATGAATTTTGATTAATATGTTCTGTACATATATGTATTTTAATTATTGGTAGATTTGATTAGTAACTTAGATTGTGAGTGGCAGTGCCCTCAAAGGGGGTTGAAGTAGCATAAAATTATTGTCCTCCTGAGAGGGTACGTAAGTCCCAAAACATTCAAAGTAAATTTAAACCTACTACTCTTTTAATCGTAGAATATATGTTCGTTTAATTTATGGCTAGATTATCTAACATTGCTAATAGCTGAGGGGATGGTGTAAATCCAGCTAGGGTCCATGCAGGAAGCCAATGTACTGTAAGTCCCCATGGTCCCTAGTATGGTGATCTACCTTCAGTTGTTGGCAATATATAGCCGGTTTTTACCTTGTATTGTCCTATAGTTAGACTGTTTTAGATTTGATTGCTAGTTTTAAATTCCAATCTGTGATAATCTAGTTATTTTACTGTCCTTCGTTGACAGGTTTTTATAGTTTGCCATTGCTTATTATGCATAAAATTAATGGTTCTCGTCACGATATGGCTGAAATATTGCCGATGTGACGTTAAATTTTAACTCACTCACTCAAACACACAAAATGTTTCTTGCATATTTTCTTTCCTGATTTGTTTTTTCATTTATTGTAGAAGGGCCACCTCCTCGTGGTGGGTGCTGGGTAACGCCAAGCGCCCTTCAACCCCCGTTGTGGACCCGGGGAATATTTGGTCCACCAACCTGTTGGCCGTGGGTTGCGCCCCTGTGTCGGTGGAGGACGGTAGCCTGGTGGTTGAGGGCAATAGGTTCCTGGAACCGTGTTCCTTTTGCCCAACACACCACTTTGGCCCCTACTTCACCTAGACGGGTGGTAGAATCGGCCCGATTCTATCAATCGGCTGGTCACGCCATGCCCTGTGCATAGAAATTGTTTTTTGCACATTTCATTGTTGGGTATTGGTCATTTTTGATTTGGCTTTTACAAATGATTGCTATATTAAATTGCCTAGAGTTCTATGCCAGAAGGCGGTGGCTCATGGGCCAATCTGGTGATTATGACCTCTAAATTCTGTATGTCTCCAAGTTTCTGTTAGAGCCGAACCAGCCTGACATTATATTTGGTAGACAAATATAGCTATTTATGTCGTATTTACTGGAGTATATCACCCTTTGTATCCCTGGTGTTTGCATGCTGGATATCCGCTGCAGTTAGACACTGTCCTTGTTGACACTCGGTGGCGGGTGGGGAGCAGGGTGCTGAAAATTTTCGATACATCATGAGTCAATTACATTCTGGTTCCGCTAGAAATGACAAGAAAAAGGCGTCTCGAGGCTGAAGATATTTCAGCTCCACAACAACAGGACAACTGGTCAAAATTTATAGTCGTTGAGGCTACAAATGGTGAACCCCTCAAATTAAATCCTTTTTTGATTTCTAAGACTATCCAATCTATATGTGGAGAAGTCAAAAACGTTTCGTGTCTCCGAGGTGGTCAGCTCCTTGTAGAATGTGCAAGGAAACAACAATCAATTAATTTGTTACAACAACAACAATTTGCAAATGTCAGCGTTAAGGTCTCTGAACATAAAACACTCAATTCTAGCAGAGGCATTGTTCGGGACAGAGCCCGTTGTTTGTCGGACATGTCAGTGGAGGAAATCGTTGACGAGCTTAAAGATCAACCTGTCACGTCTGTAAAGCGCTTCACAGTCAAGAAACAAGATGGTAGAACTGTTCCAAGCAACACGTATCTGTTTACGTTTTCATTGAGCATAGTCCCTAAATCAATAAAAGCTGGTTATTTCAATATCGGAGTGGAGGTGTATATCCCCACTCCACTCCGATGTTATACATGTCAGAAGTTTGGACATGGCTCCAAATCCTGCCGAAATATTCATCGTTGTCATCGTTGCAGTGAGGATCATGAAGATGCTGACTGCAGCAAAGATCCTAAATGTGTAAACTGCGGCAGTGATCATGTTTCATCTTCAAAAGCCTGCCCTGAATGGCAGGTTCAATCAAAAATTCTGAAGTTGAAATATGAAAACAATATTTCCTTTTGAGGCCAAAAACAAGTACATCAAATGCAGTCGAAGCCATCTTCGACAGTTAGTTATTCAGCTGCTGTCTCCAGAAAAACCACATCAGTGTCGGTTTCATGCCAAACCGATTTGACTTGGACTAAATCCAAAACATCCTATCTCTGTGCAAACTACTTGTAATAGCCAGACCACTGTGACATCAGCCTCTCAGACTGTCAGCCAACCAGAGCAAACGATTGCTCAGACAACTGTTAATGTTGAGGAAAATGTTGCTGTGTCGAAAACTCATCGGAACCGCTTCAATCGGATGCAAACATCAAAAACTCCCTCTACTGTAGAGACGCCTGTAACAATAGAGGTTCACAACTCCTTTGAACCCCTGGATATGGAGGTATCTCCACCTTCAAAACACAAACATAGAAGTTCTTCCTCACGTTCTCGTGAGAGGTCACCAATAGAACCACCATGAGACAGAATCCTAATCTAATCCAGTGGAATTGCAGAAGCCTAAATACCAATTTTAATGATCTACAATTATTATCACAAGATTTTAAACCATCAGCCTTTAGTTTACAGGAGACATACCTGAAAAGTACCGATAAATTTGATTTTCGTCAGTACAATTCCTTTCATTCGTTTTCACCCCCAGGTGAGAAAGCCACTGGTGGCACTTCAATTTTGGTGAGGCAGGGCGTGATTCATAGCCCTGTCCCTCTTAAAAGCAATCTTCAGGCTGTTGCTGTCCGCCTTTCTTTACAAATAACATTCACGCTTTGCTCACTATACATTTCTCCATCTTCGGCTCTTCAGCAGTCCGATCTTCAGGATCTCTTCGATCAGCTTCCCAAACCCTGTATTATCATGGGTGATCTTAACGGACACAACCCTTTGTGAGGAAGTACCGATACTAACAATAAAGGAAAATCCTCGAAGACTTCATTTCTAATAATAATTTATGCATATTTAACGATGGATCAGCCACTTATTTGCATCCTGGATTTGGAACTTATTCTGCACTTGATCTGTCTCTTACAGATCCCAATATTTATAACGAATTTGAATGGTCAGTCCACGATGACCTGTGTGGCAGTGACCATTTCCCAACATTACTTTCAGCTATAAACCCGAATGTTGATCCACCTGCCACAAGGTGGAATTTTAGTAAGGCCAACTGGCCATTATTTCAAACACTGTGTACTGACAACTTGAAATCTGAATTCTTTTACAATACTCTAGATCCAATTCAGTTATTCTCTGATACACTGAAGACTATTGCTGATGAAACTATACCTAAGTCCTCTGCAATTCCACATATTCGTAAACCATGGTTTAATAATGACTGTAAACAGGCCAGAAAGAATAGGAAGAAGGCAGAAAAGTATTTTCGCCGACATCCTGCAGTCCATAATTTAGATAAAGTTAAAATTTTAAATGCCAAGGCTCGACGCGCATTTAAACAAAATAAGCGTCAGTCTTGGCGAAACTATGTTTCCAAAATTAATTCTCGCACACCAATGTCAAAGGTGTGGAACATGATTCAACGAATAAAAGGCAAAGGCTCAAAATCTACTGTCCACCATTTGAAGGATGGTGACAATTTATTGACAGATAAGGCTGATATTGCCAATCAGCTTGGTGAAACTCTCGCCAAACATTCTTCTTCGTCCAATTACGTCCCTGAATTTCAAACCTACCAGAAACAACAGGAGAAGAAGCGACTTAATTTTACGTCGGATAATGGCGAAGACTATAATGAATTATTTTCATTAAATGAGCTCCACACTGCCCTTGAGCAAGCTCATGATACAGCAACAGGGGCTGATGATATCCATTATCAGCTCTTGAAGCATTTACCAGAATCATGTCTGGAAACGCTGCTACATGTTTTTGATGCAATATGGACTTCAGGGAATTTCCCGACTTCCTGGCGTAATGCCATTGTAGTCCCCATTCCAAAACCTGGCAAGGATCATACTGATCCGTCTAATTACAGACCAATCTCTTTAACGAGTTGCGTCTGTAAAACCATGAAACGAATAGTAAATAATAGATTAACATGGTATCTTGAAACCAATAATCTCATAACAAATATTCAATGTGGTTTCAGGAAAAATCGTAGTACCATTGATCATTTGGTACGTTTAGAATCCTTTGTTAAAAATGCTATAATAAATAAACAACATGCTGTATCGATATTCTTTGATCTCGAGAAAGCGTACGATACCACCTGGAAGCATGGCATTCTCAAGGATTTACATGATTTTGGTTTAAGGGGTCGTTTACCCTTTTTATATCACAGTTTTTAAAAGACAGGCAATTTCAAGTCCGAGTGGGTTCAACCCTGTCTGACCATTACAATCAGGATCAGGGTGTCCCACAAGGCAGTGTTTTGTCTGTCACCCTGTTTAGTATTAAGATCAACAGTTTATCCAAGGTTTTAACTGATTCAATCGATGGATCATTATTTGTGGATGATTTTAATATTTCTTGTCGTGGGAAAAATATGCATACTATTGAACGGC
This sequence comes from Haliotis rubra, assembly GCF_003918875.1. Classification (NCBI taxonomy): domain Eukaryota; kingdom Metazoa; phylum Mollusca; class Gastropoda; order Lepetellida; family Haliotidae; genus Haliotis; species Haliotis rubra. Next base: position 769,903 of record NW_025767138.1, on the reverse strand, counting down.
AACTGCAGTTGTGTTTAAACAAAATACATAAATGGTGTCTTGAAAACGGATTTAAATTTTCTAAATCCAAAACTAATTGTATTCATTTCTGCCGTAAATACAAACCCTCATAAAGACCCAGAACTATCTTTAAATGGCACTCCTATCAAAGTTGTTAAGGAGGCCAAGTTCTTGGGTCTAATTTTGACTCCCATCTAACATTTCTGCCACATATTAAATCCCTAAAACTAAATGCCTGAAGGCACTTGACTTGATGAAAGTCGTTTCAAATTCTAAGTGGGGAGGGGATCAAGCTACCCTCTTACATCTGTATCGATCATTGGTCCGTTCCAAACTTGATTATGGCTCCATCGTATATGGTGGAGCCTGCAAAAGCAACCTACAACTTTTAGATTCTGTCCACCACCAAGGCCTGAGACTTTGTCTTGGGTCCTTTCGAACTTCTCCTGTTGACAGTCTCTACGTCGAGGCAGATGAGCCATCTCTTGCACAACGCCGTATAAAATTATCTTTACAATATATTACTAAACTATTTTCTAATGAGTGTAACCCTGCATATAACTGTGTCTTTCATCCCCTCTATGAGGATTTATACAACAACAAACCTTCTCTTATTCCGCCTCTTGGGCACAGAATTAAGCCTTTCATTTCTGCTGCCGGCATTGAGCTGGAAAATATAGCTCCTTCCCGTCTTCTTTCTTCTCCTCCTTGGCAACTGGTGAGGCCTGAAGTTGACCTAACTCTGACAAAGTTTAAGAAATCTGTAACTAATGACTTACAATATAAACAAGAATATAATCAATTAAAAATAAATATAATACATATAAATCCTTATTTACAGATGGGTCCAAGGATGGTGGCGCGGTGGCTTGTGCCACGGTCATTGGATCCAGAACAATCTCTTCTCGTTTACCAGATAACAGCTCTATTTTTACAGCAGAAGCTAACGCCATATTAACAGCTCTTCAATATATTAATAAACACCGTAAATATGAGCAATACATCATCTTTTCCGATTCTCTTTCTTGTCTTCAGGCTATTAAAAATCTCTCTTGTAAACATCCACTTTTATTAGAAATTATTGAATTGTATAATGAGCTTGCTACTGGCCAATGCAACATCGTCTTTTGTTGCTTACCCAGCCACGTTGGCATTTCTGGGAACACAATGGCTGATATTGCTGCTAAGGCAGCACTCAACAAGTCTGTGACCCCACTTCTGATCCCATTCTCTGATTACAAAGCTGCTATAAGATCTTATATCCGCGATCTGATGCAAAAGAAGTGGGACACCCAAGTAGGTATTAATAAATTACATGCAATAAAACCCTACATTGGTTACACTTACTTGGGTTGTCAGTCCAGATTTGAAGAGGTCATTATGCGACGATGTCGCATTGGCCACACTAGATATACTCACCAATATTTACTGAAAGGCGAAGATCCTCCGTTTTGCATCCCTTGTGATGAAAGAATCACTGTCAAGCATGTCTTGCTTGACTGCATTGAATATTCCATCACAAGGGATAAGTATTTTAATGTCAAGACATTGAAGGATCTTTTTTATAATGTTAATTATCATTTAATAGTTGAATTTTTAAAAGAATTAGATTTGTGGACTGATCTGTAAATAGTTAAATATTATATTGATGGTAGTTTCTATTAGTAACTGAGATTGTTAGTGGCTGTACCCTTAAAGGGGGTTGACGTAGCGTAAAATTATTGTCCTCCTGAGAGGGTACGTAAGTCCCAAAACTTTCAAAGTCAATTTAAACTTGCCAGGATTTTTAAACGTAGTATTCTTGTTCTTTAATTTTGGCTAACATTTCTTCCAATCGCCAGCAGCTGAAGGGATGGTGTAAATCCAGCTAGGGTCCATGCAGGTAGCAAAAGTAATGTAAGTCCCCATGGTCCCTAGTATGGTGATCTACCTTCAGTTGTTGGCGATCTATTGCCTATTTTTATATTGTGCTGTCCCCTAAAGTTAAAATGTTTTAGATTTAATTGCTAGTTTTACATGTATATCTGTGATATTCTAGTTGTTTTACTGTCCTTCGTCGGCAGGTTTGTATAATATCTGTATATATATTCTATTTAAATGTTCTCGTCACGATATGGCTGAAATATTGCCGATGTGACGTTAAATATTAACTCACTCACTCACTCAATCTTGTTTGTACAAAAAGTAAGTAAATGTTCCATTGCCATTTTTTTAGTTTGACTGGGTGTGCGACCGGAAGTTGTACAAGTCCCACATACAGATGATGTTCATGCTGGGATCTCTTGTCTCCTGTGCAGTACTGGTTCCTCTCTCAGACATGTGAGCATAATCTCAGTTCATTATTGCACCACGCACAAATTGTGAAGTTAAAGGGAACGTATGTCATTGTCCATCAAATGCTTTTAAGATATCTCCAAACCTCTAATATCATAGGAAATATAAGTGAGTGTGGTGGGTTTTCAAACCGTTTTCAACATTATTTCAGTAATAGCATGGCGTGCCTGCTTAAAACGGGTTGAAAGCCCGCAGTGATGTTGGTGTCACTTTAGTGAAACGCACGAGCTCGGGTTCTGAAATATAAACATACACGGAGGCGGACCGTTGTTACACCCTATAGCTTTCTGGCCACGGAAGCAAGATAAGCAACTTTACACAGTAATATCGGAGCCTGACACAAATGGGCCGCCCACGCCCTAAGACGTATGAAGTCGGACCTTTTAATATAATTTGATCGAGGGGCGGTGCAGGAACCAAACGTACCGTAAGACCCCGTGGTCTTTTGCATGGTGATCTACCTTCAGTTGTTGACGATTTGTAGCTTGTTATATATGTTATATTGTCTAGGGTTCTCGATTTACATTGTGGGTTTACATCTATATCTGAGTTTTTCAGGTTGTTCTTCTACATGCGTTGATGTGTAATGAATGTAGAACTTGTTTTGGTCACTATATGACCAGAAATCATAACTCAATCAAAACAACGGTGGAGTAGCCTAGTGGTTGAAGCGTTCGCTCCTCACGCCGAAGACCCGGGTTCGATTCCTCACATGGGTACAATGTGCGAATCCCATTTCCGGTGTCCATCCCTCGTGATATTTTGCTGGAATACATGGGTATTGCTAAAAGCGGCGTAAAACTAAAGTCACTCAATTTAAATGATATTGTTATCAGAACAGCCATAATAACATTGAATGCAAGTCATTACTGCCAAGTTTATCATTCATTCCTGTTCAACTTAATTAAATTCTCAACATGTACCTGGACTTTAGACACAATATATAATTAGAGACTTGGGCACGTACGCTTATCTTGTCAAAAACTTCTTAAACTCTTCGCGACTTTAACATTTTAACAGGTCATGTTAATACTGTACTTGGCATTATATAACCCATGTGGACATAACCCACTGACCTCATTACACATCTAAACACCAACTGGTTTCAGATATTCTCCATTGTGTTAATTACAAAATGTTTTGTACGAATGAGTGAGTTTAGTTTTACGCTGCACTCAGCTATGATTCCAGCTATATGGCGGCGGTCTGTAAATAATAGATTCTGGCCGGACAATCCAGTGATGAACGTCATGATCATCGATCTACACAATTGGGATACGATGACATGTGTCAAACAAGTCTGAGAGCCTGACCACCCGACCCCGTTAGTCGCCTCTTACGACAAGCATGGGTTACAGAAGATCATATCTAATCGTGATCTTCACGGGAGTACGAGGTCGAATTAGTTGTCAATTTACAAACTGTCAATTGTCTTCAAATCCAGGAAGATCTACTACTTAGTTTTGATGGTTTGGCAATAGTGCTGTGAAAGCTAACAACGCATCTGTGATATTATTGCAGTTCTATTGTGATGTACTTGTAGTATAGGACAAATAGGATGCCTGATAGCAGGATATATATTGATTGCCCTGAACTTCCTATAGTATGTGCTGTACTTATAAATAACACGTAGGATGCCTGATACACCATGAACACCATGAACTTCTCATAATGCCGTCAATATTTTGATTTCCAGAATAGGAAGAAAAAAGATATTTATGTTGGGTGTAATTCTTCACTGCGTCGCATCACTTACAGTCTCATTCTCAACGGGATTTGCCATGCTGGCTTTTCTTACCTTCTTCAACGGCCTTGCATGCGCAGCCATATGGATGAGCGGTTTTGTTCTTGGTAATAGATGTTTTTTTATATCTCGTTTACATTTGCCTAGTGCATGTTATCCAGGGACCCTTTGGAAAACTACGACGCAGAGTATATCCCCAACAGCGCATTCTGGTATTCGAGACCTGCTAAAGGGGGTTGGGTGCGTGGAATCGAATCTTGTGGTTGTTGATAATTTGAACAGGGACTAAAAACATCACAACATTATCATGTTATTTCTTTAATGTTTACACACACTGATTTGCATGACATTAAATGTACGTTATATACACCCTTTAGAATGAGACGAATTTCAGTCGATTCATGGCGCCTAAATCAGCCTGACAAGGTAGCGTCCACATTCTTGAAACACGGGTTCGAATCCAGGATTCGCCCTGATTATGTTTCGAGGAAACCCTACATCTAAACAGGCATGTATCATGTTTGGGGTCTTTCTCAAGCTGACACGACGTAACTTGAAATGCAGACATAACTTAATAATAAGGGCATATTAGGATGTATCAGATCCACCATATTATGTAATGTGAATTATGAATTTAGGAATGATTACGTTTCAGGTGTGGAACTGGTTGGACCATGTAAGCGTCGATTGACAGGCATCATTGTTGAATTCTTCTGGTCCTCCGCGAACTTTTTCGTTGTTACCGCTTACTTCATCCGAGACTGGCAACATCTTCAGCTGGTTCTGTCAGCGCCAGCAATTCTCTTCCTAACATACTACTGGTAAGTGCAGAGTTTATTACATACGCTTAAGTTTAAAGTAAAGTCGGACAAAGAGACTGTATGAGAGAACATGAGTTTGAAACCGTGGTTTTAGCTATATTGTTTGAGTTAGAAGGCGCAGATGATTGACTAATAAGGACGGAATCTTGCACAGAAGGAGATGCACAACAGTGAAATCTTTTGTTTTAACAATATGTTACATAGTCATATCAACAAAAGACTAAAGTCAACAGAGCAAATCACAAACAGCAGGTTAACGTGTTCGCTCGTAACCTAAAGAGAATGTTCAGTTCAGTAATATATATCTCCCCATTGATGACAAAACTACAATCTGCGTAACATCCATTTCCAAGGTATGATATAACCTTCTTAAAATGCTCTGATCGGTTAAATGTGGCCCAATGTTCTGGACGTGCTGTTATTCACTGTGCAGAGTTACATCCATTATGCATGCAAGGAATATGTGACCGAAGTTTCGAATCCTATTTTGCCCTGGCTATGTTTCTGGGTTTACAAGCATTATACACGTGCAGGTGGATCGTTGCATCTATAAAATGGAATACTTCTAGTCCTGCATCTCTTCGAGAAATCCTCCCATGTCGAGATGAAAAACGTGGAATAATTAACATACTGTTCAACTGGACGCATTCCACATTCCCTCACTAATTAATAATGGTTTTATGCCACATACAGGTTGATACCAGAATCTCCCCGCTGGCTTATCAGCAAGAAGAGATATGTAATGGCGGATGCTGTGATACGCCATGCTGCAAAGGTCAACAAAGTAACATTGACCTCTGACCAGTTCATTGGAAATATTCTGGTCAGCGACAGATCAGAACCTTTGTGGAGCATACTAACAAGCCCCTCCCTGGTAACAAGAAGCATCATTATATTCCTAAATTGGTACGTTTTCCATCATCCGTCACTATTACTCACGTGAAACGACTTTTCTGGCATGTCATGTATGTATAATGGTATCTGTCATACAAATAGCTTAAAAATATTATGTTCCTGTCAATAGACCCTTTGATAATTTCTTAGGTTGTGAAATCATGGTTAATGTATTTGCTACCAACATATCTTCTACTGATGGAATATCTCGTGTTTTCTCAACTGAACCTTCATGCAGAGCTATTTGTTGGTTTCATTCATATAAACTGTTATCGCATGATATTACCTTATAAAACATTGTAAATGTATTGAACAATGCCAGATATGATTTTCAAGAATCTCTTACAGGGGGACAAAACTAGGGGCACTGTTGTCCCTTTATGGACTAAATGGGCAAATGCCATCATACCGCTCTTAATAACTATTCGCTCATCTAAATCAATCGGCGTTTTCCGGAAAAAATAATCATTAACTGATTATACTGAGGCTAATGTATGAGGATCTCTTCCTTATTATGGTCATATTAGTATTTTGCTGATGAACGTTATGACATTGTCAAATTGTATGTACACTATTTTGGATGTGGTCAACTGTCAAATTATGTTGGCATAACCCTTTACACAATTGTTTCAGTGAAGTGTTTGTGTATAGTTCGATAATACCTGGCAATATTCGTTCAGGTTTGTGTGCAGTCTCGGGTATTTTGGTCTTGGTCTCAATGTGGCAAGTCTAGGGGGCAGCGTCTACGTCAACAGCCTCATCGCAGGAACGACTGAATTCGTCTCCTTCATCGCCTGCCTTCTCCTCCTCGACCGCACTGGCAGAAAGTCCTTACATTGTGTGTGCATGATCCTTGGCGGTATCTGCTGTACAGCCACAATCCTTCCTGTCCTGTATGGAGCTGGGGGTATGGAGTTCACAGCTGGTTCTTGACCCTTAGCTTATGACCCTTTGCTTAGGCAACATGAGCAAGAGATTACCGAGTTGACAAAGGCTACGTTGCATCTTCTTGCACAGCCACAATCATTCCTGTCCTGTATGGAGCCGGGGGTAAGGAGTTCACAGCTGGCTCTAGATCCTTAGCTTATGAATGGCAACATGAACAAGAGGTTACTGCTCTGTAAGGAGTTTACTTACTTTGCTTCTTTTGCCACCGCTACAATCTTTCCGTCCTGTATGGAGCTGGGGGTAAGGCGTAATGGGAGGAGGAAAATGTTGATTGTTTTGCGCTTTGGCATCTGTTGATATTTAAGATCAACGACCGTAAATGTTGAAATTAATGCAAGAGTGAATTAAATGCGACAACTTTGCAATCGTGATCCAAAAATGACTGTTAAGATTATGGCAATATAGAAACAAACAGTTCTCTTGTATGTCAGTGGCAATATGTTATTCAATCTCTAGAAGATTCATGTGGATTTCCCGTGAGTTGCCTTATCTGTGGTCATTTCTTCTACTCACTCGTTGCAAACTATAATCATCAGTCATCTGAATTATAATTTGTCAAGAGAAAACAACCTTACCTATCAGGCCAAATTCCCATTGCTTCTGACACGTATTTCAATTGATTTGTTTATAAGGGGGAACTGTGTTTCAAAATAGGAACAATACATGCCGGAATTGTTGGTTTTAGCTTTGTATTATGGCCGTGAGTTTTCTTGGGAAATATTACGTTTATTAAGTTTTAGGTAATGTCGCTTTGGCGATGTTGGTAACAAATTTGAACTGATTGATGTGCACATCTAAGAGCACATGTGTCACAAATGCATACAGGTCTATAAATAGGTCTATAATTACGATATTGGACTTATGGCCTGTGTAAACATGAAACATGAAAAAAGATGGTGCGGGATTTATTCATCCGAGAAATGTCATGATGGGAGTGTTTCGAAAGGCTGTTTGTACCTGTATCTCGTTGTTCAAAAAAGTTTTTACTGGTCTTAAACCGATGATGCTTGTATTTTAGTGATTCCCCTTACCTAGTTCTGTATGGCCTGCTTTCCGATGTTGTTTAAAATCACTGTCAACAATATTCGAGTTATATTAAGGCGTCTGTTAGCAGAAAATTCAGTGATGATTTTGGAAAGTCTTTGTCTGTGTATGTTGACACAGCTCTTTTCTCTAGTTCGACTGGCATGAACAGTGATTTTGAGTTTTGACGAAACAAGAAAGAAATGTATTTTACGTTTTTCTGGCAGATCTCAACTGGCTGACCATACTGCTTGCACTTCTGGGACGGGGTTTCGTATCTGCAAGCTTTGCAATAGTCATACTTTACACTTCTGAGCTGTTTCCAACGGTCCTCAGGAACTCAGTAATGGCGTCCGCAAGTATATGTTCCAGAATTGGAGGAGTCATATCCCCTTATATCGCCAACCTGGTAATTTAACTTTGGTTTCTATTTTATTACAACTAAAAGATGCCAAACTCTTATAGTTATTTCTCAGAGACATCTATCCCGAGTATTTTCTTCGTTTGAAAATGTATTTGAAGTTTTGTCAATCTGTTCACGTTACTTGGGCGTGGAAATGAATAGTGGACCATATACACACATTTTGGGTATAGATGATGGAATTATTTCATGGATCAGAGAGAATGTTCTCATTTGGCAGACGCTACTACTGTTGACTACAGTGTTACCCTGATCTGATGGGACGTTGGAATTGCCCTTACCCACATCGTTGTTAGTTGCTCCTTCCCTGAGCCTGAGTTTACTGTTGTGCAGTCACCCAACAGACAAAATGCATGGAAACCTTGCACTTATGTAATACAGAACGTCAGAGCCAAATAACACCCAGTTGTCACCACCTCAGAATTTCCGTCTAGTGCAAAGGGCAAAAAAGCTGCGAATATTACATGAATGGATCACTGAGAATAAGTGATGGCACCAGGTGTTCCCACAGGGTCCACAACACACACATTTGGCCCAAAATGGAAGCACCCTGTGCCCAACGCCTCACAGCTGTACTCCTGCCACGCGGCGAAGGCCTGGTAACCAACCAGACAATCCAGCGACATATGAACTTGAAAATCCAGACAGATAATTTCTAAGTACGACTTCAGTAGCACAGAGACTCCTAATAGAATCTTTTATAAACAGTGTTTATATTGCATGTACTGACGTGGAAGAGGCACTTTGGCAACAGTGCATGATATTAAGCTCGACTCTGCTGAGATTTGGCAACTGTAACAATGGTGATATACTTGACAACCGAAGTATGTACCCGTTGTGTAATTGTCGAAATATCATTACTTTTACGTTGAGTATAGTTGGAAATAAAATGAATGATACTATTGGTGGAAGCCCTGGTGCTAATGCAGCATAGATGTTTGTTAAGCACTGCAGCATTGATTCAAACTACAAATTCGTTCTTCCCGAGAACGATTTAACTCCAGTAAATCTTAACGTACACAATACACAGACATGAGCATTATTTTATCACCACCTGAATCCAAGGGCAACGTGTACACTGTGGTTGAAACAGGCAATCATGAATAGTGCAGCATAATGGAATGCACATGAAAAACTATGAGTATCATTGTCACGTGCTGCGAAGGTGCCAAGCAAATTGTTATATCATATTTGTAGTATGAGCACAGCATTTTTCTGAACTGATATGAAAGATGACAGTAATAAAAAGTAACGGTTCTTGACAAAGCAAGACGTAGACGTAGACACATTGTCAAGTGCTTGGTATACATCACGCAAGGATGTCTTGTCGAAACATCGATGCTACTTTGACCACATTAACCACAAGGTTTATAGTCGACTTGTCAGGAAGCATGTAGTCACCAATCAGGTAAAGGATCGTCCATGACCTGGGAGACCACTGACCGTGATGACCGAGTTCTAAGTCCACTGACAAGTTGCAAGCCTGTGACCCATGCCTAAAGAATGCGCCGACCATATAGAGTGGGAGTCCGACCATAAGAAAGGGACTTCGGGCTGCTGGTCTTCGGCACAGGCGGGAAAGTCTGGCTTCAAGAAAACTGAAAGTTTAGGACATGGCAAAGGATGCATTGGTCTCTATCTTCAGCACGTTACCGACGTATTGAGACGTCATAGGGAGGCATATTAGCAAAAGGTGATCCATGCAGTCCTTTGGTGGTGGCTCAGTGGTGCAAGAACTTGGTACCAAATTGCAATTTCAGCATATGTTTTGTTTTGTTTTGATTTGTTTAAAATATGTTACAGTTTCCAATAAGAGTTAAATCTGGAGCTTTGTAATACGCTGGATTTGGTTTGCAATTCATATACAACATGATATGTGTGGTGCTTCAAACTGCGCATGTGTACTGCTAATAAACAAAGGCATTTCCATTCCATCAAAGGCACTCGTGTTACCTGGCGACTTGGGTCGAGCAGTTCCACTGATTATATTCGGGCTATCGATGGTTGGGGCTGGTTCGTTGGCATTACTTCTACCGGAGACCCTAAACAGAAACCTCCCAGAGTCCATTGATGACGCCAAGAAGATGAGGAGGTAGCTCTCATACACTTTGAAGTTTTGGTTTCTGGCCTACCACAGTACACTGCTTTGCTCAATGATCCACAGCAGTACACAAAACATGTTTCTAGCGTACTTTCTAGAATGTAAATCCAACTAGGGCCCATGTAGGTAGCAAAGGTACTGTAAGTCCCCATGGTCCCTAGTATGGTGATCTACCTTCTGTTTTTGGCGATCTATTGTATATTGTATTGTCCAAATTGTGCTATTAGTTTTAACTTTCCACACTAGTTTTAATTCTAATTGTGATATTCTAGTCGTTTTACTGTCCTTTGATGACAGGTTTTTATAATATATACAATTTCCATCTCAATGTCAAATATGTTCTCGTCAAGATATGGCTGAAATATTGCCGATGAGACGTTAAATATTAACTCACTCACTCACTGTATTACTTACAAGTCATCCGAACGCGTGTCAAATTTGACACTCATAATGACTGACTGAGTTTGGTTTTACGTCAGCATCATCACGGCGGGGACACCAAAAATGGGCTTCACACATTTGTACCCATGTGGGGATTCGAACGTGACAAGCCAACGCTTTAACCACTTGGCTATACTCATCATAATATTACACACAAACTTTCTTTCAGGATCAATCCCAAGTTAGATGAATCCCAGGATAATGGATACGACGAGGAAGTGATCCACTGAACGTCGAACTAACTGGAGGAAGGCATCTTCTTGGACCACATTTAGGTTGACATTTGACGATTGATTCCTATTTTACCTATGTCGTACACCGTCCGCTAGTAAAATGTCAAAAGTGTCGGCATGTTGAAACCAAACTGGACGCCAATTCGCTGTAAGTTCTAAAAGCCACCAGAAGCCGTTTCGAATCAACATTACTCACTTATTCTGTTAATTAATATGCCTCCCATACTGCCCATAATTCGTGTATACGGCCGCCTTTTCTTTAAAATAATTATACTTCATTCCTATTGTACTTTTTTCTAAGCCATGCAAATAAAATTAACTTTTGTTTGCTCTGGGATTCTATATGGAGACTAGCAACTTTGTTCAGCTACATCTGCAACCCATGTATTTGTTCCAGTTGAAATGCTGCGCTCACTAAATTTTGTAAATAAACAGCTTGCAACAAAACATACCTTGTGCCTGACAATTTTCTGTTTTATTTAAACAGTCAGAAGTACATGCATTTTACAAGACATTATCGGAGATCATTACTCTTCTCAAGATAATCGCTCGTCACTATATGGCGGACATATTGCCAAGGTGACGGCAAATTTTAACTCACTCACGCACTCACTCACTCACTAACATATTTATTGTGTGGAAAATGGCATATAAAAGAAGGTGGCAATAATAATACCCGCTTGTTTTTGTTATTAAGATTCAAGAATAATAGGCATGTGACGTAAAATGTTAACTCACTCACTCAAGGAAATCTAAGTCATAACATATTTATTGTGTGGAAAATGGCATATAAAAGAAATAGGCAATTATAATACGCATCGCTGTGACTGAACTTTTCGAATGTCGTAACGTTTTGGTTTTTTCATTAAGATTCGGGAATAATAGGCATGTTATTCTTTCATTCGCAGACAGTATTTAAACGCCCTTGTGAAAATGCCGTTTCTCAGTATTTCTTTGTAAACTTGTCAAAGTAATTTTGTCCCATGTATGTTACATACTACATTGCAATTTTGATGTCATGTTCATTGATAGGACATAGGTTTAGTTTCCGATATATAACGTGAGTATTGACACGAAAATACTAATGAGTGCGTCATTTTTGGCTCAAGTTACTGAGGACGGTTACCATATACCATGGCCACCTGTTTCATACAGAAGGTAAGTGAAGTATTAGTCACCATAATCCATCCATCAACTCAGTGACAGTTGACAGTTTGCACAAAAAAGTATTAATATAATCATTTTAAAAATTGCTATCCGTGTTTTTCGACAGTAATCTCATTTCCCTCATCTCTGACTGTCACGCTTTAAGGAAGACGCATGTAACGTACACGGTTGATGTAGCAATAGACGACGCTAGAGTATGCTGCAGGCCAGAGGACATTGCAAGCACATTTGTGCAGTATTACTGTATTTGCTTTGTTAAGTGGTGAAACCTGTACACAAAGATTGCAATCAATTCACATGGGCAAACCCAATACAGGCAGCTGATCTTGTGCACCGGTGAACTAGGGTTATATCTGACCCAAGACAAGTTACATGTCGCAGACTGACACATTATCCTGACTATTTCCGTATTTCGTGGTTACACCACCCTTGAGCTAATAATACATGACAAGTTACTCAAATATTTCCTCCAGCAAATCCGTTTGCTGTTAATCATGATTATCTTCAGTTGACCAATACTTAATATGTTCGAATATATCAGAAATATCTGATATAAGAAATAAACTGACGCACTTATTGGTATTTTCTTGTCAATACTCGTCTCGCAACCCGTGCAGATCCGGGTTCGACTTGGTCTTCAGCAACCCATGCTTGTCGTAAGAGACGACGAACGGGATCGGTTGCCACGTCATCAAATGTTAATTAGGTAGATTGATGTTCATGTTGTTGATCACTGGGTTGTCTGGTCCAGACTGGAATATTTACAGACCACCGCCATATAGCCTGAATATTGCTAAGTGCGGCGTTTAACAACAAACAAACCAAGCCATTCCATTCCGCGCACTTTCACCAGATTCAGCTCTTGGAAACGATACCACTGTTGAAGCTATATGTCCCTTTGCATCTAATCTCTGAGACAACTGTTCCATATTTGAAAGTATTTGAGGGCAAACTGACGTCAACAACAGCAAGCCAAGGGTAGCTCTAATGCACTGGCAGAAAAAAGAACATACTTATTATATTCACACTGAAGTATTTCTCTATAATTCAGGATGATCGTTTCATTGAATCTATTGTGTCATTTTTGACAAGTTTTTCAAAAAGACATTTCTTAATAGAGATTTTGACAGATATCCATGTTAAGTTACAAAATACTGACATACATAATATTGCCAATGTAAAATACACTTGACAATACTCAAGAACAATCAGTCAAAATAAATTAAGACAGACTGGATTGTAGTTTCGTTTTTTAATGCTGAACTTATTTTATGCTGCATGTTTGGACATTCGTGTAAAGAGATGAATGTGGTAAATGAAACAGCAGGGCTGGATTTCTGTAACTTGATTTAACTACCGCAAAAGAATGGTGCCATAATCAGACGTCACTCTGGATCCAAACATAGATGCTATCACTAGGCTAAATATACGCATAGGTGTTTCGTATTTTTTAAAATCTATTAATTACCTATTGTGTTCAAACAATCGTCAAAATGTGTAACAAAAGTGTTGATAACATGATTTTACACAATTGCACAAGTGAAACATCGTCTGTACCTGAAAAAATGTTGATTTTGATGAGATTTCTTACAAGAATTAAAAAGGCATCGCCACAATGCAACAGAAATCACCTTCCAGTTGAAATTGTGCAGCAAGAGTATGCTCTGTCTGGCTTTAATAATCCAGATTGCTTTCGGAAATCGGCGTTCTTTTTGAAGGAATTTCAAGGTCAAATCACTACGCCACGGCTTGACGTTGCGACACGGAACGTCGCCATTGAAAGAATGTACGCTGTTGTTAGTCAAAGCACGATTTCACTGCTTGCAGCTCGTTACAACCAAACAGGTATAACAAATGACCGTCCCCGTACAAGCAGACCTCCAGTCACCACTGCAGCCCAAGATCGGTACATCCGGGTACTACTTTTGCGTGATCGTACTGTCACGGGTGAGAGCACAGCAGTCAGGGTGCCTGGACTTCGGAGGATATCCGGTCAAACTGTACGGAACAGGTTGACAGAGATTGGACTGAAAGCTAGGAGACCCGACGTCGACGACCATTCTAGGTGTTCACCATCGCTCTCAACGTCTCCGTCATCTAATATTATCCACTTGGTTGTATAGACATTACCTTCTTCTAAACTGAGGTAAACATTTATGTACTAAAGTCTATTTGTGGACGAGTTATACATGTTTGAAAATACAACATTTTCACAACAGATTTCTGGGTTATGCGTTTATTGTTTTTAATAGTATACATACAGTTTCTGTAACATGTAATAGTGAGCACATATTATAGAGTTACCCACTGTTTGAAGATGGCTAGCAAATAAAAACATGACAGAATACACATACCAATGGGTTTAGTAATACAACTAACAGGCATTCAGAATCTTCAAAGGTCAATGTTTCGTGGGCATGTATGCCTCAGGAATGGTCTCTTCCTTTACAGACTGACTTACGATTAACTACTGCGTTAGTTTCAACTTGGAATCAACACGTTACGATCTACATATTACTATTTCAGCTCTTACGTGATATGTATCGCACCTGTATTTAAGCTAAATAGTAAAATGTAACACATTTACAATGTGTGGAATAAATATTCCTCTACGTAACTTTCCATAAACAATTTTCCAATAAAACGATAATTTGCACAGCTTGCTTTACGCAGCTTCACCGACGGAGTCATGGTGATTAGCAAAACCATAGGCCTTGTTGTAGTCTGAGTAACCATGTTTAGACCTATAACGACACACGTACATTTATAGTTTTTGCAGTGGCCTATTTTATATGTCGTATGTCCTATTGTGTATGTGTCGTGTGCCATAAGAATGTAGTTAATGCCAACTTGATAGTGCACTATAGTTTATCAATGGTAGGTTAAACTGACAAATATATGGTTTTGCTTTGAAATATCTGCTATCTGTCACATGATGTATGTTATCTGTCACTAGCTGCGGTGTTTGGGAGTTTACAGTTATCTAGTAGTTTGCAATTCAACAACAGCATGCATTCAATTACATTCATGTGAAACTACTGTATCCGTGTCACTCATTATTTGAAATATACAAGTAAAAATACAAACACACAATCACAAACGGGAGGTATGTGAATATTGCTGTCACATTAAATGTGTTGAAACTAAAATCCGACAAACTTGAGCGGTTCCAGTCAATCAATAAATGTAAATTTAACAATGGACTACCTATTGCATACATGATTTTAAACTGTTTCAGCTTCGATGATATTTCGGTCGAAAACGTCTGGTTGTTATTAGTTAATGTACGCTTTCTTATAGTATAAAGCTGTACGTCATTAAGCAGATTACAAGATGCACATTTTACTACATCTCATTTCTAAATGTTACCTTGCTGAAAGTGATTAGAATGTGAGTGGGAACATAAAGCAATTTGGTTTCTAAAATACATAAAGTTACAGTATCAAACATAAAACTAAAACACTAACTATTATACTAACTGTTATAACGAATTACTATCTTCTGACATGTCACCAGTGGAAGCACCATGAATCCACAAAACATGATTCAATGGAATTGCAGAGAACTTAAGAATAATTATATCGAATTACAGTTATTGATGCAAGACTTCAAACCATCCGCGTTTTGTCTCCAAGAAACCTACCTTAAAAGGTATGATTAATTTGACATCCGTCGGTACAGTTCCTACCACTCCTTTTCTTCTCCCGGTGTAAAAGCTAAAGGAGGCACTTCTATCCTGGTGAGGCAGGGCATCCTCCATAGCCTTGTTCCACTTAACACCAACCTACAAACTGTTGCTGTCCGCATGACTCTGAACATAGGGTTTACAATATGTTCACTCTATATTCCTCCCACCTCAACTGTCCACCTATCAGATCTTCAGAACTTGTATGATCAACTCCTAAAGCCCTGCATAATCATGGGCGACCGGAACGGCCATAACCCTCTATGGGGGAGTACTGATACAAATAATAAGGGAAAGGTCCTTAAAGACTTTCTCTCCAATAATGATCTATGCATCTTCAACGAGAAGGATACTACATGATGATCAGACATTAGTGTGTCTTGGACAGATAGACCGGACACAAAGTCATCGCGAGCAGACCGTGTCAGAACCCAGTCTAACGTATGTCCAGAACGATGTGTAGGTCCAGATACATGCTGGAGAAAATCGTGAGATTCAAGAAGTTTGACACACTTCTTGACTGCAGCATCTTCTGTATGCTCAAAGTGTACATTGAAATCTCCAAGCAGCAAAACATGCTTCATTTTCAAATTGATGAGAAGTGTTGACAGTTCAGAGATAAACAGGTTATAGGTCAGTCCGTTTTTCTTAGACGGTGGTGGCCTATAAATGTAGATACATCGTAAGCATATGCTATTGATGGTCAGCAACAGATTCATGAGTTCAAAAGGGGCGGTGGAGTAGCCTAGTGGTTAAAGCGTTGGCTTGTCACGCCGAAGACCCGGGTTCGAATCCCCACATGGGTACAATGTGTGAAGCCCATTTCTGGTGTCCCCCGCCGTGATGTTGCTGGAATATTGCTAAAAGCGGCGTAAAACCAAACTCAGTCAGTCAGTCATCAGTTCAAAAGACTGGAATATGTAAAGGGGATCAGAACAAACTTTCACATTTAAGTTGGATCTATATAGGACGCCTATTCCACCACCCTTTCTATGCTGTCTAGGTATATGCATAAATGAATAAGCTGGTGGAACCATTTCTTCAATGGTAGCCTCGTCACCAGTCGAGTATAACCACGTTTCTGTGATGAAGAAAATGTCAATATTCTTTTCCATGACCAGATCTGAAATATCTATTCCCTGTTCTAACCATTTTGGTGTTAACATAACCCGTAACATCCTCGATAATCTCCAGATTTATCGGAACGTATACCCTGGAGATTATCGAGGATGAACCCGTAACAGCTTGTACACCAATCGTATTATTCATTTATTAAACAGAAATATGTTTAAGTCACTTGGTTCTTGGTTTAGGATTGTTCGCCAAGGCCCCATTAACAATTTGTCTACATCTAATCAAGCCGTACTTACTCTCTGTATATATACTATGCACATAAAGAAACTGTGCATACAAAAATTTAAAATCTAAAGGATTTAAACTCAGAGATTAGTGACATGTATCCAACATGCATGCACGTGCCACGTTCCGTGACGTCAGTGGGTTCGTCCTTGAGACGTGCAATACGTTGTTGCACGTACATTCCGGGAAAGAGAAACAGAGCAAATGAATGCCACACAATACTGTCACTTTGGAAAGCTCAACCCCTGCAGCGGCTATTGAAACGCATAGCATGCCAAGGCTCACGTCTGCACAACGTCATGAGGTCATTGGGATGGTCCGTGGGGGGATGTTTCAACAACAAGTGGCTGCACATTTCCACTGCCACCGGAACACGATTTCTGCACTGGTGAACACTACCAGAACACAAATGGCGTCATCGATCGGCCACGTTCTGGACGTCCACGTGTAACAACGCCTAGACAGGACAGATGGATAAGGGTGACCCATCTTCGCCACTGGTTTCAGACTGCAGTGATGCCTGCCCGAACCATCCCAGGACTTCGCCGTATCCACCCCAACACAGTTCGACAATGTTTACGTCATCACAGGATCAGACCACGACGTCCCGCTATACGGCCTATCCTGACACAACGTCATCGACAAGCTCGCCGAATTTGGTGCCGAAATCATGTCCGCAGACCTTGTTTTGGTGGAGAAATGTTGTTTTTAAAGATGAGTCCAGGTTTAACATTTCCCATAGTGATGGACGTCAACGTGCCTATAGACGCGTGGGAGAACGTTATGCACAGGCCTGTGTCTTGGAGAGGAATCGCTTTGGTGGCGGTTCCGTGATGATTTGGGGTGGAATAACAGCACGCCAAAGAACTCCTTTGGTGATTGTTCAGGGCAACTTAACTGGTGTGGGCTACAGGGATCAGATTCTTCGACCTGTGGCAATTCCTTTTCTGCAACGTCATGGCCCTGGGTTAACATTCCAACATGACAATGCCCGCCCTCATACTGCAAGAGTTGCTATGGATTTCTTGCAACACCACAACGTTGACTTACTGCCTTGACCTGCAAATTCACCGGATCTCTCCCCGATAGAGCATGTTTGGGACGAGATGGATCGCCGTCTACGCCGTCTTCCTCATCCGCCAGATAACGTCCTTGACCTTGCCACAGAACTTGACAGAATCTGGCGTGACATCCCACACGCCTTCCTTGCACGTTTGATAGGCTCTATGCGTAGTCGATGCACTGCTGTTCTCAATGCCGATGGTGGACATACCCGTTATTGAGCTTGTGACATGGTCGTTTGACCCCTGTCCCGCTTGTGGACTCGTGACGTCATTGTGATTG
The DNA here is from genome assembly GCF_003918875.1 of Haliotis rubra. Taxonomy (NCBI): domain Eukaryota; kingdom Metazoa; phylum Mollusca; class Gastropoda; order Lepetellida; family Haliotidae; genus Haliotis; species Haliotis rubra. Next base: position 751,388 of record NW_025767138.1, on the reverse strand, counting down.
ACTTTTCAATTGAAATTCTCCTGACTTGTTATGGTCTCATAATCCCTCCATTAAAGTTTATATGTACCTTTGACATTGTTATCGTACTTATCAACTGGGATAATATTTTGACAATGCACAGTTTCTTTATGTGGCTAGTATACTTACAAATCCTTACTTGGGTTGTCAGTCCAGATTTGAGGAGGTCAGTATGCGACGATGTCACATTGGCCATACTAGATATCCTCATGAATATTTGTTAAAAGGTGAGGATCCTCCGTTTTGTATCCCTTGTGATGAAGGAATCACGGTCAAGCTTGTCCTGCTTGACTATTGATTTTTCCATCACAAGGGATAAATATTGCAGTATCAAAACAATTAAGGATCTTTTTATAATGTAAATTGTCATTTAATAATTGTTATTTTACAAGAAATAGAATTATTGGATAAATTTTGAACACTATATTTAGTAAATAGATAAATATTTTCTTATTAACGTTAGTATATATTAGCAACTGCGATTGTTAGTGGCTTTATCCTCTAAGGGGGTTAAAGAATCGTAAAATTAGTGTCCTCCTGAGAGGGTATGTGAGTCCCAAAAACTTTCAAAGTCAATTTCGCTCAACCATACTTTTTAATCGTAGTATTTTTGTTATTTTAATTTCAGCTAAATCTTCCTACCATCGCCAGCAGCTGAATGGATGGTGTAAATCCAGCTAGGGTCCATGCAAGTAGCAAAATTAATGTAAGTCCCCATGGTTCCTAGTATGGTGATCTACCTTCAGTTGTTGGCGATCTATAGACCGTGGGTTTTTTTAAAATTAAAATCTGTTCGTTTTGCATGCTAGTTTTATGTTCATATATTTGATACTCTAGTATCTTTACGATATGGCTGAGATATTGCCGATGTGACGTTAAATATTAACTCACTTACTCACTCACTAATCTCTGTATAAAACATTGAGTTAATTAACGCTCAGGTGATAACTGATAATTGGTCCCGTCGACGTAAGTGTCTATGCAGCTTGTCCACTGTGAGTAGTTTGACAGTGAGTATTTTCATTTATTTTTGGTAATAGCGGTTTCACGGTTGCTGAGCTAATCAGGTGGTAATTTTGCTCTTGGGTTTGTGAATAAACGACCCTGTGTCATCGTTAAATGTGGTCTTGAAGCCTTCTCTATAGCTGTCACAACTGTAAACAATTACTACGTTTTCTGGTATTATTTTTTTTCTTATTTAATGACACTCACATGTCATTGTGACATCCATACCTACATTGCATTCAAACTCAACATTTATATTGGTTGAGGTTTTAGTCCTCTCCGTCACCGCCTCATTTCCAATGCAACAAACGTGAAGGACTGTTCATAAACAGGGCTGGTTGCATAAATTGCAATCAACTGACTGTACGTACCGAGCTTAGCACAAACTGCATTGTGTCATTGTTGCACGCGGAACGCTTGCGTTTTCCCATGAGAATCGGGAGAGATTTGGCCTTCTGCAATCCACACTGGCCGTTGAGGGAGTCTGAAGGAACGTTTATTTGTAAAGTTTGTTATGCAAGGGTAAGTGCTTTTCTTTTAATATATGGTTTTACTGTGTATAGCATACGACCATTTGCATGAAAATTTGTGAAACATTTTTATGAAAATCTATCATAACATCAAATTTCATGGCATACCCTGTCTGATAGTATAAAGTACGCGGGTGTTCTTCTCCAAAGTAATTTTTCTTTTGAACTATATATTGAGGAGAGCTGTACTAAAGCAAGGCGCACCGTTAATTCCCTCCTCTCTATTGGTCTAAACAGTAGGGATTTACATCAATATTCAAGTATTAAGATATGGAAAAGAATGATATTAACAACGAGTTTTTATGGCTGTGAATTACTACCCACTCTCCATGGTAAAGACCTTGAACTAACTGAAAGCACTCAGCGCTACTTTGCCAGGATTGTACAAGGTTTTGATAAACGCTCTCCTACTGATGCCACCATTGCTGGTCTAGGACTCTGGAGCATGGTTGGCTATATATATAAAGGCAGACTACAGCTGCTTGGGCGTCTCTGTAACATATCATGTGTCCCAATCTGTAAAACAATCTTTTGTGCATCTACGTCACTCTATTGTTCTCATACCAAGAACTTAGACTGTTTATGTGGAGTTCTGCTTTCAACAGCTAAGAAATATACCTTACTTCATTTTGTATTTCACTACATCTGCACAGGAGAATTCCCGGAGAAACATAAGTGGAGAAAGATTGTAGTAAATGAAATAAGTAACCACGAGGAAGAAGTATGGAAATATACACTATCATGCAGAGCTGACTTGTCTCGATGTTCTAAAATCCATACAGCACTTTCACCTCAAGTGTTATACAGCATGGCATTGTTATTTCCAGAACTGAGAGAAGAATTGCAATATGTAATAAGGATTGGATCCGGAAGCAAAATATCAATAGAATGTAAAAAATGTAATACCTTTGCTAATGATTACTATCACCATGGTATCCTAAACTGTTGATATCTACTTTCAGAGAGAGATGTATTTTTCTCAACTCTAATAGATAATCTTGATGTTGACATGTATATCAAAATAGAGATGATGGAAGAGCATGACATGCTGGCATTCTTTCTTGCGGCCAATAACAATGATATTGATGAAATAACATGGTATTTTACTATTATAGAATTCTCAAAGTATTTGTATAAACTAAAAGATATCCTCAATCACCTGTTGTAATAATCTAACCAATACTTGACTGTAAATGACCTGTGTATATTTGGGAAAACGTTCCAATATTTTATGTATGTACAATATATGTGTGTGTATGTTTGTTGAGTATTCTGTTAATTATTTAATTATTCATGATGTTTTGTGCTTTGTCGTTTCTGAAACATGAATATAAAATTCTAGGACGACACCAGCTACATTTCAGATATATTAAAGTATTTTTCAACTCATTGTTCCATATGAATAGTAATGAACTTGTTGAATGAATAAATTTCGCAATCGGATCAAATGCATTGATACTGCGCAAAACGCATGAACCACATGTAATTTCCTAAACATCTGGTGTCACCATTGTTATTCTGCGATCATAAGTGACACATGGTTAATGCGCCATTTTATATGGCTTACATTTCCCTTACTCGTGATAGAAATGCTATGGCATGCCGTGTTTTTTTAATGTAAAAAGTGTATAAAATAAAATATGATAAATAGTCTGCCAAGCAGTGGTTAGCCTTCTACACTAAATTGTTTTTCTCTCAAGGAAGTGCAGGACAGACCCAGTTTGGCAAACTATTCGATAGTAGAACATTACGAAAAGACAAGTGTTAAAGTATGAATAGATAAATATATGTGAGGATACAACATCTGTCTGAAGAAGATAAAAGTGATGAGTACAAACAAGGAAAATTCTAAACAAGAGTCATCAGAAAGTGACAAATCTCCCCCTACATCCACACGTACACGCACGCACGCACGCATGCACGCACACACACACACACACGCACACACACACACACACACACACACACTTCCCGGCCTCCACAAAGTGGAAGGAACGAATCATCTGACAGTTACATAAAGTCCAACCTGATTGGACATTGGTGGAATGGTAAAAAAATGAATTACTGAATTAACATATATACATTTAGTCCAGGAGGAGAATCTCAAAAGGGTCCTAGAAATAGGATTTCGTAGCCTCCCCAGTACTGATTTTGTTTGACACTATTTTCAGTTAGTATGATGTCTTGGGCTCATGAAAAGGCCTGCAATGCTCTCAGATTGTGGTATCAGGTTTTTCTTACTGGCCATTATATGTGGTGGGGGTCTGCGAGCATTTTCGTCACATTTGGTTTGCTGCCCGACAACACCTCAAAGTTAATCATTAATAGTTTTACTACTATCAATCTGATCACTTTCATTTTGACTTCTGTGTACTGCTAAAGGATGTCGAAATTATTTGACATAATTTTGTTTTGAAAAAAAAAAATGGCAGCCATTTTCTTTCGTCGTGTTTTGCCTTCTCAGCGCTTAAATCTACATAAAAATGAACACCGAATGTTTCCATTTACATCCAAAGTTGATACTTTTGATGTGTTTTGACACTTATTTCTCCTAGAGTGATGGCTTGGGCACAAAACAAGTCATTTGGTTGGTCATATCGTGGTAATTTAATGTTTTACAGCTTATTCTTTGAGACAGGGATATTTTAGGTGTGAGGGTGATTTATTTAATGGCAGTTGACATTATTTTTGTTTCTAAAACAAGTTGTTTTTGTTTTCTCTTTATTTCTAGAGTGACGGCATCTTATTAGGGATTTTTATATATTACCCAGAATTCAAAATGGCCACCAAAATGGCCGCCATTGTTGTTTAACTACATATACTTAGTGGAGGACTAAATTTGTACTGATATGAAATCCAAACAAATCATTTGGTGTCTAATGTTTAATACAGTATATGAATAGAGCTAAATTTCAATGATAGAGTCAATCAAAGCTTCACACTCCTAAAATATTTGATGAAATAACATTATCCAAAAGTGTTTGAAAACTATGCTTCATGGCCGATAACTACGCCTAAGCTTTGGTTGTAGGCATTCAAATTGTTCTATGAGATACCTCTTAATCACTTTTGATACATCCATAAGCTTACATATAACCCTCCTTTTCACTTTCTTTCATTTCATATGTTACTTCATGTCAGAACGGTGGCTCATGGGGCCAATCTGGTGGAATTATTAACCTTTTAATTCTTCTGCTGGAGTATATCATCCGGGTATCCTTGGTGCTGCAAGTTGGAAATCCACTTGTTTTTAGCATTGTCCTTGTGATACTCCATGGTGGGTGGGGAGCTCGGATGACGAACCTTGAAAAATTAACCATGGCTTACGAAACCCCATAAAAACCAAACGTCCACTAGACATTGATCCAGTTGATACTGATCAAAGACTGTCCACGTCCATTGAATACTGGCCACGATTTCTTGTCATTGAAACTGTTGATAAGACTCCATTGAAGTTGAACCCTTTGCGATATCTAAGGGTATACAGGGCATTGCTGGTGATGTCAAGAATATTAAACGTTTACGTTCCGGTGCTCTGTTGGTTGAGTGTGGGAAAAGGCACCAAGCCACCAACCTCATGAGTACAGAATCGTTTGTCAACATCCCGGTCACCGTCACGGCTCATAAAACTTTAAACACGAGCAAGGGAATCATCAGAGACCGTGATCGATTGTTTGCAGATATGTCTGAACTTGACATCGTCTCTGAGATGAAAGAACAAGGCGTACTCTATGTCAAACGTTTCACGACCAGGAAAAATGATACTGTTATCAAAACAAATACCTACCTGTTTTCATTTTCTTCACCAAATGCTCCAAAATCTCTAAAGGCAGGATATTGTAACATCAATGTTGACACGTACATTCCGAACCCTCTACGGTGCTTCAAATGTCAAAAGTTCGGTCATGGCGTCAATACTTGCACATTGTCTGTTGTATGTGCTCACTGTGGTGAAAAGACAAATACAACAGAAGATTGTGACAGTAATGTCAAAAAATGTACCAACTGTGAAGGGGATCATCCATCTTACTCTAAAAACTGTCCTGTTTGGAAACATCAAATGGAGATAAATAGAATCAAATTTACCCAAAACATTAGTTTTGCCGATGCAAAAAAGCTAGTTCAAAGTTCAGAGCATAAGGAGAGTTATGCTTCTATCACCAGAACACCGTCAGAAGCAAACACTAGAATAACAAAGTCAACTGCATGCTGTCAGACAAACCTGACCTGGGTTAAATCTGAATCTCCTGTGATATTCTCACCTGCAATATCGACCCAAACAACTGAATCAGTTCCTAGTACGTCTCAAAGCCAATGTGAAACATCCTCTGATCTTGACGCATCATCTCAGTCGACATCAAAGTCTACACAGCCCCTTAAAGGCAAAGGTAAGAAGCCAGATTCTTTCAAAAATTCAGTGGCAGAGCCCCAAAAGGGTCAGAAAATCAAATCAACTTGTATAACAAATATGGTTCCCTTGAGGACATGGATGTGTCCGAAACTGTCCGTTCTAGGGCGCACAGTTTGTCGCCCAACAAGAAAGTACGGGAAGATCCCCAATAAATCCCCAAAAGATAGTTTATCACAATCATATTATACAGTGGAATTGTAGAGGGACTGAGGACTAATTTCAGTGAATTACAACTTTTAGTCCAGGATTTAACTCCATCAGCGTTCTGTCTGCAGGAGACCTATTTAAAACAAACAGATGCTTTTGCCCTGCGTTCTTTCAATGCATATCATTATTTTTCACCTCCGGGTGATAGGGCCACTGGGGATCTTCAATCCTAGTCAGACAGAACGTTATCCATAGCCCTGTTGCTCTTACTACTAATCTTCAGGCTGTTGCAGTGCGACTAACTTTGCACGTTGCGTTTACATTATGCTCTCTCTACATATCTCCGTCTTCAACGTTTCACAAAACTGATCTTCAAGCTCTATATAACCAACTCCCGAAGCCCTGTATTATTATGGGAGATTTAAATGGGCACAACCCACTCTGGGGTAGTGCAAATACAAACGCTAAAGGTAAATTACTGGAGGAGTTTTGTTCAGATAATGATTTATGTCTTTATAATGATGGTTCCAACACATATTTACACCCTGGTACAGGAACTTATTCTGCTCTCGACTTGTCACTCACTAATTCAGAACTACTAAATGAATTTGAATGGTCAGTTCACGATGACCTATGTGGAAGTGACCATTTCCCTACCATACTAAAACCTGTAACTCCATCTGATGTACCTCCATCATCAAGGCGGAATTTTAAAAAGGCTAACTGGGCCTTATATGAAACACTGTGTGCTACAAAACTGAAACCTGAACTTTTTAGTGACGTTATGGATGCTATTAACTGTTTTTCCGATCAACTGACTACCATAGCTGATGAGTGTATACCACAGTCCTCTGCAAATCCACATATTCGAAAACCATGGTTCAACGATGAGTGCAAACAAGCTAGGAAGGCAAGGAAAAAAGCAGAACATTATTTCCGTCGCCATCCTATGGTGCATAATTTAAATAAATTTAAAATGTTAAATGCTAAAGCGCGGCGTACCTTTAAACAGAATAAACGCCCATCTTGGCAAAATTATGTATCCAAGATAAATTCTCGAACGCCCATGTCCAAGGTTTGGAACATGGTCCAGAAAATTAAAGGTAAAGGTACTAAATCTAGTGTCCATCATCTTAAACATGGAGATCAATTACTTACAAATAAATCAGATATTGCGAATAAACTGGGTGAAACTCTCGCCAAACACTCTTCCTCTTCTAATTATGTGCCTAAATTCCAACAATATCAAAAACAAGAAGAAAAGAAACTATTAATTTCAATTCGGATAATGGGAAGATTATAATGAAACATTTTCTATTCATGAACTCCATACTGCTCTTGAGCAAGCTCACGATACTGCTACAGGTGCTGATAACATACATTATCAGCTCCTGAAACACTTACCAGAGTCATCTTTAGAGACGCTCTTACACATTTTGATGATATTTGGACGTCAGGGAAATTTCCTTCCTCATGGCGTGACGCTATAGTAGTACCAATACCTAAGCCTGGACGTGATCATACGGATCCGTCTAATTATCGACCGATTTCACTAACAAGCTGTGTTTGCAAAACCATGGAACGCATGATAAATAATCGACTTGTTTGGTACTTGGAAACAAATAACCTTATAACAGATATACAATGTGGTTTCCGTAAAAAACAGAAGTACTGTCGACCACCTAGTGCGTTTGGAATCATTTGTTAAAAATGCACTAATTAATAAACAACACGCTGTGTCTATCTTTTTTTGATCTTGAAAAAGCATATGACACTACGTGGAAATATGGCATATTAAGAGATTTACATGGCTTCGGATTGCGAGGCCGTTTGCCTCAATTTATAGCTAACTTTTTAAACGACAGACAATTTCAAGTCCGCGTGGGTTCTACCCTGTCTGATCATTACAATCAGGATCAGGGTGTTCCACAAGGCAGTATTTTGTCTGTTACCTTATTTAGTATCAAGATCAACAGTTTATCCAAGGTTTTAAATGATTCAATCGATGGATCACTTTTTGTGGATGATTTTAACATTTCTTGTCGCGGTAAAAATATGCATACTATTGAACGGCAACTGCAGTTGTGTTTAAACAGGATAAGTAAATGGTGTCTTGAAAACGGCTTTAAATTTTCTAAATCCAAAACTAATTGTATTCATTTCTGCCGTAAATACAAACCGCATAAAGACCCTGAACTATCTTTAAATGGCACACCCATCAAAGTTGTGAAGGAAGCCAAGTTCTTGGGTTTAATTTTGACTCCCATTTAACCTTTCTTCCGCATATTAAATCCCTTAAAACTAAATGCCTGAAGGCACTTGACTTGTTGAAAGTTGTTTCAAACTCAAAGTGGGAGGGATCAAACTACACTCCTCCACCTATATCGCTCATTGGTCCGCTCGAAACTTGATTATGGCTTCATCGTGTATGGTGGAGCCTGCAAAAGCAACCTAAACCTACTTGATTCTGTCCACCACCAAGGTCTGAGACTTTGTCTTGGGTCCTTTCGAACTTCTCCTGTTGACAGTCTCTACGTTGAGGCTGATGAGCCATCTCTTACACAACGCCGTATAAAATTAACTTTACAGTATATTACAAAACTTTATTCCAATGAGTCAAACCCTGCATATAACTGTGTCTTTAGTCCACTATATGAAGATCTGTATAACAAGAAGCCTTCTCTTGTTCCGCCTCTTGGTATAAGAGTGCAACCTTTACTTTCTGCAGCTGGCATTGAGCTAGAACATATAGCTCCTTCCCGTCTTCTTTCTTCTCCGCCTTGGCAATTGGTTAGGCCACAAGTTGACCTAACATTAACTACATTTAAAAAATCAGAAACAAATGAATTACAATATAAACAAGAATTTAGTCAATTAAGAAATAAATATACTACATACAAATCCTTGTTTACAGATGGGTCCAAGGATGGTGGCGCAGTGGCATGTGCCACTGTCATTGGATCCAGAACAATATCTTCTAGAATACCGGATAACAGCTCTATTTTTACAGCAGAAGCAAACGCCATCTTAACAGCTCTTAAATATATTCAAAGACATCCCAAACATAAACAATATATAATATTTTCTGACTCTCTTTCTTGCCTTCAGGCTATTAAAAATCTCTTGCAAACATCCACTTTTAATTGAAATAATCGAATTATATAATGATCTTGCTACTGGCCAATGCGACATCGTCTTTTGTTGGTTACCCAGCCACGTTGGCATTTCTGGGAACACGATGGCTGATATTGCTGCTAAGGCAGCCCTCAACAAATCTGTGACACCACTTCTTATTCCATACTCTGATTATAAAGCCAGCATTAGAACATACATCCGCGATCTAATGCAAAAGAAGTGGGACACCCAAGTAGGTATTAATAAATTACATGCAATAAAACCCTACAATGGTTACACCTACTTGGGTTGTCAGTCCAGATTTGAAGAGGTCATTATGCGGCGATGTCGCATTGGCCATACTAGATATACCCATGAATATTTGCTTAAAGGCGAAGATCCTCCGTTTTGCATCCCTTGTGATGAAAGAATCACAGTCAAGCATGTCTTGCTTGACTGCATTGAATATTCCATCACAAGGGATATCTATTTCACATCCAAAACACTGAAGGATCTTTTTAATAATGTCAGTTCTCATTTAATTCTTGCATTTTTAAAAAAATTAGATTTGTTGACTGATTTGTAAATAGGTATATATTTTATTATTGGTAGTTTAGATTAGCAACTTAGATTGTTAGTGGCTGTACCCTCAAAGGGGGTTGACGTAGCGTAAAATTATTGTCCTCCTGAGGGGGTACGTAAGTCCCAAAACTTTCAAAGTCAATTTAAGTGTACCTGCTTTTTAATCGTAGAATAAATGTGTTTTTAATTTATGGCTAGATTTCTCTTCTGTCGCCAATGGCTGAAGGGATGGTGTAAATCCAACTAGGGTCCATGCAGGTAGCAAAGGCACTGTAAGTCCCCATGGTCTCTAGTAGGGTGATCTACCTTCAGTTGTTGGCGATTTATAGCCCATTTTTACATTGTATTGTTTTCTTTAATTGGAATGTTTTAGCTTTGTTCGCTAGTTTTATATTGATAGCTGTGATTATCTAGTATTTTTACTGTCCTTCGTCGGCAGGTTTTTTATAATATACATATATTTCATTCTAATATCGCATGTTCTCGTCACGATATGGCTGAAATATTGCCGATGTGACGTTAAATATTAACTCACTCACTCACTCATGTCAGAATCGGACCTGTAGAGTTCCGGGTTAGAATTGATCTTCAATAACCCATGCTTGTCGTAAGAGGCGACTAACGAAATCTGGTTGTCTGGCTCGCTGACTTGGTTGACACATGTCATCGTATCCCAATTGCGCAGATTGATGTTCATGCTGTTGATCCCTGGATTGTCTGGTCCAGACACGATTATTTACAGAAGACCGCCTTACTTGAGTGCACACCCACCCGCTCTGACTGAGTTCGGTATCCCGGCTGCTTCGTTTCTTGGGAAGTAAACCCAAGTACAAAATATTGCACTTTTGATTTGCGATTGTACGCTTATAATTTTGTTTTTATGTTTTTTTCATAACCAGCAGTGTATATTATATGTCATGAATAAGTGATAATTGTGTTTAAATTATGTTTGAGTCTTTGGTTGCATGTGACCTTTAAGAAAGAACATCAAAAGCGGTTTGCAGAACTCTACTGAACTCTAGTTAGTCGCTATTCCAAGCAAATACGTTCAAAATATAATGAATCGTTCTGAAGACACTTGTAGTACATGGTTATAACAGTTTGCAATGATATGACAAGGTAGGGTATATATACATGCATTTTTAACATGGTCGTCAGTTTGGATAGAGTTTCTATGAACAAGTTTGCAGCTGTCAAAATATTGAATGCTGGTTTCCTGCAATTGTTATCGGAAGAAGAGCAAGAGTACAATGAGTTGGTAGAGCAAGAAAGAAGGAAAGCACAAGAACGTGTTCGGTGAGGAACTGGCTTAAGCCTGAGAGGTGAATATCTGTGGAACATTATCATCAACTGATGGAGGAGCTCCGCCTTGATGATCATGAGTCCTTCTACAATTTCTTGAGAATCACCCCTCCCATGTTTGATGAACTTCTTGAACGCATTGACCCCTTTATAAATTAGATGTTCACCCTTCTTCTTCCTTGGAGGAAGAAGTGACTGAAAATGAGAAGAATGAGTTAGATCGGGGTTGTGCGTATTAAGAACGAGATAGGTTTAGTTCAGAAGGGATATAAATTGGCTATGGACGGCATTGGACTGCTTGAAAACGTTGTCCACACGGGGTGAACGGGCAATTTTACCCACTCTAAACGTAACACCAACTGTCTGGGGACGGGGTAAAGACGAGACAGACGTACTGAGAACTGTTTATGATCATTGCATTGTAATTTATACACAAGTTACACGTTCTATCCCGTTCGAGGTCACTTTACAGTTATTGTTTGGACAGGGCAGGACGTCCTAAGAACTACATTGGTGTGACTCAGGCTTTACCAACAGGTAGCATGGCTGGACCAACAGAACACCATCGTTCGTTCATACATGCTACAAGACTAGACTTGTTGACAGGACTGCTGATGGGTTTGTCCCATTGTCTTGGCAGTGGTTTGTTTTTGCCAACAATCTTGACTTCGAGCGCCGTTGGCGATCCTCTTTTGATTTGCTCCCCTGCTTTGATTGACTCTTGTCTTGCATACCTGTCCCAAACAACATCAACTCTAATGCAGTCTGTTCGATTCAGAATTGAAGTGAAGTTGTCCCAATGCATATCAGCCAAGTGTCCAAATGTGGAAGCAGCTCCCTTTCTGAACATTTGCAATTTTGCCATTCCATCAACTATACGAACTGGCAACATTCTCTCTTTTGCTAGTATAAGCAGCGATGGACCAAAAGCTTCCTTTTAAAGTTCATTTAACAAACCGCTTTTGATGTTCTTTCTTAAAGGTCACATGCAACCAAATACTCAAACATAATTTAAACACAATTATCACTTATTCATGACATATAATATACATTGCTGGTTATGAAAAAAACATAAAAACAAAATTATAAGCGTACTATCGCAAATCAAAAGTGCAATATTTTGTACTTGGGTTTACTTCCCAAGAAACGAAGCAGCCGGGATACCGAACCCAGTCAGAGCGGGTGGGTGTGCACTCAAGTGTAACGGCTGGTTCATTTGCAGATGCCCTCACGGCTCATTGTGTGTGTATATATAGAGATGTTGGGTTTTGTAAATACATGCTCATTTCTTGTGTATAACATTTTGCAATCAACAGACATCATAACATGTCATGTGTACAAGTATCACACCTGCCTGTCTATGTAATTACATAATGTGACAGAGACCAAACTCGGGCCATAAATCAATGCGTTTTGTTTATGGTGTATAGCCTGATAGGTGTTAAGTTCAAATTGCATGTGGTCAGTGATTGAAATTGTGTATTGAATATTGTCATTAGCAGACGGGCAGGCAGACACATAGGTTCCAATAAAACAGACTTTGAGTTTTGTCTGTGACAACGACATATCTATATCACAGTTACAAATTCTGTCGACGCTAAATAATGACATTGCTTTTAAGTACCGAACTGAGAAAGTGACTCGGTAAGAAGAACGTGTGGTGAAATAGACAAATGAAATTATATAAACAGTTAAATCGGTAATCTACTGTAATAACATATACAAAGCTCGCGACTGTGAAATATCAACAAAACATTAGAAAAAAATAGCTCACACCAAAGCCTTCACCGAATATTCACCGGACAACCCGCTTCCAAGCTCCGCGAACCTATTACACTGCGGATGTGCTATGAGCGCAGCCCAGCCGTTTAAACCACTTGAATTCCCCCAAGCGCTGGGGGAAAGTTAGTGAATCGTTTGAACTCCGATTTCGCGCGGGTTTTTTCATCGCGTTATTTTTCAACTTTATAAGTTGAATTTGCATTTTTTGATGATTTGTTTCGGTAAGTCCATACCGAAAGGTATCAGAATCTGCAAAGTTGTGTTTTACGTTGCATGTGAACTTTAATGTTCCATCTGAATGAGCCATTGTAAAATGAACACTAGAAATGTCCATGTTCACATCAAGGTTGATGACAAATCCATTCAATCTTCCAAATGAATGATGTCTGCATCTTGTGAACATTGGAAGTGGAGTTGTTGTCCCAAAGGATATGATTCACAGCCTCTTGCATGTTAAACAGACTGGGGCAGAGCAAAGGGATAACTTCATAAGTAGTCGATTGAACTCTTCCAGAACAAACTTGTGGTCACCTTTACATCGCCTGAACCTGAAAACCTTTTCTACATTGATTCCCCAAATGGCTGTAAAGCCCAGGGATAAGACGCTTCACACAACAAATGGATGACAATTTGGATGTTCAAGAAACACTCATTACATCTTGTGGCCAGTTTGTAAGTTCTATGCATGTACCAAATAATCCAGTGATGTCTGTAGATGACACAAGATATTGAATGAAAACCTCCCACCAACATCCAACAGTCTAAAATATCACATTGAACGAGTAAACTACAAAGTCCATGCTTGGAAACAGTCTCTGCAACCAATCATGAACATTCCTTCACCAGTTGACCATGGCTGGAGCATTTGTGATGGTCAGCTTATCCCTATTCTGATGTCGAGAGATCCTGCTCCCCATGGATTTGTTGAACTGACATCGTGTAAATGCAAAAAGTCAGCATGCCAGCAGAAAGAATGATATAGTGTGCACAGAGGCATGTCTATTTGTATGGCAAATGATTGTTGCCTGAACACCTTTGACTTGTTGCCAGTACATGACTCCGATTCTGACATGAGTGAGTTAGTGAGTTTAGTTTTACTCCGCACTCAGCAATATTCCAACTATAAGGCGGTCTTCTGTAAATAATCGTGTCTGCACCAGACAACCCAGGGATCAACAGCATGAACATCAATCTGTGCAATTGGGATACGATGACATGTGTCAACCCAGTCCCTAATAACATGCTGTCACTCTAGAAGTAAAGAGAAAACAAAAACAACTTTTTTCAGTAGCAAAAATAATGTTAACTGCCATTAAATAAATCACTCTCACACATTTCCATCAAAGGCGGAGAATTGCAAAAATACCCCTGTCTCAAAGAATAAGCTGTAAAACATTAAATTACCATGCTATGACCATAGAAAATAACTTGTTTTGTGCCCAAGCCATCACTCTAGGAGAAACAAGTGTCAAAACACATCAAAAGTATCAACTTTGGATGTAAATGGAAACATTCGGTGTTCATTTTTATGTAGATTTAAGCGCTGAGAAGGCAAAACACGACAAAACAAAATGGCGGCCAAAATGGCTGCCATTTTATTTATTTTTTCAAAACAAAATTATGTCAAATAATTTCGACATCCTTTAGCAGTACACAGAAGTCAAAATGAAAGTGATCAGATTGATAGTACTAAAACTATTAATGATTAACTTTGAGGTGTTGTCTGGCGGCAAACCAAATGTGACGAAAATGCTCGCAGACCCCCACCACATATAATGGCCTGTAAAAAACCCTGATACCACAATCTGAGAGTATTACAGCCCAAGGCATCATACTAGCTGAAAATAGTGTCAAACAAAATCAGTACTGGGGAGGCTACGATTTGAAATTTTTCAGCTGCCTCCTCCTGGACTAATCATAGTATATAGTGTGAATGAGAAACATGAATCCTTGATAGCATTGGTGATTTTCCATTTGAAGTATTTAGTATTGCAAGTATTTTAGTTGAGTGGACAAATATGGAAAAATGACAATTGATAATTCTCAATATGGTCGTGTAACACTGAGATGCAAGCATTATGTTCTTTGTTATTCTCTTACTACATGGAAATAGTTTCTAAAATATGTGATTACCTATGATCCTAAGTTTGTATGTTAGTAGATGTGCCACGATATGGCTGAAATATTGCCGATGTGACGTTAAATAGTAACTCACTCACTCACTAGTAGATGTGCTCATAGTATCACTAGATTCAAATTGTTTGCAAATAATCTCTATCCTGGTGCCTATACTTATAGCATGTCTTCAGGTATAAAACAAGCGCTTGACTAGCTCTTGTCGGATACCTAGACTAGTCCAAGGAATGGTTTTGCGTGACTTAAATCTTACACCATACCCTCATTCAAAACAGTAACTCAAACTCGTATTTACAAACTTTTTGGAGTTAACTCCCTTAGACTGTAAGTCGTATAAATACGTATAAGTATGATCATGATCCTTCCTGACATTCTGACGCTTTTAGTCATCTGGAATAAGAAATTGTTTGTGCCATTAAACAGCACATTTTTAAAAAAAAATCATCTCCATTAAATTCAATCAAACATAATTATAATCAAATTTGAATCAATATGAATTGTACCCCTATCTTGACGTGGAAATAGGTTAACTGTATATTCATAATTGCATGAGGACTGGGTTCTGTTCTGCTGTCTGTCATTGTCCTTTGAGAACTGTTCGCCGCCTCGTGTCTAGTACGGGCTTAAGCAGCTGAGTAAAAATGGCTAACGGCAGCTGTCTGATGGAACAATGTTTCACATTTCCATAATGTTAATTGAACAGAGCCACAATGAAGTTTGACGACTTACTGAAAGAACTTGGTGAATTTGGAACCTATCAGAAGAGGCTTTACGTCCTTCTCTGTATTCCGATGGTGTCCTTGGGAATACAGATTATGGTAACCGTCTTCACACTCGGCGTCCCGAATCACAGGTATATGAGTTCATTTGTAAATCAATATCAATATGGACATCATGTGGATTCGAACACAGATTTGCTTGATGTTATGACAATCGTAGACAACAACCGAGTCCAATGACGTAAAAATATTTGATTTTTCTGCAGTGTACATCACTATCCCACAACACAAACCTGAGGAAGAAACGTAATTCTTTGATCCATCAGGAATTTGTTATGAACATGGTGACCATAGATAATCGCTTGTCCTTGCTCGCCTTTCCACCTTAGGTGTTCCCCAGGCAGGTCTTTGAGACCTCCCACATGTATTCACCATTGGGGACATGTCAGGGGATTTTTATGTTTACCATTTGAAATACCAATGGATAACAGGAGCAAATTCAAATCAATGGCGGAGTGGAATTAATGTAACCACACGATCTTTTGTAGGGTCCGTATTTTAGGCATACAAAACCTCAATGCAACCCAACCTGTTTGGCAGCACTCCAAAAGTTCAACAATATTTGCCAACCATCCACAGACTATGGAATAATAATGTTCCGCTTAATCGTACGCACGTGTCTCCATGCTGTCTACATTGTCTCGGCGGCAATTGTGAGCTTGTGTTAAGCTCGGCTGAAATTTAAATATTCCTGAAAAGGCGCAAAGGATCTGTCTACTGTTTGAACTTGGGTCACATGCATTTCATGCGTTCATTGTGATCAGATGTTTTGTTTTTCTTACGACGCATCGGTATTGTAAATGTACACCTCAACGATAGCTACATTCCAATTTGTAGCTGCCTTATTTTTTGTCGGTAATATATGTGTTGTTTTAAAGGTGTGCAGTTCCTGGTTTGGATAATGATACCTACGTCATACATGGGGAACAACACGCACTAGCAGTGAACGCCGCTATCCCTTTGGCCAGTGAAGGAAGACAACCTTATTCGTCCTGTCTCGTATATGTGGCCATCAATTCAACAAGGTCGGTTGCTGTAGAATATACCAACGCAACCCGCTCTTGTGATCGATGGGTTTACGACCAAGAGACGTTTGGCTCGAACATAGTGACGGAGGTATATATACAGATTTCGTTTGCTCCCATGTATAAGGATGTTCTGGAGAAGGAATAAATTCAAACAAAAATGAATACGCACTGAAGAGTTAATTTATCGGATGGATGGATTTAGTTCCAAGAAGTATGCATGAGATATGTATATACCTAAACGTTCAATGATTATACTATGTATGCATTTGTCAATCATGGAGGTATACATATTTATCTACAAAAGTTTAGACTCACTTATAAAACACTCACTATATGTTAAGGATATATATAATATATGCATCGAAGACTGATTTCTACACTAACTTGGGGGAACCAACTGCAAACTTTATGCAGATGAATTGCACGAAGATCACACATCAAATTGCTGAAAAGCATGTGCAAATATTGTGTATGTGAACAGCTGAGTTTTGGTGTAAAGTTTTGTTAAGAATTTGCCAATTTGCCAATGATTTTATCATTTACTGAACTCATGACAATAATCTTTTCAACGTTACGAATTTCTTTTACAATACATCAGTTCATGTGCAAACATTACCTTTAAAATGTATGGAATATTTTGCCAAATTTAATTTAGAACAGTTGCCTGAAGTAAGTGACTATATTTAGTCTAGTCTACACTCACTAGAGTCTAAACTTTTAAATTGAAGTATATATATATATATATATATATATATACCTGCTTCTTAAGGCCGTTTAATGTAGTAACAGTATACATATATATGAAACATCCATAAATTCCACTCTGAACATCACGTCCTTAATTGTATGTGCACTTGTACCTAACACAATATCCTCGCTTGACCATCATATATGTTAAAACTTATTATTCATAATATGGTAAATAAGTAAATGTTCAGTTGTCATTTCTCTAGTTTGACTGGGTGTGCGACCGGAAGTTGTACAAGTCCCACATACAGATGATGTTCATGCTGGGATCGCTTGTCTCCTATGCAATACTGGTTCCTCTCTCAGACATGTGAGCATGATTCCAGCTCATTATTGTAGCACGCATAAATTGTAAATTACAAAGAACTTATGTCTTGGGCATTGTCCATCAAATGCTTTTATGACATCTACAAACCTCTAATATCATAGAAGATATGGGTGAGTGTGTTGGGTTTTCAAACCGTTTTCAACAGTATTTCAGTAATAGTAAGTTCTGCTTTAACGGGTTGAAAGCCCGCAGTGATGTTGGAGTCATACGTTTACCACTTCGGTGAAACCCACGAGCTCGGGCTCTGAATAAAATACAAAGACATACTCGGAGGCGGACCGGGATTCGACCCCATAGCTTTCAGGCCACGGAAGCAAGAGAAGCAACTGCAGACAGCACTATCGGCGCCTGAGATAAATGGGCCACCAAAGCCCTTTTAATTCAATTTGACCGAGAGGCGGTGAGCTAGGCAAGTGGTTAAAGCATTTACTCGTCACGCCTAAGACCCGGATTCGATTCCTCGCATGGATTAAGTGTGGGAAGCCCATTTTCCGGTGTCCATCTCTCGTGATATTGCTGGAATATTGCTAAAAGCGGCGTAAAACTTAACTCACTCACTCAATTTTAATATTACTGCTACTAGAACAGCCATAATAGAATTGAATGCAGGTCAAAAGCTGCCAGGTTTATCACTCACTGCTGTTAAACTTGATGGTATCCTTAATATGTACCTGGACTTTAGACACAATAAATAATTAGAGACTTGTACACAAAGGCTTATCTTGTCAAAAAACTGAACTCTTTGCGACTTAAACATCTTATCATATCATAAACTAGATTGTTCTCGTCACGATATGGCTGAAATATTGCCGATGTGACGTTAAATAATAACTCACTCACTCACTCACTCTTATCATATCATGTCAATATTGCACTTGACATTAAAGTAACTCATGTTAACGTGACCCACAAGTCTCGTTATAACATCTGAACACAAACTGATATCAGATATTATACGTTGTGTTCATATTTTGTACGAGGTTGAGACCCGTGAAGGTCCGGGTTAGAATATTGTACTTCAGTTACACATGCTTGTCGTAAGAGGCGACTAAGGGGATCGGGTGGTCAGGCTCGCTGACTTGGTTGACACATGTCATCGGTTCCCAGTTGCGCAGATCGATGATCATGCTGTTGATCACTGGATTGTCTGGTCCTGACTCGATTATTTACAGGCCGCCGCCATATAGGTGGGATATTGCGTAAAACTAAACTCAATCACTCACTCGTTGAATAGGTTGTGTCAGTTTACAAACTAGAGAAACTGTCAAGTTTCCTCCAATCCAGGAAGATGTGGTGACTATTTAGTTTTGCAGGTTGGGCAATACCTTTGTGAAAGTTAACAACGCAGCTGTGAGATTTCTGCAGTTGCATTGTGATGTACTTGTAATATTGGGAGAATATAATACCTGATAAGAGGATATATATTGAATACCATGAACTTCCCGTAGTATTTGGAGTACTGTATAACACGTAGGGTGCCTGAAAATTTGATGCATACTGGACACCATGAACTTCCCATAGTATGGGGAGTACTTATATAAACCACGTAGCTATAGGATGCTTGATAATAGGATGCATACTGAAAACCATGAACATATATAGGGCTGCATGGTATTACAGGTATACCGGTAAACAGCAATACGAAATTATAAGAATAACGTATCCCGATACGTTTATGACGTACCGGTATACCGCTAAAGATTATTTGTTCAATTTTAACCCATTCAACACCGCACATAAGACTTCCGCCCGTATACCCCCTTAATTTTAATGCTGAGGAAAAATATATATATGTATATTCAGGTAATATGGGTGGTGGTGGTGGTGGGTGGGGATTGGGCAGAAGTCTTTCCAAATGATTGGCAACGGGTCCACTTAAAAATTATCAAAGAGCAAAGTATGGACGTTTCGAGGAAATCAGTAAAATTGAATAAATTAATGAATAAAATCAACAGTTTTCATAAAAGTTGTCAAACGAAGTTACTATTTCCATCTTTTCGTGAGATAATGTTATGTAAGTCAAGTGACATCTCGGCTTTCGTCACCTCGATCTTCATGCTCGGACACGATGTTTAATGAGAAAACATTTGCAAAAAGAATATGTGTCACAGGTCGCGAATTATGTTCCATAAGTTACGTATTATGGTGATTTGTTGCTTAACACATTCCGAATAGCATATTTTTACCCAAAACTTTTGTCTAAAAGTTTTCGTTTATGAGGACGGTATCCATTGCTGTAATATGATTGGCTTGCGAGCACGATTTTTACCAATCACGAACCTTATAGCAGACTGTGGCGAAAAAGCGTCATTAGAAACCAATCTTTATCCAATAAAATCGCTTCTTACAACAGCGGAAATACTCCTGGCAAGGTTACTGTGATATTAATGATGATTAGAGCTTTGGAACAATACCCGCAATCAAATGAATCTTCTAGAGTGTTGTTAATACGGAGCTTCAAAAACGGAGGCATTTCCCAGTGTTGTGCCATGTTATCGGGAAATAGGCGACCATACATAGTTTAATTAATCTTTATATAATAATTTTCTGATTGCGTAAAAATGAAAATATATAAGAAATAGTTTAGAGGATATTATGGCCTCTTACAAATGGATTAAAATAGCGGGAGTTTACGTCTCCTTCATGGTTTTGTATGGACATTTTAAGTGTGTAAATTTGTATTACTATTAGAAATAAATGTACATACCGTCAATATTTCTATTTCCAGAATAGGAAGAAAAAAGATATTTATGTTGGGTGTAATTCTTCACTGCGTCGCATCACTTACAGTCTCATTCGCAACGGGATTTGCAGTGTTGGCTTTTCTTACCTTCTTCAACGGCCTGGCAAGCGCAGCCATATGGATGAACGGTTTTGTTATTGGTAATAGTTGGTAATATTTGGTGGTTTTTTTATCTCGTTTACATTTGCCTAGTGCATGTTATCCAGAGACCCTTTGGGGAAATACAGCACAGAGCATGTCCGCAATAACGCAGGCTGGTTTTCGAGGCCTCCTACAGAGTATTGGGTGCGTGAAATCGAATCTTGTGGTTGTTGATGATATTAACAGGGACTAAAAACATCACAACATCATCATGCTATTTATATGATGTTTACACACATGGATGCGCATGACATTAAATGTACTTTATATACCTCATTTAGAATAAGACATATTTCAGTCGAGTCAAGACGGTTAAAGCATCGTGACAAGTAGCGTCCCAAAAATCTTGGAACATGGAATCCAGCCTTCGCCCTGATTATGTTTCGGGGAAACCCAACATCTTAAAAGGCATGTATCACTTTTTGGGTCTTAATCAAGCTGACACGACGTAACCTGAAACGCAGACATCTGCGGGTAACTTTATGATTAGAGCATATTAGGACGTATAAATCATAGTATGCGATGTGAATTACGTATGTAGCAGTTATTACGTTTCAGGGGTGGAACTGGTTGGACCATCCAAGCGTCGATTGACAGGTATCATTGTTGAATTCTTCTGGTCATCGGCGAACTTTTTCGTTGTTACCGCTTACTTGATCAGAGACTGGCAACACCTTCAGCTGGTTCTGTCAGCGCCAGCAATTCTCTTCCTAACATACTACTGGTAAGTGCAGAGTTTATAACTATAACATACGCTTAAGTTTAAAGTAAAGTCGGACAAAGAGACTGTATGAGAGAACATGAGTTTGAAACCGTGGTTTTAGCTATATTGTTTGAGTTAGAAGGCGCTGAGGATTGACAAATAATGTCGGAATCGTGCACAGAAGGAGATGCACAACAGTGAAATATTTTGTTTGAACAATATGTTACATAGTCATGGGCACCCGTGAAGAGCCACCTCCTCGTGGTGGGTGGTGGGGTGCTGGGTAACGCTAAGCGCTCTTCGACCCCCTTTTGTGGACCCGGGGGTATATTTGGTCCACCAACCCGTTTGCCGTGGGTTGCGCCCCTTTGTCGGTTGAGGGCACTGGGAGCCTGGAACTGTGTTCCTTTTGCCAAACACACCACTTCGCCCCTTACTTCACCTAGACGGGTGGTAGAACTGGCCCGATTCTATCAATCGGCTGGTCACGTCATGCCCTGTGCATGGATTTTTTTAATTTGTATTAATCATGACATAAAATTGTAAGTTAAAGACTGTGAAAACCTTATTAATGTAAATTTACATTTTGCCTAGAGTCCTATGCCAGACGGCGGTGGCTCATGGGCCAATCTGGTGGTATAGACCTCTAGTTTCTTAAGAAGAATGTCAAGGGCCGAACCAGCCTGATAATATCCACTATCAGCTCCTGAAACATTTACCCAATGCATGTAAGTATTAAATGACTCAATAGATGGGTCTTTGTTTGTGGATGATTTTAACGTTTCATGTCGTGGTAAAAATCGAGTGACAATTACAGATATGTTTAAATACAATTCATAAATGGTCACTTGCGAATGGCTTTAAATTTCCACAGATTAAGCCTCATAAGGATCCCGAACTGTTCTTAAATGGCTCTCCAATTAACGTTGTAAAGGAAGCCAAGTTTCTTGGACTGAATTTTTACAAACATTTGACCTTTTTACCACACATTAAGTATTTGAAGACTAAATGCCTGAAGGCATTAGATTTATTAAAAGTCGTGTCAAATTCAAAGTGGGGAGGGGATCAAACTACCCTCCTGCATTTGCACAGATCACTCATCCGATCAGAACTTGACTATGGCTCCATCGTATATGGTGAAGCCTGTAAAAGCAACTTGAAACTACTTGATTATATCCACCACCAAGGTCTAAGACTTTGTCTTGGGATCTTTCCGCACTTCTCCCATTGACAGTATTTACATTGAAGCTGACGAGCCTTCTCTAAACCAACGCCGTATCAAATTATCCTTGCAGTTTATTACTAAACTATATTCTAATCAGTCGAATCCTGCATATAACTGTGTCTTTAATCCCCTGTATGAGGAACTGTACAACAAAAAGTCTTCTCTTGTTCCGTCTCTGGGAATAAGAATGAAGCCTTTCCTTTCTGCTGCTGGCATTGGGCTAGAACATATTTCTCCTTCCCGTCTTCTTTCTTCTCCTCCTTGGCAATTGGTTAGGCCAGAAGTCGACCTAACATTAACCACTTTTAAAAAAATCAGAAACTAATGAATTACAATATAAACAAGAATTTAATCAGTTAAAAACTAAATATAATACATACCAATCTTTATTGACAGATGGGTCCAAGGATGGTGGCGCGGTTGCTTGTGCCACTGTCATTGGATCCAAAACAATATCTTCCCGATTACCAAATAACAGCTCTATTTTCACAGCAGAAGCTAACGCTATATTAACAGCTCTTAAATATATTAAAAAACATCCTAAATATAAACAATATATCATATTTTCAGACTCTCTTTCTTGCCTTCGGGCTATTAAAAATCTTTCTTGCAAACGTCCACTTTTACTCGATATAATTGAATTATATAATGATCTTGCTACTGGCCAATACGACATCGTCCTCTGTTGGTTACCTAGCCATGTTGGAATCTCTGGTAACACAATGGCCGATTTTGCTGCTAAGGCAGCACTCAACATATCTGTGACACCACTTCTCATTCCATACTCCGACTACAAAACAACCATTAGATCGTACATTCGTGATATGATGCAAAAGAAGTGGGACACTCAAATAGGTACTAATAAATTACATGCAATTAAACCAACTATCGGTTACACCTACTTGGGTTGTCAGTCCAGATTTGAAGAGGTCATCATGCGACGATGTCGCATTGGCCACAGCAGGTATACTCGTGTGTATTTGTTAAAAGGCGAAGATCCTCTATTCTGCATCCCTTGTGATGAAAAAATCTTGTTCAAGCATGTCTTGCTAGACTGTATTGATTTTGCCATCACAAGGGAAAAATATTTCGATGTAAAAATAATGAAGGATCTTTTTAATCATGTTGCTCCTCAATTAATCTTTGGATTTTTAAAAGAAATTGAATTAATTGATAAATTTTGATATTGTGTAGATAGTTGATTTTTAATATTAGAAGAGTTTCAGTTGCAACTCAGATGGTTAGAGGCTGTATCCTCGAGGGGGCTTAAAGCAATGTAAAATTATTGTCCTCCTGAGAGGGTACGTAAGTCCCACAACTTTCCAAGTCAATTTCGACCTACAAAAATATTTTAATGGTAGAATAATTGTTGTTTTAAATAATGGCTAAAGTTCACTACAATCACCAGTGGCTGAGTGAGTGAGTTATTATTTAACGTCACATTGGCAATATTTCAGCCATATCGTGACGAGAACACTTGACATTGAAATAGAACATATATAGAGATCATAAAACCTGCCG
This sequence comes from Haliotis rubra, assembly GCF_003918875.1. Classification (NCBI taxonomy): domain Eukaryota; kingdom Metazoa; phylum Mollusca; class Gastropoda; order Lepetellida; family Haliotidae; genus Haliotis; species Haliotis rubra. Next base: position 727,146 of record NW_025767138.1, on the reverse strand, counting down.
ACAAAGGACAGTAAAGCAACTAGAGTATCTAATTGAATCTAAAACATTTTAAGCATAGGGGACAACACAATATAAAAATGGGCTATAGATCGCTAACAACTGAAGGTAGATCACCATACTAGGGACCATGGGGACTTGCAGTACATTTGCTTCCTGCATGGGCCCTAGCTGGATTTCCATCATCCCCTCAGCCGTTAGCAATTGAGATATATATAGCCATACATTAAAATTACACATATTCTACGATTAAAAAACGGAAAGTTGAAATTTACTTTGAATGTTTTGGGACTTATGTACCCTCTCAGGAGGACAATAATGTTACAGTACTTTAACACCCCTCGAGGATACAGCCACTAACAATCTGTGTTACTAATTCAAACTTCCAATCATAAAATATTTAGCTATTTACAAATCTGTTAACAAATTTAATTCTTTTAAAAAAGCAATAATTAAATGAGGACTTATATTAGTAAAACGATCCTTCATAGTTCGGGATTTGAAATAGATATCCCTTGTGATGGAGTACTCAACACAGTCAAACAAGACATGCTTGACCGTGATTCGTTCATCACAAGGGATACACAACGGAGGATCCTCACCTTTTAATAGGTACTTTAATAGGTATCTTGTGTGGCCAATACGACATCGTCGTATGATGACCTCTTCAAATCTGGACTGACAACCCAAGTAAGTTTAACCGATATAGGGTTTTATGGCATGTAATTTATTTATACCTACTTGGGTGTCCCACTTCTTTTGCATCAGATCACGGATATAAGATCTTATAGCAGCTTTGTAATCAGAGTATGGGATCAGCAGTGGTGTCACAGATTTGTTGAGTGCTGCCTTAGCAGCAATATCAGCCATTGTGTTCCCAGAAATGCCAACGTGGCTGGGTAACCAACAAAAGACGATGTCGCATTGGCCAGTAGCAAGTTCATTGTAGAATTCAATAATTTCTAATATAGGTGGATGTTTGCAAGAAAGATTTTTAATAGCCTGAAGACACGAAAGAGAATCTGAAAAGATGATATATTGTTTATATTTACGGTGTTTATTAATATATTTAAGAGCTGTTTAGATGGCGTTTGCTTCTGCTGTAAATATAGAGCTGTTTTCCGGTATTCTATAAGGTATTGTTCTGGATCCAATGACAGTGGCACATGCCACTGCGCCACCGTCCTTGGACCCATCTGTAAATAAGGATTTATATGTATTATATTTATTTCTTATGTGCGTATGTGCTTTATAAGTTGATCAAAGGTGTAATTCCTGCCCATGTGATTCAAACTGATGTTCTCGGAAATAATGTTCTGCTTTTTTCCTTGCTTTCCTAGCTTGTTTGCATTCATCGTTGAACCAGGGTTTTCGAATATGTGGAATTGCAGAGGATTTGGGTATACACTCATCAGCTATGATGTTCAGTGCATCAGAAAAACATCTGACAGGATCAGGAACGTCAATAAAAAGTTCAGATTTAAGTTTTTCAGCACACAGTGTTTCATACAAAACCCAGTCAGCCTTTTTAAAATTCCGCCTTGATGATGGAGGAGCATCAGATGGAGTAACGGGAGTTATTATAGTAGGAAAATGGTCACTTCCACAGAGGTCATCATGGACTGACCATTCGAATTCATTCAGTAGTTCTGAATTGGTGATTGACAAGTCGAGAGCAGAAAATGTTCCTGTTCCAGGGTGTAGATAAGTGCTGGAACCATCATTATATATGCACTCATTATATATGCACAGATCATTATCTGAGCAGAACTCTTCCCATAGTTTACCCTTAGCATTAGTAGTTGTACTACCCCCTGGAGGGTTGTGGCCATTAAAATCCCCCATAATGATACAGGGTTTTGGTAACTGATCGTATAAATTTTGAAGATCAGTCTTCTGAAAGGTTGAAGATGGTGAGATATAAATAGAACATAATGTAAATGCAACGTGCAATGAAAGTCGCACTGCAACTGCTTGGAGATTTGTAGTAAATGTAATAGGGCTATGGATAACATTATGGTTAACTAGGATTGAAGATCCTCAAGTGGCGCTATCACCCGGGGGCGAAAAACAATGATATGCCTTAAAATGATGCAGGTCAAAAGTATCTGTCTGTTTTAAATACGTTTCCTGCAGACAGGGGGCTGATGGTATTAAATCCTGGACTAAAAGCTGCAATTCGTTGAAATTAGTCCTTATTCCTCTGCAATTCCACTGAACGATAGTATTATGATAACCTATCTTTTGGGTGGATTTATTGGGGATCGACCCCGCACTTTTTTGTTGGGCGACAAGCTGTGTGCCCTAGAACGGACGTTTTCGGACACGTCCATATCCTCAATAGATCCATATCTGTTGAACAATTGAATTTTATTTTCTGAGCCTTTAGGGCCTCTGCCACTTAGCTTTTTCAATGAATCTGGCTTTTTACCTTTGCTTTTAGCGGTTTGTTGAGACCTTACTGTTGACTGAGTGGATGGTTCATGGTCAGAGGATGCCTCCGACTGGATTCGGGATGTACTAGGAAGTGGTTCAGCTGTCTGAGTAGATATGGCAGTTGAAATATTTGAGGAGAATCTGTTGTAACCCATGTTAAGTTGGTCTGACAACTTGCAGATAATTTTGTGACTGTAGAGTTTGCTTCTGACGTTCTGGCAATGGAAGCATAGCTTTGTGTTGGTTCTTTGCCTTGGACCAACTTCTTTGCATCTGCAAAACTAATATTTTGGGTGAATTTAATTCTGTTGATGGCCATTTGCTCTTTCCAAATAGGACAGTCTTTAGAGAATGATGGATAGTCCCCTGAGCAGTTAGTACATTTTTTTGTAGCACTGTCACAATCTTCTGTTGTGTGTGTCTTTCCACCGCAGTGAGCACAAACAACAGACAATGTGCAAGTATTCACGCCATGACCGAACTTTTGGCACTTGAAGCACCTAAGGGGATTCGGAATGTAAGTGTCAACAGTGAGGTTACAGTAGCCTGCCTTCAGCGATTTGGGGGCAGTAGGTAAGGAAAAGGAAAACAGATAGGTGTTGGTTTTTATGGTTTCATTATTTTTACGGGTTGTAAAACGCTTAACATATAACACACCCTGATCTCTCATCTCGGAGACAATATCCAGTTCCGACATGTCAGCCAGCAACCGATCACGGTCTCTGACGATTCCTTTGCTTGTGTTAAGTGTTTTGTGGGCCGTGACAGTGACTGGAATGCCGACAAAAGTTTCAATCTTCAACAGGTTGTTTGACTGGAGCCTTTTGCCGCACTCAATCAACAGCGCACCAGAACGTAATCGTTTAATAGTCTTCACATCTCCGGCAATGCCTTGGATACACTTTGATACAGCAAATGGGTTTAACTTCAACGGTGTCTTATCTTCGGTCGCAAGAACAAGAAAACGTGGCCAGTAATCGATTGAATTGGGCAGTCTAAGTTCGTTGTCAATAGGATCAGTATCAAGCTGACGTTTGTTTTTTTTCTGGGGAGTTTCGTAAGCCATAGCTAATAGATTATGGTTCAACATCCGAGCTCCCCACCCTCCACGGAGTATCACAAGGACAATGCTAAAAAACAAGTGGGTCTCCGACTTGCAGCACCAAGGATACTCGGATGATATACTCCAGCAGAAGAGTTAGAAATAACTAATCTACCAGATTGGCCCATGAGCCACCGCCTTCTGGGCATAAGACTCTAGGCAAAGTTAATAATAACAAATTTCAAAATCACAAACGTTTTAGATGAACAATGATGCCAAGTCCGAAACTGAAACAATTCCAAATCAAATGTGTGCAATGACATATAGATATATATATATAGTCCATACGCAGGGCTTGGCGTGACCAGCCGATTGGTTGAACCGGGCCCATTCAACCACCAGTCTAGGTGAAGTCAGGGCCGAAGTGGTGTGTTGGGCAGAGGAACACTGTTCCTGGAACCAGTGCCCTCAACCACCAGAATCCCTTCCTCCACCGACACAGGGGCGCAACCCACGGCAAACGGGTTGGTGGACCAAATATCCCCCCGGGTCTACAACGGGGGGGTCGAAGGGCGCTTAGCGTGACCCAGCACCGACCACGAGGAGGTGGACCAGTGGCTGAAGGGATGGTGTAAATCCAGCTAGGGTCCATGCAGGTAGCCAAAGTAATGTACGTCCCCATGGTCCCTAGCATGGTGATCAGCCTTCAGTTGCTGGCGATATATAGCCCATTTTTACATTGTATTGTCCAAAAATAGTTTTCTCCTTTTAAAGATAAATGCTAGCTAGTTTTAACTCATTTTGTGATAATCTAGTGGTTTTACTGTCCTTCGTTGACAGGGTTTTATATATTATATGCATGTATTGTAAATTTAGAACTAGTTTTAGTCACTATATGGCTGAAATATTGCCGACGTGACTTTAAATTTTAACTCACTCGATCACTCACTCACTCACTCACTCACTACATAGTCATATAAACAAAAGACTAAAGTCAACAGAGCAAATCATTTTGCTGTCAAAACAGCAGGTTAACGTGTTTGATCGTACTCTAAAGAGAATGTTCAGTTCAACAATATAGATCTCCCCATTGATGACAAAACCACAATCTACGTAGCATCCATTTCCAAGGTGTGATATATAGAGATTACTAAACGAGTGTCTGTCAGATACCATTTATCTTACAACGAGTTGTTTCATAACGTATTTAACGAGCGAAAGCGAGTTAAATACGTTTTGAAACAACGAGTATGGTATCTGGCAGACACGAATACAGTAATCTGTTTCTTACACACTATAATGTTTTCTCATCGTAGCTGCGCAATAATACACAACAAAACGTTTATGAATGAGTGACGTCACTTGGCTTCCTAATCACTACTCATCCCCATAGTGACCCTCCACAAGAAAGTTTCCGCCACCTCTTCGCATCATCAAGGCAATAGTGATAATGAAAACTAGATAAGATCACGGAAAATTAATAAACCCTCTAAAACGATGATGTTACCATGCAAATGTGGATGATTTTAATTCTTGCAAGCGTAAAATATTTGACCGTGTGACGGCATCGTTATCGCTTGGTGGTTGTCGTCATCGAAAGGTTGTTGTTTTGGATATCTCTGCACATTGGGGATCTGTACTTGTGTACCAATTTACGTTAAATGTTCTCCCATCGACCGGAGCCAAAACTTTCGAGTGTGTGTAATTAGGTGCACCCAGTGTGCTTGAATGTGACATTGCTGAGGTTACCTTTACTATCAATGGGGGACTACTCTTCTTCGCCACATCCTTCTCGTTTTCCCGAGCCATAAACTGCCACTTGGAATGTAATGGAATTTACGGAGTTTTCAGTATGAAATGTGAGTTGATTACTTCCTGTAATGTTATCAAGACATAAACTTTGCCTTATCATTCGTCGGGGGGATATCTTGAGCAATCATGACTTATGTGTAGATCAACCGTTCCTGTACATGTTCGATTGAATAGAAAGGACGTGTGTCGCCATTTGCACTCATGAACCCTTGCAATGTGTGAAGCCCATTTCTGGTGTCCCCCGCTGTGATCTTGCTGGAATATTGTTAAAAGCAGCGTAAAACCAAACTCAGTCAGCCAGTCACGATGGAGTAGCCAATCACGGGATTAGAAATCGATCTCATACATATGTGTGATACCAGTTTTCTCACATGGGTTTCTCACCCACTGGTGTGTAAGAAAACCTTTTTCAAATGCTCTGATGGGTTAAAGGTGGCCCAGTGTTCTGAACGTGCTGTTTTTCACTGTGCACAGTTACATCCATTATGCATGCAAGGAATATGTGACCGAATTTTCGAATCCTATGTTGCCCTGGCTATGTTTCTGGGAAATCCTCCCATGTCGAGATGACAAACGTGGAACAATTGACATACTGTTCAACTGGACGCTAAACCACATTCCCTCACTAATTAATAATGGTTTTATGACACATACAGGTTGATACCAGAATCTCCCCGCTGGCTTATCAGCAAGAAGAGATATGTAATGGCGGATGCTGTGATATGCCATGCCGCAAAAGTCAACAAAGTAACATTGACCTCTGACCACTTCATTGGAAATATTCTGGTCAGCGACAGATCAGAACCTTTGTGGAGCATACTAACAAGCCCCTCCCTGGTAACAAGAAGCAGCATTATATTCCTAAATTGGTACGTTTTCCATCATCCGTCACTATTACTCACGTGAAACGACTTTTCTGGCATGTCATGTATGTATAATGGTATCTGTCATACAAATAGCTTAAAAATATTATGTTCCTGTCAATAGACCCTTTGATAATTTCTTAGGTTGTGAAATCATGGTTAATGTATTTGCTACCAACATATCTTCTACTGATGGAATATCTCGTGTTTTCTCAACTGAACCTTCATGCAGAGCTATTTGTTGGTTTCATTCATATAAACTGTTATCGCATGATATTACCTTATAAAACATTGTAACTGTATGGAACAATGCCAGATATGATTTTCAAGAATCTCTTACAGGGGGACAAAACTAGGGGCACTGTTGTCCCTTTATGGACTAAATGGGCAAATGCCATCATACCGCTCTTAATAACTACTCGCTCATCTAAATCAATCGGCGTTTTCCGGAAAAAATAATCATTAACTGATTATACTGAGGCTAATGTATGAGGATCTCTTCCTTATTATGGTCATATTAGTATTTTGCTGATGAACGTTATGACATTGTCAAATTGTATGTACACTATTTTGGATGTGGTCAACTGTCAAATTATGTTGGCATAACCCTTTACACCATTGTTTCAGTGAAGTGTTTGTGTATAGTTCGATAATACCTGGCAATATTCGTTCAGGTTTGTGTGCAGTCTCGGGTATTTTGGTCTTGGTCTCAATGTGGCAAGTCTAGGGGGCAGCGTCTACGTCAACAGCCTCATCGCAGGAACGACAGAATTCGTCTCCTTCATCGCCTGCCTTCTCCTCCTCGACCGCACCGGCAGAAAGTCCTTACATTGTGTGTGCATGATCCTTGGCGGTATCTGCTGTACAGCCACAATCCTTCCTGTCCTGTATGGAGCTTGGGGTAAGGAGTTCACAGCTGGTTCTTGACCCTTAACTTATTACCCTTTGCTTAGGCAACATGAGCAAGAGATTACCGAGCTGACAAAGGCTACGTTTCATCTTCTGGCACAGCCACAATCATTCCTGTCCTGTATGGAGCTGGGGGTAAGGAGTTCACAGCTGGCTCTAGATCCTTAGCTTATGAATGGCAACATGAACCAGAGGTTACTGCTCTGTAAGGAGTTTACTTACTTTGCTTCTTTTGCCACCGCTACAATCTTTCCCGTCCTGTATGGAGCTGGGGGTAAGGCGTAATGGGAGGAGGAGAATGTTGATTGTTTTGCGCTTTGGCATCTGTTGATATTTAAGATCAACGACCGTAAATGTTGAAATTAACGCAAGAGTGAATTAAATGCGACAACTTCGCAATCGTGATCCAAAAATGACTGTTAAGATTAAGGCAATATAGAAACCAACAGTTCTCTTGTATGTCAGTGGCAATATGTTATTCAATCTCTAGAAGATTCATGTGGCTTTCCCGTGAGTTGCTTTATCTGTGGTCATTTCTTCTACTCACTCGTTGCAAACTATAAGCATCAGTCATCTGAATTATTATTTGTCAAGAGAAAACAACCTTACCTATCAGGCCAAATTCCCATTGCTTCTGACACGTATTTCAATTCATTGTTTATAAGGGGGAACTGTGTTTCAAAATAGGAACAAAACATGCCGGAATTGTTGGTTTTAGCTTTGTATTATGGCCGTGAGTTTTCTTGGGAAATATTACGTTTATTAAGTTTTAGGTGATGTCGCTTTGGCGATGTTGGTAACAAATTTGAACTGATCGATATGCACATCTAAGAGCACATGTGTCACAAATGCATACAGGTCTATAAATAGGTCTATAATTACGATATTGGACTTACGGCCCGTGTAAACATGAAGAAAGATGGTGCGGGATTTATTCATCAGAGAAATGTCGTGATGGGAGTGTTTCGAAAAGGCTGTTTGTCCCTGTATCTCGTTGTTCCAAAAAGTCTTCACTGTTCTTAAACCGATGATGCTTGTATTTTAGTGATTCCCCTACCTAGTTCTGTATGGCCTGCTTTCCGATGTTGTTTAAAATCACTGTCAACAATATTCGAGTTATATTAAGGCATCTGTTAGGAGAAAATTCAGTGATGATTTTGGGAAGTCTTTTTCTGTGTATGTTGACACAGCTCTATTCTCTAGTTCGACTGGCATGAACAGTGATTTTGAGTTTTGACGAAACAAGAAAAAAATGTATTTTATGTTTTCCCGGCAGATCTCAAATGGCTGACCATACTGCTTGCACTTCTGGGACGGGGTTTCGTATCTGCAAGCTTTGCAATAGTCATACTTTACACTTCTGAGCTGTTTCCAACGGTCCTCAGGAACTCAGTAATGGCGTCCGCAAGTATATGTTCCAGAATTGGAGGAGTCATATCCCCTTATATCGCCAACCTGGTAATTTAACTTTGGTTTCTATTTTATTACAACAAAAAGATGTCAAACTCTGACAGTTATTTCTCAGAGACATCTATCCCGAGTAGTTTCTTCGTTTGAAAATTTATTTGAAGTTTTGTCAATCTGTTCACGTTACTTGGGCGTGTAAATGAATAGTGGACCATATAAATAGATTTTGGGTATACATGATGGATTTATTTCATGGATAAGAGGAGAATGTTCTCATTTGGCTACTACTGTTGACTCCGGTGTTACCCTGATCTGATGGGACGTTGGAATTGCCCTTACCCACATCGTTGTTAGTTGCTCCTTCCCTGAGCCTGAGTTTACTGTTGTGCAGTCACCCAACAGACAAAATGCATGGAAACCTTGCACTTATGTAATACAGAACGTCAGAGCCAAATAACACCCAGTCGTCACCACCTCAGAATTTCCGTCTAGTGCAAACGGCAAAAAAGCTGCGAATATTACATGAATGGATCACTGAGAACAAGTGATGGCACCAGGTGTTCCCACAGGGTCCACAACACACAAATTTGGCCCCAAATGGAAGCACCCTGTGCCCAACGCCTCACAGCAGTACTCCTGCCACGCGGCGAAGGCCTGGTAACCAACCAGACAATCCAGCGACAGATGAACTTGAAAATCCAGACAGATACTTTCTAAGTACGACTGCAGTAGCACAGAGACTCCTAATAGAATCTTTTATAAACAGTGTTTATATTGCATGTACTGACGTGGAAGAGGCACTTTGGCGACAGTGCATGATGTTAAGCTCGACTCTGCTGAGATTTGGCAACTGTAACAATGGTGATATACTTGACAACCGAAGTATGTACCTGTTGTGTAATTGTCGAAATATCATTACTTTTACGTTGAGTATAATTGGAAATAAAATGAATGATACTATTGGTGGAAGCCCTGGTGCTAATGCAGGATAGATGTTTGTTTAGCACTGCAGCATCGATTCAAACTACAAATTCATTCTTCCCGAGAACGATTTAATTCCAGTAAATCTGAACGTACATAATGCACAGACATGAGCATTATTTGATCACCACCCGAATCCAAGATAAACGTTTACAATGTGGTCGAAACAGGCAATCATGAATTGTGTAGCCATAATGGAATGCACATGTAAAACTATGAGTATCATGGTCACGTGCTGCGAAGGTGCCAAGCAAATTGTTATATCATATTTGTAGTATGAGCACAACATTTTTCTGAACTGATATGAAAGATGACAGTAATAAAAATTAACGTTTCTTGACAAAGCAAGACGTAGACACATTGTCAAGTGTTTGGTATACATCACGCAAGGATGTCTTGTCGAAACATCGATGCTACTTTGACCACATTAACCACACGTTTTATAGTCGACTTGTCAGGAAGCATGTAGTCACCAATCAGGTAAAGGATCGTCCATGACCTGGAAGACTACTGACCGTGATGACCGAGTTCTAATTCCACTGACAAGTTGCAAGCCTGTGACCCATGCCTAAAGAATGCGCCGACCATATAGAGTGGGAGTCCGACCATAAGAAAGGGGCATCGGGCTGCTGGTCTTCGGCACAGGCGGGAAAGTCTGGCTCCAAGAAAACTGAAAGTTTAGGACATGGCAGAGGCTTCATTGGTCTTTATCTTCAGCACGTTCCCGACGTATTGAGACGTCATAGCGAGGCATATTAGCAAGAGATGATCCATGCAGTCCTTTGGTGGTGGCTCAGTGGTGCAAGAAACTTGGTACCAAATTGCAATTTCAGCGTATGTTTTGTTTTGTTTTGATTTGTTTAAAATATGTTACAGTTTCCAATAAGAGTTAAATCTGGTTCCTTTGTAATACGCCAAATTTGGTTTGCAATTCATATACAACATGATATGTGTGGTGCTTCAAAATGCGCATGTGTACTGCTAATAAACAAAGGCATTTCCATTCCATCAAAGGCACTCGTGTTACCTGGCGACTTGGGTCGAGCAGTTCCACTGATTATATTCGGGCTATCGATGGTTGGGGCTGGTTCGTTGGCATTACTTCTACCGGAGACCCTAAACAGAAACCTCCCAGAGTCCATTGATGACGCCAAGAAGATGAGGAGGTAGCTCTCATACACTTTGAAGTTTTGGTTTCTGGCCTACCACAGTACACTGCTTTGCTAAATGATCCACAGCAGTACACAAAACATGTTTCTAGCGTACTTTCTAGAATGTAAACACACATTGTTTGAATTCCTGTTTTACTTACAGGTGTAAATCAAACTAGGGCCCATGTAGGTAGCGAAGGTACTGTAAGTCCCCATGGTCCCTAGTATGGTGATCTACCTTCTGTTTTTGACGATCTATTGTATATTGTATTGTCCAAATTGTGCTATTAGTTTTAACTTTCCACACTAGTTTTAATTCTAATTGTGATATTCTAGTCGTTTTACTGTCCTTTGATGACAGTTTTTTATAATATACACAATTTCCATCTCAATGTCAAATATGTTCTCGTCAAGATATGGCTGAAATATTGCCGATGAGACGTTAAATATTAACTCACTCACTCACTGTTTTACTTCCAAGTCATCCGAACGCGTGTCAAATTTGACACTCATAATGACTGACTGAGTTTGGTTTTACGCCAGCATCATCACGGCGGGGACACCAAAAATGGGCTTCACACATTTGTACCCATGTGGGGATTCGAACGTGACAAGCCAACGCTTTAACCACTTGGCTATACTCATCATAATATAACACAAACGTTCTTTCAGGATCAATCCCAAGTTAGATGAATCCCAGGATAATGGACACGACGAGGAAGTGATACACTGAACGTCGAACTAACTGGAGGAAGGCATCTTCTTGGACCACATTTAGGATGGCATTTGACGATTGATTCTTATTTTACCTATGTCGTACAGCGTCCGCTAGTAAAATGTCAAAAGTGTCGGCATGTTGAAACCAAACTGGACGCCAATTCGCCGTCAGTTCTAAAAGCCACCAGAAGCCGTTTCGAATCAACATTACTCACTTATTCTGTTAATTAATATGCCTCCCATACTGCCCATAATTCGTGTATACGGCCGCCTTTTCTTCAAAATAATTATATTTCATTACTATTGTACTTCTTTCTTAGCCACGCAAATAAAATTAACTTTTGTTTGCTCTGGGATTCTATATGGAGACTAGCAACTTTGTTCAACTACATCTGCAACCCATGTATTTGTTCCAGTTGAAATGCTGCGCTCACTAAATTTTGTAAATAAACAGCTTGCAACAAAACATACATTGTGCCTGACAATTTTCCGTTTTATTTAAACAGTCAGAAGTACATGCATTTTACAAGACATTATCGGAGATCATTACTCTTCTCAAGATAATCGCTCGTCACTATATGGCGGACATATTGCCAAGATGACGGCAAATTTTAACTCACTCACGCACTCACTCACTCAAGGATATCGAAGTATTAACATATTTATTGTGTGGAAAATGGCATATAAAGAAGGTGGCAATAATAATACCCGCTTGTTTTTGTTATTAAGATTCAAGAATAATAGGCATGTGACGTAAAATGTTAACTCACTCACTCAAGGAAATCTAAGTCATAACATATTTATTGTGTGGAAAATGGCATATAAAAGAAATAGGCAATAATAATACGCATCGCTGTGACTTTGAACTTTTCGAATGTCGTAACGTTTTGGTTTTTTCATTAAGATTCGGGAATAATAGGCATGTTATTCTATCATTCGCAGACAGTATTTAAAAGCCCATGTGAAAATGCCGTTTCTCAGTATTTCTTTGTAAACTTGTCAAAGTAATTTTGTCCCATGTACTACATTGCAATTTTGATGCCTTGGTCATTGATAGGACATAGGTTTAGTTTCCGATATATAACACGTATTGACACGAAAATACTAATGAGTGCGTCAGTTTTGGCTCAAGCTACTGAGGACGGTTACCATATACCATGGCCACCTGTTTTATACAGAAGATAAGTGAAGTATTAGTCACCATAATTCATCCATCAGCTCAGCCACAGTTGACAGTTTGCAAAAGAAAATTATTAATATAATCATTTTAACAAATTGCTGTCCGTGTTTTTCGAAGCACAGTAATCTCTTGTCCCTCAATTCTGACTGTCACGCTGAAAGGAAGAGGCATGTGACGTACACGGTTGATGTAGCAGTAGACGACGCTAGAGTATGCTGCAGGCCAGAGGACATTGCAAGCACATTTGTGCAGTATTACTGTATTTGCTTTGTTCAAAGTTTCAACAACAAGTGGCTTGTTAAGTGGAGAAATCTGTACACAAAGATTGCAATCATTTCACAAGGGCAAACTCAATACAGGTAGCTGATCTTGTGCACCGGTGAACTAGGGATTATATTTGACCCACGACAAGTTAGATGTCGCAGACTGACACATTTTCCTGACTATTTCCGTATTTCGTGGTAACACCACCCTTGAGCTAATACTTTACAAGTTGCTCAAATATTTCCTCAAGCAAATCCGTTTGCTGTTAATCATGATTATCTTCAGTTGACCAATACTTAATATGTTCGAATATATCAGAAATATCTGATATAAGAAATAAACTGACGCACTTATTAGTATTTTCCTGTCAATACTCACGTTATATATCCGTAAATAATGGAAGAGTCTTCTGGGGACATTCAAAGTCCACCACTAAGATACGGAAGAAAATATGAAAAGGTGGCGATTACAGCTTTTCAAAGTCAAGTGGTGTCAAAATCTCACCATGTGATAGATATGTTTGTGTCCGATGTTCAAGCATTCCTCGTCTCGCAACCCGTGCAGATCTCGGTTAGAATTGGTCTTCAGCAACCCATGCTTGTCGTAAGAGACGACGAACGGGATCGGTTGACACGTCATCAAATGCTAATTGCGTAGATCGATGTTCATGCTGTTGATCACTGAGTTGTCTGGTCCAGACTGGAATATTTACAGACCACCGCCATATAGCCTGAATATTGCTAAGTGCGGCGTTTAACAACAAACAAACCAAGCCATTCCATTCCGCGCACTTTCACCAGATTCAGCTCTTGGAAACGATACCACTGTTGAAGCAAAATGTCCCTTTGCATCTAATCTCTGAGATAACTGTTCCATATTTGAAAGTATCTGAGGGCAAACTGACGTCAACAACAGCAAGCCAAGGGTAGCTCTAATGCACTGGTAGAAAACAGGACATACTTTATATATTCACACTGAAGGATTTCTCTATAACTCAGGATGATCGTTTCATTTTAGAACAAGTTTTTCAAAAAGACATTTCTTAATAGAGATTTTGACAGATATTCATGTTAAGTTACAAAATACTGCCATACATAATATTACCATGTATAATGCACTTGACAATACTCAAAAACAACCAGTCCAAATAAATTAAGACAGACTGGATTATAGTTTCAGTTTTTAATGCTGAACTTATTTTATGCCGCATGTTTGAACATTCATGTACAGAGATGAATATGGTTAATGAAACAGCAGGGCTAAATTTCAGTAACTTGATTAAACTATCGCAAATGACTGGTGCCATAAAATTAGTTGCACTGGACCAAATCAGATCTCACTCTGGATCCAAACATAGATGCTATCACTAGGCTAAATACATACAGTTTCTGTAACATGTAATAGTGAGGACATAATATAGAGTTACCCACTGTTTGAAGACGCCAAGCAAATAAATACACGACAGAATACACATAACACTCGGATTAATCTTCAAAGGTCAATGTTGTGTGGGCATACTTTTATGCCTCAGGAATGGTCATTTCTACATGTGCCTAGTGAAATTGAGGCATACATTGGGGTGCATTTTTCAGTGACAAGTTGCTCTGGATCCAAATCAAGCTCTGTCATTTCTTTCTATAAAAGACTCGTGAAGATAAGGGTTAGGATTGGTCTTCAGTAACCAATGCTTGTCATAAGAGGCGACTAACAGGATCGGTGATCAGCTCGCTAACTTGATTGACACGTGTCATCGTATCCCAATTGCGTGGATCGAAGCTCTTGTTGCTGATTACAGTTTTCAAAAGTGAGTCTTGGTTCATCAGTCTACTGTCTATGGACATTGTAGTGTGCTTTGGTTTTAACTGTAGCTGGACATTGACGTCGAGAACAATTACAATCATTGAATTACATTCAGTATGAATATAGCCACGCCCATCTTTGGGGGGATTAAACTGCAAGTTTCTACGTTATAATAATTCAGTATCGTGTCACTTTTTTGAATTCTATAATACGTGTGCTTTAATTTGGAAATTCATTCGTATCAAGGTGAAGATTATATTTACATGTACAGCAAACCATTATGTTTTATGTACTAGTTGTGTGCGTAAAATGTATATGAAAATAAATATATCTCTACTCAACGGTTGGATTTCAATCACTTTCTTTTACTTATCGAAAAACACTAAAATGTGTTTTCGATCTCTGAGATCTATCTACTCCTATTTGTCTTATGTGTATTATTTCATAGATCGTTATGATTATGTATGTTTTCAATACACAAACCGTTACATGATAGCTTGAATTGATAAAGCCGAAAGCCAGCATATCGATTGGTCAGCGATATAGCCAATAATCAATCTCTATCCAAGCTGTTGAGTGAGCAAACGTGCTCTTCAAAAATTTCGCCCGCGCCCCATCACCTGTCCCTTCCTCTGTGACAGGTACCTCATGATACGATCGGCCACAGATAACAAATGATCAGCCACTATATTGAACAGTTGAGATGCCGAACGTTCTAATCGGGAAATTTGATGACGCCCTATCACGTGACTCTTTGTTTTTGTCTATACTATGAATATGTGTTATGCATTTTTTATATTTGTGTTCGTATGATAACGTATGTTGTTTGCATTACATCTAGATGAAACATTGTTTGCATTACATCTAGATGAAACAAAGTGCCAAGCTATGAATGTGCTCTATGTTAGTCACAGACTAGCGTAATAGTACTTTCCTTAAAATATTCAGTATACACTAGAAATGTTTTGGCAAAAAACGCTAATATCGTAGCATATTATAAAACATGTAATTAAAATCTTCTTTACAGTCTGTCATTGTCAGATAGGTTTTGTAAAATTAAACCTCACACAATGATATAAAGAAAGAATTTGTTTATGTATGTCTGATCTCTTACATACAAAAAATACATACATTTGTTGATATAATATAAATGTACAAGCCGCCAAAGGTCTACAAGAGAAACTTGCAATAAACTTACATAAAACGTTGCAATACATGATATGAGGTCACACCTGCTTTCTTTTAACTTACATCTTTACGACACAATTAAACAATCAGAGCTTGATTGTACGACTAGAAAGTTTCCTGTCATCGCCGCAACCTGCCAGGGGAAATCAGGTGTCAACAGCACTAATTAGCCTCGCAACAGTGAGAAGAGCAAACAGCAAGGGGTTCCAGGTGTTGAGTAGTGAAGTGTCTCTCGGGCTTAATGATTGCGTAGATCACTGTTCCAGATTACAATCACTGGATTTTCTGGTCCAGACTCCATTATTTACAGACCGACGCTATTATACCTCCAATATTGCCGAGAGCGGCGTTAAACAACAAAACAAACAAATATTAGTTTTGTATATACTTCCTTTATATAGGCTGAAAATATATAACAAAAGAGTTTAAGGTAAATATGTCCATATTACATTAGATCTGTATTGCTTAGTGGTGAGATGGACAAAACTCAGTTACAAGTAAGTATCAGAAGTTTCTATATGTATTCATTATGAAAACATTTTCTTTGAAACTTGAGTTAAGAGACGGAAGGAATATCAGTAGAAATATTTTACTAATTTAAAGAGTGGTTAATTTACCTGGGTCTCCGTTTACTGAATGTTTCAAACAATTTTAAAATGTAATTGCTTCTCAAAAGATTTCATGTCTTAGACGATTTACCTTCTCGAACACAATACATCAATTATTTCTTTACGAATCAAATACTATTCCAAGTAATATTCTAGAAATGGATGCAATCTAAATAAGAGATAATATCATTAACAACATAAGAAACCCCTTCTGGCGAGATGTTTTATCATCCTGGGCTCTATTCCTGAATAAGCATAAGAAAACACGAAAGGATGCGTACTCACAGTATATATGGTATAATGATAATGTTAAGATTGATAAAAAATGCATATTTATTAAACAATGGGAGGAAGCCGGAGTAAAATATATCAATGATTTGATAGATCAGGATGGTCAAACTCTTTCATACCTAAGTACAATATTTCCTCCAATTATTTAACATTTCACGGGGTAAAAAAGGCTTTGAATAAATATTTGAACGAGCTTGATTATGACGATAATACACCATTAACAGCACCATTACTACCATTTAACATTCGTTTGCTCCTGAATACCAAAAAGGGCTCAAAATATTACTATAATGTGTTATTAGGATCCAAGTTCCAGAAAACTTCAGCCAATCAACAATGGGAGAAAGAAATAGTAAAACAATATACAGATAGGGAATGGAGGAATATTAATGAAATTCCATTTCGATCAACTGATAGTGTTCAATTACGGTGGTTTCAATATAAAATTATTAACCGAATCCTTCCAGTTGGAAAATATTTGTTTAAGATTGGATACCAAAACTCTCCTATCTGTACAACTTGTCATAAGTTCATAGCAGATATTTGTCATGTTTTATGGAATTGTGAAATTGTGAACTCAATCTGGATTGAAGTCCAAAACTGGGTAAACAGCAAGGCGGAAATCAATATACAGTTTACTAAAGAAATAATTTTGTTGGGCTTTCCTTCTAAAAGAAATGACCCTTTAAACGTTATCTGTCTCGTAATAAAAAACACAATTTTCAAAGTTTATGTTAAACGAAGAAAACTTTCCTTTGCTTCGATCCACAGGGAGTTAACAAATTACTATAACATAACAAAAGCCATAGCTTACTCTAACTGTGATTACAACAAATTTGTTAAATTTTGGTCCAGTTGCCATTAGTTGTTTGTTTGACCAATATATTCAACTACTCTTTTCGATGAAACTTCGTTCTATCGATGCACAACATTGATCCAGTTGCCATAACTTGGTTGTTTGAACCACTCTATTCAATTACCTTTTTCGATGAAACTTTGTTTATCGTTGTATGACATTAGTCCATCTGCTATAAGTGGTATGTTTTGAACAACTTTATTCAATTACTACTATCAATGAAACTTTGTTTATTGATGTATGGTCCAGTTGCCATACGCAGTATGTTTCTTAACTATCCTATTTAATTACCCTTTTCAATGAATCTTTGTGTATCGATGTATGACATTGGTTATACCACTCTATTCAATTACCCTTTTCAACGAAACTTTGTTTATCGATGTATGACATTGGTCCAGCCGCCATAAGTGGTATGTTTGAACCATTTTATCCAGTTACTCTTTTGATGAAACTGCTTCTCGATAGATGACATTGCTCGTGCTGCCATAAACAGTTTGTTTTCAATGAAGCATATGTTAAATGACATATTATGTATGACATGTATGATTTGCTGTACAACAAAAAAAGTGGAATAAAAAAAATATTTTTTTTTAAAAACGAATTGTGTGAGGTTGTTTCAGTGCAAAATACACAGTTTTGTGTGCAGACAGTGAAAATGCTTGAAGAAGATGATTTGCAATTTGCCGAAGCCGAACTTCCATCACTTCGGACTTCCCTCCCACTTTGAGGTGACACGATATAACATATATGGAACTGTCCAAAGGCTGCGTTATTCATAAGATAACTCACTCGTCGACCCAGGCATACTTTCCAGATTCAGTCTTCAGACATCTCATATCTGAATATTCCGGCTTCGAAGGGCAGGTGCCATTTCGGTCCTTTGTCAGAAAAAAACACATAAATAGTACGCGTTGGCCTGTTCACATGCTATTCGGCAAAACAACACGTTTGCAGATCACTATTTTTCAATATCACAAATCGTTAAAAAGGCACGAGTTCGGCACTGGGCTGATTAAAACAGCAAGTATATCATGAAATATTCAAAAGCTAAGGCGTTCTAATCTGGAAATAAGTTCAACCTTCTAATTTTTTTATGAAAACAAAACAGATGAAATAGATAAATAAAAGCAAATAAAAACCTGAGGCATCTAAAGACCTCACGACACTGATCAGCAAGTTTTAATAGGAAATCGTCAACGGTTTCCGTGCTGTGCTCCGAAAACGGACGAACGTATGGGCAGGCGGAAGCACATGCAGATGGGATTTCTATCCCCCGGCAAAAAATGACGGGGGATAAAGTCAACCTCTCGTCAGTCTGTCCGTCAGTCAGTCCGTTTCGGATCCGGAGCCTAACTAAAAAAAATTTCAATATTTCTCAACATAATTCGGTAGATATATCAAACAGAACCTACAGTAGTGCCTTTGCTTTTTGCAGATCTTTGGAATATATATTTCTTTCGATTGCCATTGAAGCAATCTGGACTTAATATCACAAAGGGGTGAATTTCGTTTCCACAACGTAACTAAAAAACGCTCAATATCTACGAACCAAACTTGCCAAATATATCAAATAATCTTTACCACTTGCGGATTTTTGGAATTTTTATGTTTCATGATTTCCAATATTTCTCAACACATATCGGTAGATATATCAAGAGAACCGAAAGTAGTGTCTCTTTTGGCATTTTTATATGTTTCTTGATTTCCATGGAAACACTTTGAATTTGGTTTCAAAAGGAGGGAGTGGATTTCGTTTCGGGAGAACAACTTAAAAAACATAAAAGATTTTTCATCCAAACCTGGAACATATAGTAACCAAAGGCTGAAGTGGAGCCTCTGGTCTTTAATAAATTTTCAACATTTGAATTTTCCCTGTTTCCAGGAAACAACTTAGGTTTAGCTGAAATGGAGGTAGGTGTCGTTTCCGGAAAAAACTTTCAATATCCTTCAACAGAACTTAACAGATGTATAGAACAGAACCCGAAGTAGTGTCTTTTGCTATTTAGGAATTCTCTCTCATCAAGTTTGACTTTAACTAACTGTCAGATGATTTGTTCTTTCAAATGTGTTGGGGACCAGTCTGGATTTGTCATCTTCTGAAGACATATTAATCTCATTTTACATGGGAATGCAGGTCTCTCAATCACTGAAAACCAGAATGTTTTTAAATATGTACATATCTATATCTCTCAAACAAAACGCTTTCTCAGTTAACATCTGTTGTACATATCCAAGCCTATGTCTGTCACTTGTGTACTTTGTTGTAAGATGAATTGTGTAATTATCTGGAGAGGGCTTTTCTAAGTTGGATAACTTGTGCCCAATCCTTTTCTTGAATGAATAAAATATGTTTAAAACAAAACATGCTTTTCCTTAATTGAGAACCAATTTACTAATTCTGTCTTTCTTAATATTTTACCAAAGTAGATTACCCGAACTTCTGTATGATGTGCACGAGGAAATAACAAGTCTGAAAGTTTTTCTGATTTTGGTTTAAATGCAAACATGTTTTTACATGCGGCGTCAGGAACGGTTACGTACAGCTGGCATACTGGAAGTTGGAACCTACCACAGTATAGTAGCACGAGCTATTAACGTTTTACAGTCAGTTATTGGCAGTCTACGATCGTGATATGTACAGACTGATGACAGATGTCGTTCAACAAAGGCCTCAGCTGCTGCACAAGGCGGTTTCACCAGAATTCCTGTATTAAATAGGTTGAATTTTGAAATTTCGAAAGTTTTCTGGACGAATGAGTATCCATCATTTGGGATGTGTAAAATACGCTGTATACACAGGGGCAACTAAATATTATGTAAAACACAGACTGGTTTAATTATAAATCAATTTCGTTAACCCTTTTCAATGCTTTGCACATTTTCCAATGAAGTGTCAAGCCGCAAGAAAGTGATGTGGCCGCGTTAATGATGGAACAAGGAGATGGTGAGACAACTTAACATCCATTGAAAAAGCAATTGCAGATCACATTAAAGGTGTTTTGTTGAGATCAATAACTAGACTGCTGTCAATTACAAGTACAATGTATACTATATCATGAAATATGTTCCATACAATTTTCTCACGAAACGTCTATGCTCAACTTACTTTAAAATCCATACGAATGACGGCCAATCCATTCTTCTCTTCTGACTTGTGATCTGCATCCATTAAGGAACAGGTTAGTTTAACTGGGTTATACAAAATAGATAAGCAGTCATCATAACGCATACATGTAGTTTGGCACAATCTGATGCCTACTGTATTCAATGTGGAATCTACGTCGTCATACAGCGTTTCCCAATCCAAAGCGTAATATTCCGCCGTGGTCAAAACAAACATCAAATGAAGGGTAAATACAAGACACAGGTTTCGGAAGTACTTCAGCTGCTTCATGCCCTCGTTCAATTACTCAGTTTCTATAACACAATATCTAATAGAACGAAACCCACTTCGTCCAGTCACCAGTTCCTCAGTAGCAGACGTCCGTTTAAATACGTGAACCAAAATCAATAAAAAACATGCGCGTTTACACCGTTGCGTGCATCAAATAACAAATAGAGTATATTTGCCTTTTCAAGAACCTAACCAGTCTGGCATTTAATTGGTAGATAAATGCAGTTATTCATGTCATATTCTCTGTAGTAGAACATCCCTGTAGTCAGCATTTGGGAGATCAGTGCTCTATGACACTGTCCTTGTTGACATTCCGTGGTGGATGGGGAGCGCAGGGATTATGAATCAGTTTTCTTTCAATATGGCGCTACAACAATCTGGTTCAACAAGAAGCTAAGAGGTGTTAGGATAAACTTGACCAAATTACAAGAATTATCACTTCAAATGATCGGCCATGGGCTAGTTGTATGGTTATTGAGAGTAAAGATAATTTACCTTTAACACTTAATCATTTTGCTATCTCAAAAGCTACGACTGGAATCTGTGTGGAAGTGACGAACGCCACCCGTCTTCGTAGCGACTCGCTTCTGGCCGAGTATGCATGGAGACAGGAATCTCTTAATCTTTTTGTCAATTAAAACGTTTGCAAATATTGAGGTTGCTGTGTCTGTGCACATACCATTGTATACCTGTCACGGTATCGTTCGGGACAAAGCCCGTTGTCTTTCTGACAAGGACAAGGAGCAACCGTTACAGCAGTAAAACGTTTCACCATCAAGAGAGACGTCGTCAGAAACGCCAACACCTATCTCTTGACATTTCCTCTTGCAACCATTCCCCAATCAATCACAGCAGGATATTTCATTATCGGAATGGATGTGTATTGTCCCCAATCCACTCCAGTGTTATACATGTCCACAGGGGCTTGTAACGCTAAAAACTGCCATCAAGGTATATACTGTCACTGACGGGGTCTTAGTACTATATAAAAGGAAAGGGATGTAACGAGGTCAACACACCAAGTCCGTTTCAGGGCGAATTGAACAATACTCACAGTATTTATCCCATTTAAAGTATGCACACATTTCAAGCCAATAGATTTCCCTACAAAATGAGACATACAGCACAAAAATCGAAGCAGTACTTTGGAAGCTAGGGTCTTCGGAAGCTCGAAAAATCGTGATTTCTCGATTCCGAGCCAAAATCCCTGCTCAGAATTTGTTGCGGTAACTCACCCATTTTCTTGTTTATTTCACAGTATACACATTCGACATGCACCAAAACATGTTGAACTGATGGCGCCTGTCAGCGCGCTGGTCGCCATTCTTTCGGAGACACTTACATCTCACTGTCATAATGAGTTTACGTACATTTATTCATCGCAAACAGAATTGTGTCGTGCCCGTTCGCCATTGACGACCTTGGCCTTAACCTGCACCGCACGTAAAAGAGCAAGGGAGCTCATTGGCTAAAAATAAAAAATGTCCTATCAAATCGCTGACCCTTTTCAGTGCGGGGTAGGTTAAGGCCAAGGTTGTCAATGGCGAACGGGCACGACACAATTCTGTTTGCGATGAATAAATGTACGTAAACTCATTATGACAGTGAGTTGTAAGTGTCGGCCAATATAATCCAGTGGAATTGCAGAGGACTGAAGAAAAACTTCCATGACATACAATAACTCATACAAGATCTTCAACCGTCAGCATTTTGTCTCAAGAGACATACCTAAAAATGCAGATACCTTCAAGTTAGACAGTACACCGGTTACCATTCCTGTTCTCCTCCGGGAGATAAAGCAACTTGAGGTGCTTCCATTTTGGTATGGAAGGGTATAATAAATAGTCCTGTTCTTCTCAGAGAGTGAGTGAGTTTAGGTTTATAGTCACATTGGCAGAATTTCAGACATATCATGACTAAAACTACTTGTAAATGCGGCACCCTTGAAGAGCTATCTCCTCGTGGTGGGTGCTGGGTAACGCTAATAGCTCTTTGCCCCCGTGTAGATCCGGGGGTATATAGGTCCACAGCACCCCATTGCCCGAAGACCGAATTGGGCAACCTGTTTGCCGTGTGTTGCGCCCCTGTGTCGGTGGAGGACCGGAGTCTGGTGGTTGAGGGCACTGGTTCCAGGAATAGCGTTCCTTTGCCCAACACACCACTTCGCCCCATACTTCTCCTAGACGGGTGGTAGAATGGGCCAGGTTCAATAATCGGCTGGTCATGCCAAGCCCTGTGCATGTATAGTTTGCTGCACAAATGAAGAAACTATGTAAAATCAGATGCATTAGCTTGTGATAATATGTTTGAATTTCAAAAAAGAATTTATGTTGTAATTTGCCTAAAGTCGTACGCCCAGAAGGCGGTGGCTTATAGGCCAATCTGTTAGAATAATTACTTTTTATTATTCTGCTTGAGTAAGAAGGAGGTCCACTTGTTTTTAGCATTGTCCTTGTGATACTCAGTGGTTGGTTTGGAGCTGGGATGATGAATCTATATACATAAACATGGATCCTGAAACCCCCTTGAAAACGAAACGTCAGCTTGATGCTGATCAATGTACATCTGATTGTTGTAGACCATCTAAACAAGTAGAATACTAGCCAAGATTTCTAGTGATAGAATCTCCAGATTAAAAAAACCATTTGCTGTTTCTAAAGCAGTGTACGGCATAGCAGAAGAAGCGAATGTGATCTGGGTCATAACCTGCTGTCAATTGATACATTGTCTGGATTCCCTGTTCTTGTGTCAATACATCGGACCCTCAATTCTAGTAAAGGCATAGTCAGAGATAGAGATCATATTTTAGAGGACATAACAGAACTTTACATCATGCTGGAACTCAAAGATCAAGGTGTCACGTACGTGAAACGATTTAAGAGGCGTCAGAATTCAGAAGTGCTTCCAACCAACGCGTACCTGTTCTCATTTGTCTCTCTATCGGAACCAAGATCAACAAAAGCAGGATATTGTAATGTTCAAGTTGAATTGTATATTTCTAATCCGTTGAGGTGTTTTAAATGCCAAAAATCTGGTCATGGGATAAATTCATGCTCACACCCAATAACTTATGCTCATTGTGGGGGTAATCGCATGCAACAGAAGACTGTACTAACAACTTTTAAAAATGTGTCAACTGATTTAGGTAATCATTCATCGTCGTCAAAAATTGCCCAGTTTGGAAAAGGGAAATGGAGGTCAATAAAATAAAGCATAGTCAAACATCAGTTATGTTGAAACTAAGAAACTTGTACCATCTGTCCACCCAGGTGAATTTTATGCCATTCACGACAACAGTCTCAGTCGAATGTCAGACAGAGCTGACGTGGACAAAGTCTACTTCTACTGTACTTGTTCCAAATCAAGAACTGTTAGTGCGAGGGGAATCTGCTACACAGACTGCTGACGTGTTACCAGCCACAGTGACGTCATCTCAATATATGTCTTTTTCACAAGGCACCCGTGAAGAGCCACCTCCTCGTGGTGGGTGCTGGGTAACGCTAAGCGCTCTTCAACCCCCCGTTGTGGACCCGGGGGTATATTTGGTCCACCAACCTGTTTGCCGTGGGTTGCGCCCCGGTGTCGGTGGAGGACGGGAGGCTGGTGGTTGAGGGCACAGGAACCAGGCCCAGGTGTTCCGGTTGCCCAACACACCACTTCGCCCCTTACTTCACCTAGACGGGTGGTTGAATGGGCCCGGTTCAACCAATCGGCTGGTCACGCCAGGCCCTGTGCATTCTATTTCATATTGCACAAATCTTATTTCTCTAAATTATCTTGTTTAGGGTACTGGTGAAATTAATTCACTGAATTTTTATTGATTTAAAATTCAAAATTTTCAATTTGCCTAGAGTCGTATGCCCAGAAGGCGGTGGCTCATGGGCCAATCTGGTGATATTGGACCTCTGAATTCTGAATTTCTCAAGACATTTCTAGGTCGAACCAGCCTAGCATTTCGTCTTTCAGATTTCTTAGCTATTCACGTCTGTATTTCTGGAGTATATCACCCTTGTAGCCCTGGTGTTGCAGGATGGTTTCCACTGCAACATCGTCCATGTTGAGACTCGATGGCGGGTGGGGAGCAGGGTTGATGAAACACATCACTATACCATGGCTCACAACTCCCTCTCTGGTTCAGTTAAAGGAAATAAGAGAAGACATCTTTCTTCTTCTGGGGATGAAGAAGTATCTCAGTCTGGTGATTTCTGGCCAAAATACTTGGTTATTGCAGCTGCGGACGGAAGTCCTTTCAAACGTAACCCTTTTGTCATCTCCAAAGGCATCCAAGGTGTCTGCGGAGAGGTTAAAAATGTCACTCGCCTCAGATGTGGTTCACTTTTAGTGGAATGTGTTCGGAGGCAACAATCTGTAAATCTGCTGGGTCTACGGCAGTTTGTTAACACACAGGTTGTTGTTTCAGCACACAGGACATTGAACTCCTGTAGAGGCATCGTCAGAGATTGGTCACGCTCTTTGTTTGATATGTCAGAAGAAGAGATTGCAGATGAATTAAAAGATCAAGGGGTCACTGCTATCAAACGCTTTACAAGGAAACAAGATTCAGGCACTGTGAACACAAATACGTATCTGTTTACTTTTGGAATGACAACTCTTCCAAAATCAATTAAAGCTGGCTACTGCAACATCGGAGTGGAGGTATATGTACCAAATCCACTCCGTTGTTTTCAGTGTCAAAAAGTCCTGCCATGGCAAAACAAAATGTTCCCGTTGCAGTGGGGCTCATGTGAGCACTGACTGCACAAATGACATGAAGTGTGCCAACTGCAATGGTGACCATATGGCATCATAAAAATCTTGCCCATCTTTCGAATTGAGTCCAAAATAATGAAACTCAAATGCACAAAACACATGTCGTATTTTGGTGCAAAGAAATTAGTTCAATCAAACCTGAAAACCTCTCTTTCCTATTCAGCTGCAGTTTCTTCTCCTGCTCAAGTATTGGTTACCAAACCTGTAACAGTTTCCACATCCTGCCAAACGGATATATCTTGGGTAAATGACAAGCAGCAAATACTTGAGGAAATCAGAAAACAATCGTTACCGGGTAATATCTCTTCAGCTTCTCAAACTGAAGAATCCAGTATAGAGCCAAGAACTGATACCGTATCTTCACCAGCAATTACAGAGAATGACGTTAACCTTACTGCTAAAGAAAAGAAATAAATGAGAAGAAAAACGAAGGCTCTTCAACATTTGGAAGAATCTTCCCCTTCAGCAACACCTGTGGTGGTTCACAATTTGTTTGAATCACTTGACATGGAGATCACTCCTTCACAAACAGCTTGTAGGAGTGGCACTTCTCCGCGCTCTCGATCTCCAATCGAACCCCCATGAGCAGATCTATTAATTTAATACAATGGAATTGCAGAGGACTTAGGAACAATTTTTCTGATCTCCAATTGTTATCACAAGATTTCAAACCATCGGCTTTTAGTTTACAAGAAACATATCTAAAAGATGAAGATAAACTTGATATTCGCCAGTACCATTCATATCATTCGTTTTCACCTCCAGGAAATAAAGCTACAGGTGGCGCTTCTATTTTGGTGAGGCAGGGTGTCATCCGTAGACCTGTCCCTCTAAAATGCAAACTTCAAGCTGTGGCAGTTCGTTTGTCTTTACACATAACTTTTACTCTTTGCTCCTTGTATATTTCTCCATCTTTTCCCCTTCAGCAGCCCGATCTTCAGAATCTTTTTGACCAGCTCCCTAAACCCTGTATCATCATGGGTGATCTAAATGGGCATAACCCTCTATGGGGAAGTATTAGTACCAATGCTAGGGGAATAATCCTTGAGGACTTCACTGGCGATAATAATTTATGCATATTTAATAATGGATCAGCCACATATTTACATCCCGGTACGTGAACATATTCTGAACTTGATTTATCGCTCTCAGATCCAAATATTTATAATGAGTTTGAATGGTCTGTCCATGATGATCTTTGTGGAAGCGACCATTTCCCCACAATTCTCTCTGCAATAAATCCGACTGATGAGGTGGAATTTTAATAAGGCTAACTGGCCTTTATTTAAGACACTCTGTACTGACGAATTAAAATCTGTCTATTTTGTCAATGATATGGATCCTATTCAGTGATTCTCGGATAAACTGTATCAAATAGCTGATGAAACTATTCCTAAGTCCTCTGCGACACCACACATTCGTAAACCATGGTTTACTAAAGATTGCAAAAAGGCCAGGAAGTGTAGGAAGAAGGCAGAGACATATTTTCGCCGTCATCTACAGTTCACAATTTAAATGATGTTAAAATAAATAGTGCCAAGACTCGGCGTACTTTTAAGCAACATAGGCGACAGTCTTGGAAGAACTTTGTATCAAAGATAAATTCCCGTACACCTATGACGAAGGTGTGGAACATGATACAGAGAATCAAGGGTAAAGGTACCAAATCTAGTGTTTATCACCTGAAGGATGGACCCAATATAATAACTAATAAATCTGACATTGCCAATAGGTTGGGTGAAACTTTAGCTGCACATTCTTCATCATCAAATTATAATCCTCAATTTCAGAAATATAAAAATCAACAAGAAAAAATGAAAATTAATTTTAATTCTGACAAGGGTGAAGACTACAATGAAGTGTTTTCACTACATGAGCTTAATACTGCCTTAGTACAAGCACATGATACAGCAACATGAGCTGATAATATCCACTATCAGCTTTTAAAACATTTACCCAACTCATGTCTTGAAACACTTTTCAGTATTTTTGATACTATTTGGACAACAGGACATTTTCCTCCTTCATGGCGTAATGCCATTGTTGTCCCTATACCTAAGCCTGGCCGGGATCATACTGATCCATCTAACTATAGACCAATTTCATTGACAAGCTGCGTTTGTAAAACCATGGAACGCATGGTCAATAATCGACTGGTATGGTTTTTAGAAACCAATAATCTTATCACGAACATTCAGTGTGGTTTTCGAAAGAATAGGAGTACTATTGACCATTTGGTTCGCTTGGAATCATTTATTAAAAGTTCCTTTGTAAATAACCAACATGCTGTATTAATCTTTTTTGACCTGGAAAAAGCTTACGATACAACATGGAAACATGGTATTTTAAACGATTTACATGACTTTGGTTTGAGAGGTCGTTTACCTCATTTTATATCTCAGTTTTTAACTGACAGGCAATTTCAAGTCCGAGTGGGCTCAACCCTGTCTGATCATTATAATCAGGATCAGGTTGTCCCACAAAGCAGTATTTTGTCTGTGACATTATTTAGTATTAAAATAAACAGCCTTGAAATGGTTTTAAATGATTCAGTCGATGGATCACTTTTTGTGGATGATTTTATTGTTTCTTGTCGTGGTAAAAATATGCATACTATTGAATGGCAATTGCAGTTGTGTCTCAATAAAATTCATAAATGGTGTCTTGAAAACGGTTTTAAATTTTCTAAATCCAAAACAAACTGTATACATTTCTGTAGAAAATATAAACCGCACAAAGACCCAGACCTATTTTCAAATGGCACACCCATCAAGGTTGTCAAGGAGGCCAAGCTTTTAGGACTTATTTTTGACTCTCATCTGACTTTCTTACCACATATTAAATACCTAAAGAATAAATGCCTGAAGGCACTTGACTTGTTGCAAGTCGTGTCTAATTCAAAGTGGGGAGGGGATCAAGCTACCCTCCTCCACCTATACTGAGTCAAAAAAGAAACTTCACATTCTTTCTTCAGGGCACTATAAAAGAACAAGAGATGGTAAGATGGTTAAATTGTTATTATTTCATTGCTGAGGGCACCCATGAAAGGCCACCTCCTCGTGGTGGGTGCTGGGTCACGCTAAGCGCCTTTCAACCCCCCGTTGTGGACCCGGGGGGCATATTTTGGTCCACCAACACGTTTGCCGTGGGTTGCGCCCCTGTGTCGGTGGAGGACGGTAGCCTGGTGGTTGAGGGCAGTAGGGGCCTGGAACCGTGTTCCTATTGCCCAACACACCACTTCGGCCCTTACTTCACCTAGACGGGTGGTTGAATGGGCCCGGTTCAACCAATCGGCTGGTCATGCCAAGCCCTGTGCATGATTTATGTGCATATACATTTTTTGAATATATACTATGTTTTGATTGGTCTTGGCTAACGTTTTACGTTATCAAAATTAAATCTGCCTAGAGTCTCATGCCAGAAGGCGGTGGCTCATGGGCCAATTCGGTGATGTTGACCTCCGAAATCTGTATGTTTCCTGTTTCTTGTTATGGGCGAACCAGCCAGACATTTAATTTGGTAGACTTACGCAGCTTTTCGCGTCATATTTGCTGAAGTATACCATCCCTGTATCCCTGGTGTTTGCATGATGGAGATCCGATGCAATTAAACACCGCTCTTTTTGCACTCCATGGTGGGTGGGGAGCAGGGATGCTGAATCCCATTATTTCCACTATGGCTCAGAAACCCTGGTTCAAACAGATCTAAACGCCGTCATGTTGATTCAGATGAATCTGATCACAATGTATCTTCTGTACTTGATTCATGGCCTCGATTTATTATCATTGAAGCAGCAGACAAGCAGCCACTTAAGCTCAACCCGTTTGCAATTTCGAAAGCAATTTCAGGAATTTGCGGAGAAGTAAAGAACGTGACACGTCTTCGTAGTGGATCGCTGCTTATTGAGTGTTTGCGGGAGCAACAATCTCTAAACCTGTTATCATTGAAAACATTTGTAAACACTGAGGTTGTTGCGTTTGCACACAAAACGTTAAATACTTGTCGCGGCATTGTTCGTGACAGAGCACGTTGCCTGTCCGACATGTCTGAAGAAGATATTTCAAACGAATTACAAAATCAAGGGTGACAACAGTCAAACGTTTTACAGTGAAGACCGGGACGGTGATATCATTCCCTCAAATACATATCTGTTTACCTTTTCATTGTCTGCCTTACCCAAATCAATAAAAGCTGGTTATGTCAACATCGGGTGGAGGTGTATGTCCCAAATCCACTCCGATGTTTCAAATACCAAAAATTTGGACATGGCTCCAAATCATGCAATCGATCTGCTGTTTGTCAACGCTGTGGAGACGGACATGAGAACGCAGATTGCTCAGCAGACATCAAATGTGCAAATTGCAAAGGACAACATCTTGCTTCATCACGGTTATGTCCTGTGTGGCAAAACCAGTCTAAAATACTTAAGGTCAAACATGAAAAAACATCTCGTTTTATGAAGCAAAACATTTGTTGAAAACCAGTCACCAATTCCACTCAATAGAACTTTTTCTGCAGTTGCTGCTACTTCTACTACTAAATGCACTTCAGTTTCTGTTCAGACTGATTTGACATGGCTCAAATCAGATCAACCCTCTAACATAACTTCAGTCAGTGAGTCTCACACATCTTCAACCCAAACTGTAAATCAAGCTCAGATTGATGTCAATGTACTTGATGTTTCCAATGTACCAGTCACAGCACCACCAGCTTCTCAACCTTTGACCAAAAATGAAAGAAAGAAATTCAATAGAAAACAGACAAACAGGAAAACTTCATCTTCAGATATAGTTGTCCATAACTCTTTTGAAGCTCTTGATATGGACACAACCCCTTTGTCTCAGAGCGGTAAACATCCGCCCCCCTCACACCGTGAACGATCGCCAATAGAGCCACCATGACGCAGTCATCCAGCATAATCCAATGGAATTGTAGAGGACTTAGGAATAACTTTAATGATTTACAGATTTTAATACAGGATTTTACACCATCAGTAATGTGTCTACAAGAAACGTATCTTCGAGACACAGATAAATGTGATATCAGAAAATATAATTTGTATAATCACTTTTCACCTCCCGGTGCAAAAGCCACTGGAGGTTCTTCTATCTTGGTAAGACAGGATGTTATTCATAGTGTTGTTCCATTAACTACTAATCTTCAAGCTGTTGCAGTTCGACTTACATTTCACATTGCCTTAACACTTTGTTCTTTGTACATTCCACCTTCTTCGGCGTTACAGCAGGCTGATCTACAAGCTTTATATGCTCAGCTTCCCAAACCCTGTGTTATCATGGGTGATTTAAACGGACATAACCCTCTATGGGGAAGCGTTAGTACTAATGCTAAAGGCAAAAGTAATTGAAGATTTTATTTCTGACAATAACATATGTATCTTAAATGATTGCTCCAACACGTACTTACATCCTGCCACGGAACTTATTCAGCATTGATTTGACTCTGACAGATGCCAGTTTACTAAATGAATTTGACTGGTCTGTCCATGATGACCGATGTGGAAGTGATCATTTCCCTACACTACTTAAAGCTATAAACCCTACTGATGAACCACCTGTGACCAGATGGAATTTTGCCAAAGCAAACTGGCCTTTATTTCAAACTCTTTGTTCCAGAACACTGCAGCCTGAAACTTTCAGAAATATTTCAGACCCAATTCAGTTATTCTCAGAGAAATTGAAAAGTATAGCTGATGACACTATTCTAAGTCCTCTATGAACCCACACATACGTAAACCATGGTTTACAGATGATTACAAACGAGCTAGAAAATGTAGGAAAAAGGCTGAAAAGTATTTCCGGCGACACCCTACAGTTCATAATTTTAATACTGTAAAAATAAACAACGCAAAGGCAAGACGTACATTTAAACAGAGTAAACGTCAGTCCTGGAGACATTATGTATCTAAAATTAATTCACGCACACCAATATCAAAGGTGTGGAACATGATCCAAAGAATTAAGGGTAAAGGTTCCAAATCTACTGTTCATCATCTCAAGGATGGTGACAATATATTAACTGGTAAGTCTGACATTGCCAATAAGCTTGGTGACACTCGCCAAACACTCTTCTTCGTCGAATTACGTCCCTGAATTTCAACACTATCAGAAACAACAGGAGAAAAAAGAATAAATTTTAACTCAGACAATGGCGAAGACTATAATGAATTATTTTCATTACATGAGCTACACACTGCCCTTTGCGCAAGCTCATGATACAGCAACAGGAGCTGATAATATACACTATCAGCTCTTGAAGCATTTACCGAAATCATGTTTGGAAACACTTTTAAATATTTTTGACACAATATGGACTTCAGGGAATTTCCCAACTTCCTGGCGTGATGCCATTGTAGTCCCTATTCCAAAGCCAGGCAAGGATCATACTGATCCGTCTAATTATAGACCAATCTCTTTAACGAGTTGTGTCTGTAAAACCATGGAAAGAATGGTGAATAATAGATTAACTTGGTATCTTGAAACCAATAACCTGATATCAAATATCCAATGTGGTTTCAGGAAAATCGTAGTACCATTGATCATTTGGTACGTTTAGAATCCTTTGTCAAAAATGCTATAGTAAATAAACAACATGCTGTATCAATTTTCTTTGATCTTGAGAAAGCTTATGATACAACCTGGAAGCATGGCATTTTGAGGGATTTACATGATTTTGGTTTAAGAGGCCGTTTGCCTCTTTTTTATATCACAGTTTTTAAAGACAGGCAATTTCAAGTCCGAGTGGGTTCAACCCTGTCTGACCATTACAATCAGGATCAGGTGTCCCGCAAGGCAGTATTTTGTCTGTCACATTGTTTAGTATCAAGATCAACAGTTTATCCAAGGTTTTAAACGATTCAATTGATGGAGTATTGTCCAGAAATAATTTTCTACTTTTAAAGATATATGCTTGCTAGTTTTAACTCAATCTGTGATAATCTAGTGGTTTTACTGTCCTTCGTTGACAGGGCTTTATATATTATATAAATGTATTATAAATTAAGAACTAGTTTTAGTAACGATATGGCTGAAATATTGCCGATGTGACTTTAAATCTTAACTCACTCACTCACTCATTCTTTTTCACAAAAAGGGTCCCGCATGCCCAAAGACACAACCAGACAAAACAAGATCCTACAGTCCCAAACCCAGACCAGATTCATGTCCATCAGAAACTGTACTTGAACCTCAGGTTCAACAAATTGTGAAAGGAAACCCAAACATAAATAGACTCAACCAAAGCAATAGACTCGCTGAGGGTTCAAATGATGAGATCCAGCTATATAATAGGTTTGGATCCCTTGAGGACATGGATGTGTCCGACCATAGCTATAGTAGGACACATAGCTTGTCACCCTCAAGGAAGGAGAGGGGTAGATCTCCTGTACATCCTCCGTGGAAGAAATAATGTCTTCACCTATAATTCAATGGAATTGTTGAGGACTCAGGACTAATTTTAACGACTTACAGCTATTAGTCCAAGATCGTAATCTCTCAGTATTCTGCGTTCAAGAAACCTATCTAAAGCAGACGGATAATTTTGACCTACGTCAGTTTCATGCATACCACCATTTTTCTCCTCCGGGTGACAGGGCTACTGGTGGATCATCTGTCCTGGTGAGGAATAATGTTAACCATAGCCTAGTCGCTTTCAAACAAAATCTCCAAGCCGTGACAGTGCGCCTTAAATTATAAGTTACATTTACTCTCTGTTCACTGTATACCCCATCTTCATCTAATGTCCAGTTAACCGATCTACAAGCTCTTTATGATCAACTACCTAAACCCTGTTTGATCATGGGTGATGTACATGGCCACAACCAACTTTGGGGTGGCACTTATACAAACACCAAAGGTAAATTACTGGAGGATTTCATCTCAAATAATGATCTATGCATTTTAATGAAGGTTCAAACACATATTTACATCCTAGCACAGAAACATATTCAGCTCTTGATTTGTCAATCACTGACTCCAACCTGTTGAGTGAATTTGAATGGTCAGTCCACGATGACCTCTGTGGAAGTGACCATTTCCCGACAATATTAAATCCCGTGAACCCATCTGGTGTTCACGGGATTTTCAAGATGGAATTTTAAAAAAGCCAACTGGCATTTATATGAAACCCTCTGTACTGACAAACGTAAACCTTAACGTTTTATTACTGTTCCTGATGCTATATAAGATTTCTCTCACATTTTAAAAAACATAGCTAATGAGTGTATCCCAAAGTCCTCTACAATTTCACACATGCGGAAACCATGGTTTAACGCTGATTGCAAACGGGCTAGGAAGGCACGGAAAAAGCCCCAAATTATTATATCCATCGTCAACCTATGGTCCACAATTTGAACAAATTTAAAATCATAAACGCTAAATCACAATGTACATTCAAGGAAAGTAAACGCCAATCTTGGCGAAACTATGTATCTGATATCAATTCCCGAACGCCTATTTCTAAGGTATGGAATATGATCCAGAAAATCATAGGTAAGGTCCCGAGATCCAGCATTCACCATCTCAAATACGGAAAACCAGTTATTAACTAATAAATCCGATATTGCTAATACGATTGGCGAAACACTGGCACAACATTCTTCTTCCTCAAATTATGTACCTCAATTCCAAAAAACAGCAAGAAAATAAATCTATTAATTTTACTTTAGAGTGAGTGAGTGAGTTAAGATTTAAAGTCACATCGGCAATATTTCAGCCATATCGTGACTAAAACTAGTTCTGAACTCATAAAACATACATATAATATCTAAAACCCTGTCAACGCAGGACAGTAAAATTACTAGATTATCACAAATGACCTAACACTAGTTCGCACATATGTGATAGGTGAAACCACATTGAATATTTGTTATAAGGTTATTGGTTTCAAGATACCATGTTAACCTATTGTTTACCTTTCGTTCCATGATTTTACAGACGTAATTCGTTAAAGAGATTGGTCTGTAAATAGACGGATCAGTATGATCCTGGCCAAGCGTTGGAATAGGGACTACAATGGCATTACGCCACGAAGTTGGGAAATTCCCTGAAGTCCATATTTGATCAAAACTTTCTAAAAGGATTTCTAAACATGATTCCGGCAAATGCTTCAAAAGCTGATAGTGTATATTATTAGCTCCTGTTGCTGTATCATGAGCTTGCTCAAAGGCGGTATGAAGCTCATGTAATGAAATAAATTCGTTATAATCTTCACCATTCTGAGGTAAACTTTATTCTTTTCTTCTGTTGTTTCTGAAACGTTTGAAACACAGGGACATAATTTGATGAAGATGAAGATGAATGCTTGGCAAGAGTTTCACCAAGTTTATTTGCAATGTCAGTTTTATTAATAAATTATCACCGTCCTTCAAATGATGAACGACCGCCTCCGTGGTGTAGTGGTTAGAGCGTCCGCCCGGAACGCGGAAGGTCGCGGGTTCCATCCCCGACCGCGTCATACCAAAAGACGTTAAAATATGGTACTTGTTGGTCCTGCCTGGCGCTTGGCATTAATGGGTACATCAAGGACTGGTGGGCTCGGAGTCAGTAAAATGTGTCTGAGTGGGGTATTCATACTTCACTGCGGCATGGTATCTCAGTGGGCTAGCACTATAAAACCAGCTACAGTCTAGTACAAGCAGCCGCACATACACATACACATACACACGCATGCACGTCGCCATATGAGCGAAATATTCTCAAGCACGACGTTAAACCCAAATTCACCTCACCTCAACTCAAATGATGAACAGTAGATCTGGCACCTCTGCCCTTTATTCTTTGGATCATGTTCTACACCTTTGACATACGTGTACTTGAATTTATTTTGGAAACATAATTTCCACTTTCTTCCTATACTGACCAGTGAAGATCCGGGGTAGAATATGTCTTCAGCAACCCATGCTTGTCGTAAGAGGCGACTAACGGGATCATATGTCATCGGTTTACAAATTGCGCAGATCAATGCTCATGCTGTTGATCACTGGATTGTCTGGACTCGATTATTTACAGACCGCCGCCATATAGCAGTAATATTGCTGAGTGCGGTGTAAAACTAAACTCACTCACTCACTCTTCCTACACTTGCTGGCCTGTTTACAATCATTAGTGAACCATGGCTCACGATATGTGGAATTGCATAGGATTTTGGTATAGTTTGGTCAGCAATGTTGTTCAGTACATCTGAAAATAACTGTATAGGATCTTCGCTGCTCGCCAAAAGTCATGTTCCAGAGCTGTATCCTCTTCTGACATATCACAGAGACAGCGAGCTCTGTCTGGTATGATACCACTGCAAGAGTTCAACGTTCTGTGCACAGACACAGCAACCACAATGTTGCCAAGGTCTTGACAGAAAACAGATTGAGAGATTGCTGTCTCCGTGCACACTCCACAAGAAGCTAGTCACTACGAAGACATGTAACGTTCTTTACTTCTCAACAAATTCCAGAAATAGCCTTTGAAATCGCGAAGGGATTGAGTTTGATTGGTAGAAAGTCTCTAGACGCAATTACAAGAAATCGAATCAACATTTACAGAAATAGTTTCAGATGGACTATCTATTTCGACTAGACGTCTCTTGTTCTCGTTACGAGATGAACCAGCTTATGGGGATACCATAATGAAAGGAAAATAATTCAGCATGCCTGCTCCCCACCCACCATGGAGTGTCGTCAAATAGCATCGGATCTCAAAGGTGCTGACACCAGGGATACAGGGATGCTATACTCCAGCAAGTATGCCACAAATAGCTATATTTGTATACCAAATCAAATGCCAGGGTGGTTCTGCCCATGTCAAGTAATTGGACACATATTGAATTTGGAGGTCAACATCGCCAGATTGGTCCATGAGCAATATGTTAACTTGCTAGGTTTCCAGGAGTTTGTTAACACCAAGATTGTTGTCTCGGTGCACAAATCACTGAATTCATTTAGAGGGATGTAGAGGGATTGTTCGGCATACAGCTAAATGTCTGTCTGACATGACAGAAGATGAAATTTCTGCTTCCTTAACAAATCAAGGCGTTACCTCTGTGAAACGCTTCACCAGAAAACAGGACAACACTATTATCAAAACAAATACTTACCTGTTCACCTTTGCCCTCTCCACCTACTCCAATTTAATTGAGATAAGTTATTAGTACAAGAGACATATCTTAAACCAACTGATCAATTTGATTTGAGACAATACAACTGTTATCATTCCTTTTATTCCACCTGGAGATAAGGCTTCAGGAGGGTCATCTTTTTTCATACAAGGAGTCATTTCCAGCCCTGTTACCCATCTTCAAGTTGTGGCCGTCCGAATAATTTTACACATTGTATTTACTCTGTGCTCATTGTATATACCTCCATCTACTACACTCCGACAATCTGAGCTTCAACAGCTATATGATCAGCTCCCTAGGCCATGCATTATCATGGGTGATCTGAATGGACACAACCCTCTATGGGGAAGTATAAATGCAAACAATAAGGGGAAAGTCCTCGAGAAATTCATAAATGACAATAACTTCTGCATATTGAATGATGATTCAAACACCTATGTACATCCTGCCACTGGTACGTATTCAGCACTTAATCTTTCTCTCACAGATGCAAACCTATCAAAAGAATTTCATGACGACCTTTGTGGCAGTGATCACTTTCCCACTAGTCTGAGAGCCATGACCCCAGCTGCTGATTCATCGTCATATCAGTGGAATTTTACAAAAGCAAATTGGCAGATGTATGGGGTATTAATGACCGCTTTAATAATACTGAAGATCCCATTAAGATATTTTCAGATAAGCTCACTGACATAGCTGATCAAACAATACCTAGGTCCTCTGCAAATCAATCAAGCTCAAAACTTTATTTCCGTACAAAGATCATCGGGCCAATATACATACAGTTTCATTTCATACATTATAATACAACTTGCATATATGTATACACGCACATCTGCATACATGTATGCAGGTAATCAGAACATACGATACAGGTTAATATGGATAAAGTAGATAAAGATATGATATGATAATACAAAAGTATAATATGGTATTTAATACGATCATTCTTGTAATAGCTTACATCTTCGTTCATAAGAATGCATTATATACAGGCTGAACATTTTCAAACTATGTACGTTATTTGTCATAAGTGGTTTCTTAAAGTTATGCATATTCGTTTTGAAATCACTAAATATTTACGACGTAAGTCATCATATCTAGGACAAATGAAAGTAAAATGAGATTCGTCTTCTAGACCTCCGTAACAGATAGCACATGTTCTCAAAGTTGCGTTAATTTTACACCATCATCCTTCAATAAATTTGAACCTTAGTAATCCTACTCTAAATCTAACTAAATATTTACGTAATTTATAATCTGCAATTACAAAAAGGTATTTTTCAGAGTTTAATACGCTTTTAAATTCTCTATATAAAACATAACGAGTGCTAATGTCAAGATCAGATCTCCAGTCTCCGATAAAACTTACACGATTTCCAACAGTTTGTGATAACCAAACAAATCCAAATCCATAAGAAAAGAGCAAATAGCGAACTTTTGAAGCCCATGTCTCGTAGCCAAAGTTATCGCGATTAAGTAACATTTCATAAGCTTTGTTTGGTATGCGATCTTTGTGCATTG
Organism: Haliotis rubra; assembly: GCF_003918875.1. Classification (NCBI taxonomy): domain Eukaryota; kingdom Metazoa; phylum Mollusca; class Gastropoda; order Lepetellida; family Haliotidae; genus Haliotis; species Haliotis rubra. The sequence continues at coordinate 688,832 of NW_025767138.1, read as the reverse complement.
TTATTGTTTTTATCCAGTAGTTAAGACGACGAACAGCTGTATTTACAAAAATAGGGAAACTGCCACATTCACCATACACAATAGCGTTAGGTGTCTGAGGTCCAACGTTTAGGTATAATTTGCAAGCTGAAAGCCGTATTTTCTCAATACATTCATATTTTTTATTTCCCCACATTTCTGAAGCATATAATATGCTAGATTGTATTTGACTATCAAATATTTTGAAAAAGATATCCGGTAATAATGAACTGATTTTTCTAAGGTTGCCATTTAATTCAATTAATGCTTTTTTACTACGCAAGGAGAGACCGGAGAACGATTTGCCCAGGCTAACATTACATGTGAATAGAAAACCGAGAGACTTATAGCTATTGACTATCTTTAGGTTATTACCTTGAAAGTACAATGCATCAGTACTTTTAAGTCTACCTCCCCTCCTGAACACAACAATATTAGATTTATCAAGGTTAACGTTTAAACCCCACTTATCTGAATACAATGCTAAACTATGTAATTGATTTTGAAGACCACATTTCGTATCTGAAGCTAAAATAACATCATCAGCGAGAAGTAGCATCAGAATTTCTATCATATCGAGAAATAACTGGATGCCATGTTTTCCATGTTGTGAAATTCAATAGAAAGCTCATTTATGAACAGAGAAAAGGGTACTAGACTCAGCATACAACCTTGTTTCAGACCAAAAGGACAGTTAAAGTAGTCTGTTATATGTGAATTACATCGCACACATGATTTAACAGATGAGTAAATACCTTTTAGCGCTAGCATCATTTTCCCACCCAAACCGTAGCTTGATAACAAGCTCCATAATTTAAAGCTGTTTATTGAATCAAACGCCTGTTTAAAATCTATGAAAGCAACAAACAATTTTTTTTTCTCTTTTTACATAAGCATTTTTAATAAGTCCATTCACCGTGAAAATGTGATCTATAGTAGAATAACCTCCTCTAAAACCCGCTTGAGTTTCTGATATCTTATTCATGAAAATTGCCCATTGTTTTAAACGAGTGTTTAATATGCTGGTATATAATTTGCTTAAAATACTTCACAAGCAAATCTTCTCATTCGCAAACCATGGTTTAATACCGAATGTAAACAGGCCAGGAAGAGTACGAAAAAAGCCGAAAAGTATACTGAGTCAAAAAAGAAACTTCACATTCATTCTTCAGGGCAATATAAAAGAACAAGAGATGGTAAGATGGTTAAATTGTTATTATTTCATTGCTGAGATCTATGTGATGTGCTCCATACACTGACAGTGCCATAATCAGTTCCATTAGGCTACACCGCCGTTCTAAAACATGGGTATACAGAATGTCAAGTCACAAGAATAAAAATGCCAAATTTCTCAGTTCAATATCGTGTATGGCCGTCCCGCGCATTCACCACTGCCAAACACCGTCTCCTCATCGACTGCCTGATGCTTGTGAACACGTGGTTGGGGATTCTGCGCCATTGCTCTTGCAAGGCAGCGCCAAGTTCCTGCAAATTCTGAGGTAGGTTCCTAAGACCACGAAGCCTTCTCCCAAGTGCATCCCAAACGTGCTCTATTGGATTAAGGTCAGGGGACCTCGATGGCCAGTCCATGACGTTGATTCCAGCGTTTTGAAGGAAATTTCGTGTCAACATCATGTCAACGAGCATTATCATGCTGGAACTGTAGACCTGGGTCATGAGCCGCCATGAAAGGAACGAGTTCAGGGGTGAGCACCTGGTCGCGGTAAGCAGCAGCTGTGAGGTTTCCATGGATGACCAGAAGTCGGGAACGGTTGTTCCCACAGAAAGCATCCGACACCATGCAACTTCCGCCCCCGAATCTGTCGACTTCCTGTACACAACATTGGGCATACCGTTCACGACGTCGTCTCCAGACTCTATGCCTGCTGTCTGCGGATCTGAGGGTAAACCTGGATTCATCGCTAAAAACGACTCGATTCCAGTCTCTCTGGGTCCATCGGAGGTGACGTTGGGCCCACAGCAGACGTTTACGTTGATGAAACGGCGTCAATATGGACGTCGACAATGGAATTGGCAGCCCGCAACCGATTTCGAATGGTCTGTGAGGACAGTCGACCTCTAAACATCTCAGCCCTGGTTCGTGTAGCCGGTAGAAATCTGTCACGTAGGTGACGTAGGACGATTTGACGGTCTTCTGCTCGCGACGTCACACGTGGAGGACCCGACCTTGGGCGATCAGAAGTGGTGCCAGTTTGTTGTAGACGACCTCGCAAGTCATACACAGTACGACGGCTGCATCCCATTGCTCTTGCGACGTCAATAACTGATCTTCCCGCTTGCAACATGCCAACGGCACGTTCACGTTGCACATTTGACAATCGTGGCATTTCAAGTACCGTTAGAACTGTGCTTTAAAAGTGTTTTTTCAATTCTTGAGGCCAATGCAAACACGTGCATATGAAGAAAACTTCGATGCGAAGATCACGTGATCTACTGCACGTGCAAAACCTGATTTGGCACTAACGTCATTTGCACGACGAATGGATGGGTTTGAGTGGGTTTTGCTAACGTTTTTCTAGAGTCGAAAGATAGGGATCCCATTTCGGATTCATAGATGTATCATCAGAAAAAAATTATTCATTATTTTTCAAATTACATTTTGTGAAGTTTCTTTTTTGACTCAGTCTATTTTCGACGACATCCTACAGTTCACAATTTAGATAAAGTTAAAATTATAAATGTCAAGGCTTGAAGCGCATTTAAACAGAATAAGCGTCAGTCTTGGTGAAACTCAATACATTTTTAAACCGATTTTAAAGGTGTGGAACATGATACAAAGAATAAAGGGCAAAGGTTCCAAATCTACCGTTCACCATTTAAAGGACGGTGATAATTTATTAACTGATAAAGCTGCCATTGCCAATAAGCTTAGTGAAACTCGCCATACATTTGTCTTCATCCAATTGTGTCCCTGAGTTTCAGAAACAACAGAAGAAGAAAAGAATTGATTTTAACTCAGACAATGGAGAACACTATAATGAATTATTTTCACTACATGAGCTACGTACCGCCCTTGAGCAAGCTCATGATACAGCATCAGGGGCTGATAATATACACTATCAGGTCTTGAAGCATTTTCCTGAATCAAGTTTGGAAACACTTTTGAATATTTTTGATATAATATGGACTACAGGGACTTCATGGCGTAATGCCAGCTTCATGGCGTAATGCCATTGAAGTCCCTATACCAAAGCCTGGCCGGGATCAAACTAATCAGTCTAATTACAGACCAATCTCTTTAACGAGTTGTGTCTGTAAAACCATGGAACGAATGGTAAATAATAGATTAACATGGTATCTTGAAACCAATAACCTTATAACAAATATTCAATGTGGCTTCAGGAAAGATCGTAGCTTAGTACCATTGGTCATTTGGTATGATTAGAATCCTTTGTTAAAATGCTATAACAAATAAACAACATGCAGTATCGATATTCTTTGATCTCGAGAAATCATACGATACCACCTGGAAGCATGCCATTTTAAAGGATTTACATGATGTTGGTTTAAGGGGTCGTCTACCTCTTTTTATATCACAGTTTTTAAAGGACAGGCATTTTCAAGTCCGAGTGGGTTCAACCCTGTCTAACTTTCAAAGTTAAGCTTACCAAATTTTTATACGTAGTATTTTTGTTCTTTAAAATTCGGCTAGACTATTCCTACAATCGCCAGCAGCTGAAGAGATGGTGTAAATCCATGGTTCCTAGTATGGTGATCTACCGTCAGTTTATATATTGTATCGTCCTCTACAGTTAAAGTATTTTAGATTTAATTACTAGTTTTAGATACATATCTGTGATTGTCTAGTTGGTTTTACTGTCCTTTGTCGACAGATCTTTGAAATTGATTACCTTGTTTTCATCGCTATATGGCTGTAATATCGCCAATGCGATGTAAAACATTAACTCACTCACTCTCCCACTCAACCCTGTCTGACCATTATAATCAGGATCAGAGTGTCCCACAATGCAGTATTTTGTGTGTCACTTTATTTATTTGGCATCAAGATCAACAGTTTATCAAAAGTTTTAAATGGTTCACTCCACTTCTTGTGGATGATTTTAACATTTCTTGTCGCGGTATAAATATGCATACTATTGAACGAAACTGCAGTTGTGTTTAAATAAAATAAATGAATGGTGTCTTGAAAACGGCTTTAAATTTTCTAAATCCAAAACTAATTGTATACCTTTTTGTAGAAAAAAAACCCACATAAAGACCCTGAACTGTTTCTAAATGGCACTCCCATCAAGGAAAGTTAAGGAGGACAAGTTCTTGGGTCTAATTTTCGACTCATATTTAACGTTTCTGCCACATATCAAATCCCTTAAAGGTGAGGTTAGGTGAGGTGAAATTGGGTTTTTACGTCGTGCTTGAGAATATTTCGCTCATATGACGACGTGCTTGCGTGTGTATGTGTAGGTGCAGCTGCTTGTACTAGCCCAGACTGAAGCTGGATTTATAGTGCTAGCCCACTGAGATACCATGCCGCAGTGAAGCATAAATACCCCACTCAGACACATCCGAGCCGACCAGTCCTTGTTGTACCCATTAATGCCGAGCGCGGGGAAGAGACCAACAAGTACCATATTTTAACGTCTTCGGGTATGACGCAGTCGGCGATCGAACCCGCGACCCTCCGCTCTCCGGGCGGACGCTCTAACAACTACACCACGGAGGCGGCCAAACCCCTTAAAACTAAATGCCTGAAGACTTCTTGAAAGTCGTTTCCAATTGTAAGTGGGGAGGGATCAAGCCACCCCACCCCACCTCACATCGATCATTGTTCCGTTCCAAACTTGACTATGGCTCCATCGTATATGGTGGGGCCTGCAAAAGCAACCTAAACTATTAGATTCTATCCACCATCACGGTCTAAGGCTTTGTCTTGGGTCCTTCAGAACTTCTGTTGACACTCTCTATGTCGAGGCGAACGAGAATCTAACCCTGCTTTTAAGTGTGTCTTCAATCCCCTATATGAGGATTTATACAACAAGAAATCTTCTCTTGTTCAGAATGAAACCATTCGTTTCCGCTGCTGGCATTGGACTAGAACTTTCCTCTATCTCTTTCCCGTCTTCTTTCTTCTCCTCCTTGGCAGTTGGTTAGGCCACTTGTTGACCTAACGTTAACATCATTTAAAAAATCAGAAGCTGATGGATTACAATATAAACAAAAATTTAACGAATTAAAAAGCAAACATAATACATACAAATCCTTATTTACAGATGGATCCAAGGATGGTGGCGCAGTGTCTAACGCCATATTCCCAACTTTTAAATATATTCAAAGACATCCTAAATCTAAACAAGACATCATCTTTTCAAACTCTCTTTGTTGCCTTCAGGCTATTAAAAATCTTTCTTGCAAACATCCAATTTTAATTGAAATTATTGAATTATATACCCAGCAAACACAAAACGTTTATAAAACGTTTTCTCGTGGATTCTCAGGGAAGTGTTTCATGAAAACGATTTTATAATGTTTCAAAAACGTTTTTTTAAACGTTATTTTAAAACGTTTTGAAAACGTTCGGAGTAACGTTATTAAAACGTTATCAAGAAACAACTTCTACACACCAACGTTTTAGAAACGTTATTGAAATATTGGCGAAGGTTTCCCTAAAGTTTGATTGAAACCAAATCACAACCTGGTAAAATTGTTATTGAATCATTTTGAGGTAAACGTTTCCTGATAAGCACGTCTCCTTTCACTGCAGGAAGGCATATTAAGTTGAAAATAATGGTTATGCAATTACACCTGCACATAAATATTCGTGAGAATTCTAAGCTTTTGAAAACTGTTCTGAACATTCTGGTAACTGTAATAATATGTCATATATCTGATTACAATTACTGCTTTTTGTACTATACTATTTACTTTAGATCCAACATTTTATTGTAATCACCCGTTTTCTGTTGTGCGTTTAAGTTCAGCCTTCTCTGCGTGGACAACTCAACTATGATATGATATTACAATTTATTAAGTGACCAAAATTTAGACCTGAAAAATATGTAGGAATTTTCCCTGTTTCCTCTGTCCCGTACACAGTCTGCCGACACAGCTTAAATCACATAGACACCCTTGCTTATCTGCGATATACATGAAAACAGGGCATAATATTACATTCGAGTCTGTCATTTTATAGCGTATACAATACGTCACTTCCCTAACAACCAGACTATGATTCCTCACAACAAATGTCAGCCCCTCATAAGTAAATATAGTATGCGACTTTTAAACAAGAAATGAAGATGTGTCATGAAGAAATACTTTTACATAACAGTTATCCTGCCATTAAAAGGCAACTGAACATTTATAACTTGGGTCAACTGTAAGAAATACAGAATATTCAGTCCTGTAAAACTATTGCGGGTGACAACTTTCTTCTGTAAATGACGCCCGTATTTTGGGAAAGTATCATACAATATAACCATATGAAATCAGTTGCACAATTTGACAAACTGGTTGCTAATAAATTCCCATCGGGTATGATTAATGGTCTAGATTGATTGATCTGTACTTATTTTGTAAGTTTTCGATAAATACTGGTGCGAATTTGTACTCTTCAACATAGTTTCATGACACAGAAACATTATTTAGCAGTAATTTAGCATCATCAAGAGTGAAGGGACGGTACATATTTATAGAATTTCTATGTGCTTTTTTCAGGAGTCAACAAAGACGCAAGAGGCCCGATGAGAAAGATAACTGATTATTTTCCAAATGTATTGATGAAATGAAGTATTCTTTAAAACAAATCATTGTTTTGTTTTCATTCTTACTAAAAACAACGGATATCATGATTAACAAATTTATTTAAGTGTATGTATTTATTGGACGGGATCCAAAACACTTACTGTTGGTAAACTAGCCTTGCAACGATATCAGAAGATGAAATCGTTTCTGATATCTCTACAATCGCAAGAAGGTTCAACCAAAACGTTTCTGAAACTTCATTTCATCAATACATTTGGAAAATAATCAGTTATCTTTCTCATCGGGCCTCTTGCGTCTTTGTTGACTCCTGAAAAAAGCACATAGAAATTCTATAAATATGTACCGTTTCTGAAACGTTTTGGAAACCCCATGGCGAAACGTTTTTAGAAGGTTTCCAACGTTTCTCGCCAACGTTTCGTCAAATCGTTTTTAAAACGTAAAAGAAACTCCACAAAATTTGGTTTTAAAAACGTTTGTTTGAACGTTTTTGAAACGATACGGAAACGTTTTCAAAACGTTTCTGTGTTAGCTTGGTAATGATCTTGCTACTGGCCAATACTACATCCTCCTCTGTTTGTTACCCAGCCATGTTGGAATCTCTGGTAACATAATGGCCGATTTTGCTGCTAAGGCAGCACTCAACACATCTGTAACACCACTTCTTATTCCACACTCTGACTACAAAGCTCTGATTAGATCGTACATTCGTGACCTGATGCAAAGGTTGTTGGACACTCAAGTAGGTATCAATAAATTACATCAAATTAACAGCAGTGTCCCACCGCGTGTTAGACGTGTTAGATATCAGACGGACGGCCTAGATGTACAGCTAGCCATCCCGATGGTCTGGTAAAAGTTTAGATGTGATTTACATCTGAGTCATATCTTGGTGTCTGGTCTGGATAAATCCATTTTGGACTGGTAACATTTTGAAGTTACTGATGCCTGGCTTGAGTTTTGGCTTATTTCATTAACTGCTATCACTTACACCTACTTGGGTTGTCTGTCCAGGTTTGAAGAAGTCATTATGCGAAAATGTCGCATTGGCCACAGCAGGTATACTCATGAGTATTTGTTAAAAGGCAAAGATCCTCCATTCTGCATCCCTTGTGATGAAAGAATCACGGTCACATGTCCTGCTTGACTGTATTGATTTTTCGCATCACAAGGAATAAATATTTCAGTGTCAAAGCAATCAAGGATATTTTTATACTGTAAATTATCATTTAATACTTGTTTTTTAAAAGAAATGGAATCATTAGATACATTTTGAAAAATATGTTTTGTAAATAGATAAATATCATCTTATCAATGGTAGTATAAATTAACTGCGATTGTCAGTGGCTGTATCCTCAAAGGGGGTTAAAGTATCTTAACATTACTGTCCCCCGGAGAGGGTACGTAAGTCCCAAAGCTTTCAAAGTAAAATTTAAACATACCATGGTTTTTTAAACGTAGTATGTTTGTTATTTTAAATTTCGTCTAAATTTTCTTACAGTCACCAGGGCCTGAGGGGATGATGTAAATCCAACTAGGGTCCATGCAGGTAGCAAAGGCACTGTAAGTCCCTAGTATGGTGATCTACCGCTCATTTTTGTATACTGTATTGTCTTCAGAGTAAAATATTTTTTACATTTACTAGCTAGTTTTAGACAACATCTGTGATAGTCTAGATATTTTACAGTCCTTCGATGACTATTTACAAACTTATATATATTGTCTATGTAAAACTTTTCTCGTCACTATATTAATGTTTAACTCACTCACTTGTAAATGCATGATAAACACGGTGATTGTTTTAAAAAAACTGTCGACAGTAGAACCACTTAGAATATCACAGGAACAAGACTTAAAACTAGCAAGACTTACAACTAGCATTTAACTCTAATATTTGATATTAATCAGGACAGTACAATATAAAAATGGGTACAGTGCGGTCAACAACTGAAGGTTGATCACCACACTAGCAACCATAGGGACTTACAGTGGGTTAGGATTCTGAGTCACATCGCAATATTTCAGCCATATCGTGACTAAATCAAATTATAGATATATAGTAATTGAAGGTACATTTTAAAAATCTGTCAACGAATGACAGTTGAACAATTAGATTATCACAGATATAAAGTTAAAACTAGTAATTAAATCTAAAATATTTTAACTATAAATGACAATACAATATAACAACAGGCTCTAGATTGCCAACTGAAGGTAGATCACCATACTAGGGACCATCGAGATAAACAGTGCTTTTGCAGGCTGAATGGACTCTAGCTGCATTTACACCACCCTTCAACCGCTGGCAATTGTACCGATTTTAGCCTTTTTTTTTAAAATAACAAATATTCTACGATTAAAAGGTTTGGTAGAACTAAATTTACCTCGAATGTTTTTGGGACTTACGTACCCTCTCAGGAGGACAACATTTTTACGATACTTCAACCTCCTTAGAGGATACAGCCGTTAAAGATCTCAGTTTCTAATTTAAACCGTCAATACAAAAACTACATCTATTCACAAAACATATCAATTAAATCAATTTCTCTTAAATAAGCAATAACTAAATGAGAACAGACATTATTACAACGATCCTTCATAGTTAGTGATTTGAAATATGTATCCACATTGTGATGGAAATATCCACGCAGTTACATGCTTGACCGTGACTCCTTCATCACAAGGGCCACAAAATGGAGGATCCTGACCTTTTAACAAGTATTCGTGCGTATATCTGCTATGACTTGCCCACACTAATAATAATGGTAAAATCTTTCAGGAATTCATTTCCGATAATGATTTATGTATTTCCAATGATGATTCATCAATTTATTTACATCCAGATACATACTCTTCCCTGGATCTGTCACCCGCCGACTCCTTCTTGTATAATGAATTTTCCATGATGTGCTATGTGGGAGTGATCACTTCCCCGCCATTCTGAACACAATCACCCCTGGTGATGATCCACCTTTATCAAGAAAGAACTTCACCAAAGCTGACTGGTCATTGCATACGACACCATCTACTGATCCCTTAAAACAAGGATCGACGCGCATTTAAACAGACTAAGCAGAAGAAGAGGTTTATTCGTATTCAAGGCCTCGTGGCCAAAAGTACAAAAATGTATAGTATGACCAGAAATTGAGAATTTTAGGAATATGTTTAATTTGATTTCTAGTATAAACAACCTTGACCAGCTATCAAGTGCTTGGTTTCATTCAAGAGAGACAACTCCGTTAATCCTTTTTCATTTGTTTGTGAAGAGTTATCCCCTTTGTTTCACTTGCTAGCAGACGACATTTTCAGTGATCCTCAGTATGGATGATTTAGAGAAGAGGGAATTGATTTTAGATTATTATAACAAGGACATCAGGTCAGCTAAAGTGATTTCAAGTAGAACAGGCATCCCTTTGTCCACGCTTTATCGTGTTTTGAAAATATTGCAAATGGATATGGCATTGAGCACCAGGGAGGTGCAGGTAGGCCCAGAAAATTGACTGTCGGTAACAGGAGGCGGCTTGGTATTCTTGTTTCTAAAAACAAACGAATCTATGATTGATTGAGGAACTGTGGCAGTCTGTAAGGAGACAATTAGAACTGAGCTGCATGCAACAGGTTGGCAGAAAAGTCGAGGAATTCCATCACCGATCATGCAACCTGAACAAAAGGAGCGAAGGTTGAACTGGTTCTTACAGCATAGAAATTTTAACTGGGACAATGCGATTTTCTCAGATGAAAGTTCTGTGTGGCTGTTTCCTAGTGAGTGAGTGAGTTAATATTTAACGTCACATCGGCAATATTCCAGCCATATCGTGACGAGAACATTTGACAATGAAATGGAAGATATAGATTATAAAAACCTGCCGACGAAGCACAGTTAAACAACTAGAATATCACGCATATACATGTTAAACTAGTAATTAAATCTAAAACATTTAACTGTAGGGGACAACACAATATAAAATAGGCTATAGATCGCCAACAACTGAAGGTAGAACACCATACTAGGGACCATGGGGACTTATAGTACATTTGCTTCCTGCATGGACCCTAGCTGGATTTACACCATCCCTTCAGCTATCAGCAAGTTTAGACAATTTAGCCATAAGTTAAAATAACACATATTCTACGCTTAAAAATAATGGTATGTTTAAATTGACTTTGGGACTTTGGGACTTACGTACCCCCACAGGAGAGGCTGTTCCTAATACACTGAAATTCTCGACCAAACAAACTGAAAAACCTTTGTATCAGCGCCCAAAGTACAGTCAGAAATTTAACGCGTGGGGTGGCATATCTGTGTTAGGGGCAACGCCCCCTGTGTATGTGAAGGGAATATGAACAGTGAGCGGTACATAGATATTCTCGAGGGACATTTACTTCCATCTGCTCACGTGTTCTATGGAAATTTGTGCATTTTCCAGCAGGACAACGACCCAAAACATCGTTCAAAGCATTCACAGGCCTGGTTACGGACCCAAAATATGACATTATATGATTGGCCAAGCTATAGCCCTGACCTAAATCCAATAGAAAATGTTTGGGGATTTATGAAGGAACGTGTCAAGAAGAAAAATCTGACAAATATTGCTGAAATGAAAGAAGAGGTGGTCCGATATTGGGACAGCATGGACCACGACTTTCTAACTTCTTTGATCAGTAGTATGCCCCGCCGCATTGAAGCCTGCATTGCTGCCCATGGTGACTTGATACTAACTGTTCACCTGTCTTTGAATCTGGAGTTATGTTCTGCTAATATTCACATTTAATACGTGAGTAATGAGTGAAAAAAATATAACAAATTACAATCTTTAAAGTCTCAATAGTTTCTGGTTGTACTGTATATACATAATTTCAGTGCGCATGGACATAACAGTGATTATTTACATATAATGCAAATAAGATTAGTAGATTTCGTTTAAAAAAGATTGCAAGATTTTAAAGCATTCTAAATTTGGTGAAGATATTAACAAATGAAAGTGTTCATGTTTTGGATACGTATAAAAATAACTTGGGAACAACAATTATCTGCTTTCATCATAGTATGGACAAACCAATAAATAGTGAGTGAGTGAGTGAGTTATTATTTAACGTCACATCGGCAATATTTCAGCCATATCGTGACGAGAACATATTTGATTTTGAAGTGGAATATATGTATAATATAAAAACCTGTCGACGAAGGACAGTAAAACAACGCGAATATCACAATTAGAACTAAAACTAGCGTGGAAAGTTTAAAACTAATAGCACTATAGGGACAATACAATATAAAAACAGGCTATAGATCGCCAACAACAGAAGGTAGATCACCATACTAGGGACCATGGGGACTTACAGTACCTTTGCTACCTGCATGGACCCTAGTTAGATTTACACCATCCCTTCAGCCGTTGGCGATTATAAGAAATGTTAGCCAAAATTAAAATAACAAGAATACTACGTTTAAAAATCCTGGTAAGTTTAAATGGACTTTCAAAGGTTTGGGACTTACGTACCCTCTCAGGGGGACAATAATTTTACGATACTTCAACCCCCCTTGAGGGTACAGCCACTAACAATCTAAGTTACTAATCAAACTACCAATCATTAAAACACATCTATCTACAGAACATATTTATCAAAATTCATTAATTAAATCAATTTCTTTTAAAAAAGCAAGAATTAAATGAAGATGAACAGTATTAAAAAGATCCTTAACAGTTTTAACATTGAAATATTTATCCCTTATGATGGAGAATTCAACACAGTCAAGCAGGAGATGCTTGACTGTGACTCTCTCATCACAAGGGATACAAAACGGAGGATCTTCACCTTTTAACAAGTATTTGTGAGTGTACCTTGTATGGCCAATGCGACATCGTCGCATGATGACCTCTTCAAATCTGGACTGACAACCCAAGTAGGTGTAACCAATATAGGGTTTTATTTCATGTAATTTATTAATACCTACCTGGGTGTCCCACTTCTTCTGCATCAGATCGCGGATATAAGTTCTAATGCTAGCTTTGTAATCAGAGTATGGAATAAGAAGTGGTGTCACAGATTTGTTGAGTGCTGCCTTGGCAGCAAGATCAGCCATTGTATTCCCAGAAATGCCAACGTGGCTTGGTAACCAACAAAAGACGATGTCGCATTGGCCAGTAGCAAGCTCATTATACAATTCAATAATTTCTAATAAAAGTGGATGTTTACAAGAAAGATTTTTAATAGCTTGAAGACACGAAAGAGAATCAGAAAAGATGATGTATTGTTTATATTTACGGTGTTTATTAATATATTTAAGAGCTGTTAATATGGCGTTTGCTTCTGCTGTAAAAATAGAGCTGTTACCAGGTATTTTAGAAGATATTGTTCTGGATCCAATGACAGTGGCACATGCCACCGCGCCACCGTCCTTGGACCCATCTGTAAATAAGGATTTGTATGTATTATATTTAGTTTTTAATTGATTATATTCTTGTTTATATAGTAAGTCATTAGTTTCTGATTTTTTAAATTTAGTGAGTGTTAGGTCTACTTGTGGCCTAACCAATTGCCAAGGAGGAGAAGAAAGAAGACGGGAAGGAGATATATTTTCCAGCTCAATGCCGGCAGCAGTAATGAATGGCTTAATCCTGAGCCCAAGAGGCGGAACAAGAGAAGATTTCTTGTTGTACAAATCCTCATAAAGAGGATTAAAGATGCAGTGAAATGCAGGATTAGACTCGTTAGAATATAGTTTGGTAACATATTGTAATGATAGTTTTACACGGCGTTGGGTAAGAGATGGTTCATCTGCCTCGACGTAAAGACTGTCAACGGGAGATGTTCTGAAGGACCCAAGACAAAGTCTCAGACCTTGGTGGTGGACAGAATCTAAGAGTTTTAGGTTACTTTTACAGGCTCCACCATATACGATGGAGCCATAATCAAGCTTCGAGCGGACCAGTGATCTATATAGGTGTAGGAGGGTAGTTTGGTCCCCTCCCCACTTTGAATTAGAAACGACTTTCAATAAATCGAGTGCCTTCATGCATTTAGTTTTTAGGGAGTTAATATGCGGAAGAAAGGTTAAATGGGAGTCGAAAATCAGACCTAAGAACTTGGCCTCTTTTACAACCTTGATGGGAGAGCCATTTAAAAACAGTTCTGGGTCTTTATGTGGTTTATATTTACGGCAGAAATGTATGCAATTAGTTTTTGATTTAGAAAATTTAAAGCCGTTTTCAAGACACCATTTATTTATTTTGTTTAAACACAACTGTAGTTGCCGTTCAATAGTATGCATATTCTTACCGCGACAAGAAATGTTAAAATCATCCACAAAAAGTGATCCATCAATTGAATCGTTTAAAACCTTTGATAAACTGTTAATCTTAATACTAAACAATGTGACAGACAAAATACTGCCTTGTGGGACACCCTGATCCTGATTATATTGGTCAGACAGGGTTGAACCCACTCGGACTTGAAATTGCCTGTCTGTTAAAAACTGTGATATAAAAAGAGGTAAACGACCCCTTAAGCCAAAATCATGTAAATCCTTTAAAATGGCATGCTTCCAGGTGGTATCGTATGCTTTCTCGAGATCAAAGAATATCGATACTGCATGTTGTTTATTTACTATAGCATTTTTGACAAAGGATTCTAAACGTACCAAATGAGCAATGGTACTACGATTTCTCCTGAAACTACATTGAATATTTGTAATAAGTTGATTGGTTTCAAGATACCAAGTTAATCTATTATTTACCATTCGTTCCATGGTTTTACAGACACAACTCGTTAAAGAGATTGGTCTGTAATTAGACGGATCATTATGATCCCGGCCAGGCTTTGGTATGGGGACTACAATGGCATTACGCCACGAAGAGGGGAAATTCCCTGTAGTCCATATTGTATCAAAAATATTCAAAAGTGTTTCCAAACATGATGCAGGTAAATGTTTCAAGAGCTGATAGTGTATATTATCAGCCCCTGTGGCTGTATCATGATCTTGATCAAGGGCGGTACGGAGCTCATGTAGTGAAAATAATTCATTGTAGTCTTCTCCATTGTCTGAGTTGAAATTAATTCTTTTCTTCTCTTGTTGTTTCTGATGTTTCTGAAACTCAGGAACATAGTTGGATGAAGACGAATGTTTGGCGAGTGTTTCACCAAGCTTATTGGCAATGTCAGCCTTATCAGTTAATAAATTATCACCGTCCTTCAAATGATGAACGGTAGATTTGGAACATTTTCCCTTTATTCTTTGTATCATGTTCCACACCTTTGACATCGGTGTGCGCGAATGTATTTTGGAAACATAGTTTCGCCAAGACTGACGCTTATTTTGTTTAAATGCGCGTCGAGCCTTGGCATGTAAAATTTTAACTTTATCTAAATTGTGAACTGTAGGATGTCGTCGAAAATATTTTTCGGCTTTTTTCCTACTCTTCCTGGCCTGTTTACACTCGTTATTAAACCATAGTTTGCGAATGTGAGGATTTGCAGAGGACTGAGGTATGGTTTGATCAGCTATGTCAGTGAGCTGATCTGAAAATATCTTAATTGGATCTTCAGTATTATCAAAACGATCAGATGTAAGGTTTGAAGTACACAATAACTCATACATTTGCCAATTTGCTTTTTTAAACTTCCACCGAGATGACGATGAGTCAGCAGTTGGGGTCATGGCTTTTAGTACAGTGGGAAAGTAATCACTACCACAAAGGTCATCATTAACTGACCATTCAAATTCTTTTAATAAGTTTGCATCTGTGAGAGAAAGGTCAAGGGCTGAATAGGTCCCAGTGGCAGGATGTAAATAGGTGTTTGAATCATCATTAAATATGCATAAGTTATTGTCATTTATGAATTCCTCAAGGACTTTCCCTTTATTATTTGTATTTATACTTCCCCATAGAGGGGATCACCCATTCAGATCACCCATGATTATGCATGGCTGAGGGAGCTGATCATATAGTTGTTGAAGCTCAGATTGTCGAAGTGTAGTAGATGGAGGTATGTACAATGAACACAGAGTAAACACAATGTGTAAAGTTATGCGGACGGCAACAACTTGAAGATTGGTATTAAGGGCAACAGGGCTGGAAATAACTCCTTGTCGTATGAAAATAGAAGATCCGCCTGAAGCCTTATCTCCAGGTGGAGAAAACGAATGATAACAGTTGTACTGTCTCAAATCAAATTGATCAGTCGGTTTAAGATAAGTCTCTTGGAGACACAGTGCTGATGGTCGAAAATCTTGTACTAATAACTGTATCTCATTTAAATTCCTCCTGAGTCCTCTGCAATTCCACTGGATCAGAGTTTTGGAGCCATTCATGGAGGCTCAACTGGGGGTCTAGAATGTATGGAATGACCACTCTCATGTATTGGAAGCGATGGAGTGACATCCATATGAAGCGGTTCAAATGGATTGTGAACCGTTACATGGGCATCCAAAGAGGAGGGGACCTCTAAATGGTTTAGAGTTTTACCCTTTTTCTTTAACTGTTTTCGTTGATTTTTTGACAGTTGAATTGTCCCATTTTCCTGGTCAGATGTTGGCACAGTCAGTGGTTCTGATTGTTCCTCCGTCTGAGAAGCTGGTGAGGTCTTTTGGACAGTTTCGGATGAGACAGATTTATCAAATGTGACCTGTGTGTCTGTCACCCAAGATATCTCTGTCTGACATGAAACAGATTGCTGTGAAACTTTAACAGGACAAGATGAAGATACGGCTGCAGAAAAAGAGGAAACAGTTGTTTGTGTCGGTATTGGAACTAATGTTTTGGCTTTTGCAAAAGAGATGTTCTTGGTATACTTTAGTTTGAGTATTTTAGACTGATGTTCAAAACTGGGGCAAGATTTTGATGATGCTAAATGCTGTCCATCACAGTTGGCACACTTGATTTCATTTGTGCACTCTGAGCTCTCATGAGCCCCACTGCAACGGACACAGATAGAAACATGATTGCAAGTCCTGGCACCATGACCAAATTTTTGGCAATTAAAACATCGTAGTGGGCTTGGAATATAAACGTCCACACCGGTATTAAAGTAACCAGCCTTTATTGATTTCGGAAGAGTGGAGAGGGCAAAGGTGAACAGGTAAGTATTTGTTTTGATAATAGTATTGTCCTGTTTTCTGGTAAAGCGTTTCACAGAGGTAACGCCTTGATTTGTTAAAGAAGCAGAAATTTCATCTTCTGACATATCAGACAGACATTTAGCTCTGTCCCGAACTATCCCTCTACATGAATTCAGTGATTTGTGTACCGAGACAACAACCTTAGTGTTAACAAACTCCTGGAGACCCAGCAGGTGAACAGATTGTTGTTTTCGAGCACATTCAACAAGCAATGAACCAATGCGAAGACGAGTTACATTCTTCACTTCTCCGCAGACACTTTGTATGCCCTTGGATACAATGGATTTCAATGGATTTCCATCAGCAGAAGATAGAACGATAAACTTTGGCCAAGATTTTGCAACATCTGGAGAAACTTCTTCATCAGAAGACAAAGATTCTACGTGGCGACGTTTAGTTGTTTTCGAAGAACCAGGGTTTTGGTTTTGAGACATGGCGTACGAATAGTATTCAACACCCTCGATCCCCACCCGCCATCGAGTGTCAACATGGACGGTGTTGCAGAGGTAACCATCTACAACACCAGGGCTACAAGGGTGTTATACTCCAGCAAATACAACGTGAATAGCCATATTTGCCTACCAAAAAACCCTGCCAGGCTGGTTCGGCCCATAACAGGTAATTGGAGACATACGGAATTCAGAGGGCGACATTACCAGATTGGCCCATGAGCCACCGCCTTCTGGCATAGGACTCTAGGCAATATAAGATCATGAATAATTGGAAATTATTTTGTAGACTACATATCAAAGTAACCAATACCCAATAAATTAAATGTGCAAAAATAGTTCTATGCACAGGGACTGGCGTGACCAGCCGATTGATAGAACCGGGCCAGTTCTACCACCCGTCTAGGTGAAGTAAGGGGCGAAGTGGTATGTTGGGCAAAAGGAACACGGTTCCAGGCTCCCAGTGCCCTCAACCACCAGCCTCCCGTCCTCCACTGACACAGGGGCGCAACCCACGGCAAACGGGTTGGTGGACCAAATATACCCCCGGGTCAACAACGTGTGTGTGTGTGTGTGTGTGTGTGTGTGTGTGTGTGTGTGTGTGTGTGTGTGTGTGTGTGTGTGTGTGTGTGTGTGTGTGTGTGTGTGTGTGTGTGTGTGTGTGTGTGTGTGTGTGTGTGTGTGTGTGTGTGTGTGTGTGTGTGTGTGTGTGTGTGTGTGTGTCGAAGAGCGCTTACCCAGCACCCACCACGAGGAGGTGGCTCTTCACAGGTGCCTAAAAAAAGGTACGAACATGTGACACCAAATTGACACCACCATGGTCGGCATATGACTTAATAAATCATTAAGTAGCATGCCTTTGCATAGCGATTAGTTTCCATGTTTAATAGCCTAGTCCAATATTTAATACATCTGCAAAAATAGTTAACACATAGCTTTGATCTTCCAACTTCACCAACTGTAGCAATACCAGATACACATTTACTGACACCAAGGTATTTCTTAAAGAAAGAGCTGTGTATCTTTTCAATATTTTCTCTTATAACATAACCCTGTATTTTAGAACCATATAAAATATTGGTGCTATTTTGGTATCAAATATTTGAGTAAATATATTCAGAGGGATTAAAGGATATTTCTGAACACGTTAAGCCTTAGAGACGCTTCACTGCTCAACACCTGGATCCCCTCGCTGACTGCCCGCTATATTTACATCCATGAAGGCTTTTACTACTGATGTCATTCTGTACTATTATTGTACAGGCTTATGTATTTCATGTCTCCAAATTATATATTTATTCACTGTCTGGAATCATTACGTATTTTGAGTGATAACAACAATGTTTGACAGGGACTATTTCTTGTGTATACTCCTGCTTCGTGGCTATTTATAGGAAGTAAGTCTGACTATTGACCCAGGTAAACAATGACCTATTGCACTAGTTAATGACAATTTCCTGATAACTTCCTTGCTCAGAAGTGTATTCCAATGAAACTTACACTTGATTGCACTGAATAACGAATTTGATCTGTGTGACATTTCTCAGGTTAAGGTCAACAACATTTACGTGTGGCTGAGTGACTGGTTATAAACTGAATGTCCGTTTTTATATCAAAGCCACATATTCATTATCTGGTATATTCCTGCATTCTATGGTAGAAATGAATTGTTTTAAGGCATAGAAGACAATATATAATCTCCTGTATTTCCTACATGTGTACCTGCAATATGACAGTCGGTCCGTGTTTTGACTTTTGCTGCCGACAATCATTCAAGACACGTTTGTGTGCAGACTCTTTCAGTGTTGTCACAACCCCTTGAGTACAGTACACAACCCTGTGCACTTAAAAGAAACCACGAATCGGTTGGTAAATGACCAGATGGTGGCCCCATGAATACGTGCAAACAACTAGTTGCGGGTACAGCAACGTGCAGTAAACTTGGACAAAGTACTGTGACTATGTGTCTCAGTCCACCCAGCTGTGAATGGGTAACTCGAAAGGATGGGAAAGTCACATTAACTCGGTGCGCCTTGTGGCAGTTGTATGCTCCCCAGGGAACTGAGATTTATAATAGTATGTGCCGTTGAGATCGAGGGAAAAACAAAGAAGCGGTTTGAGCATCCATGTGGGATAGACTACCGCGCTATATAAATACACATATACTAATATTTAATTGTCTGCTGTCCATTTTCTCTGTTTCCATTTACCAAATGTTTTAGCAATGTTGTTAGTGTCCGAATTATTAAAGGACACATAGGATAACATAAATTCCTGGATACAGGGCATATTGATGCTACACTGGGCCGAAGTTGTCAATGGTCTTAGTATACATTTGACGTCTGTCAAAATGACTTCCCAGTCGCTTGGTCTAAACATATCGTTGTCCTTATTCTTGTTAAATCAGATGTTAGCACAAATCTCCTTTGTCCATCATGTTCGGTCTTTTCGGACAGTTTATATCACATATATCACACATATAATTCTTTTGTATATTTCACTCGTCACAGAGCCGACCGCCAACCAAGATGGCGGCCACTGACGCTACGTGGACGGACAGATATTGTCCGATTAATTATAACAAATTGTCCCGATGTCTTGATTATTTCTACTGTGTCCTAATTGTATTCGGACAAAAAGGACAACATAACGACAATAAGTAATAACTTACTTGTGTTAGAAATGACTCTACCTATGCAGTGTTTCTTGTATGAACGTCATCAAACCTGTGTTCTGATTGGCTGAGTGAGTGAGTTAGAATTGTACATCGCATCGGCAACATTACAGCAATATAGATATGAAAACAAGGTAATCAGTTAAAATTATCTGTCGACAAATGACAGTAAAACCAACTATACTATCACAGATATGTGTACACTAGTTATTAAATCTAAAATACTTTAACTATAGAGGACGATACAATATATAAAAAAAACAGGCTATAGATCGCCAACAACTAAAGGTAGATCACCATACTAGGGGCCATGCGGACTTACAGTGCCTTTGCTACCTGCATGGACCCTAGTTGGATTTACACCATCCCTTCAGCCGTTGGCGATGGTAGGAAGATTTAGCCGAAATTTAAAATAACAAAAATGCTACGATTAAAAAGTATGGCTGAGCGAAATTTGACTTGGAAAGTTTTTGGGACTTACGTACCCTCTCAGGAGGACAATAATGTTACGCTACTTCAACCCCCTTTGAGGATACAGCCACAAACAATCTAAGTTGATAATCTGAACTACCAATTATAAAAGTTTCTCTTTTTACAAAACATATGTCAAAATTCATTTAACAAATCTATCTTTTTAAAAAAATCAACGATTAAATGATAATTAACTACAGCCAAAGCATATAGACACAAAGCGTATTATATAGTCCATTGGCTGACAGGTCTACTTCTTGGGTATGTTCTAGTACTAAGGCATGGGTCCCTCCTTCAGTAAAATGCATGTTAACATTAAAAAACTGGTTCCCGAGGTACCTATTCCGAGCATTTTTAATGTTGCCCGACACGCTTTTTATACACCATTTTGGGGGGGGGGGGAATCAAATGTGGCAATATCTTCTTGCCCTGTAGATTCACCGCAACAAACTACCACTTAAAATGCTGGTATTTAAATTCTCTTTCACATGGTATATAATATATGCAAATCGGGTAGAAAAGTAGGTCGCCAGAGGTCAAAAGGTCACAGAATTTAGCCGATGCCCGAAATCTGACTCACGCTCCTTCATGTCAATGTCCTGGTGCCAAATGGGGATTTTTATCATGGTAACACCACAAGAAGTGAACTATGATGTTGTTGTAACAAAACAAAAGGGCTAATGTTTGATCATTTTGCCAATTTTCGCTTCTATTGCATGTGAAGTAATATGTCAAAAGTATCAAGTCCTAAAATGGGCTTTCATTAATTCACATGGTCAAAGTCATTCATCATCGGAGCTGTCTCTCTCCTCACTAGACACGTATTCTTCATCTAAAGAGTTGTCACCCTCCTTCCCATCATCATTATCATATACATTATCATCATCATCATCATCATCATCATCATCATCATCACATCCATCTAATTCAGCGACAGTATCTTCGAAAATGTCTACCAACTGTTACGGAAGGATTTTTCCATCAGTCCACTTTGGCTGAATGACACCATTCTCGTATGTTGATCCGTGACCATCCATGAGATCAGGTATAACCGGATCTGGAATGTGTGCTTGGCTCCATATCGACACCTGATAATTCACCTGATGCACGTGTTATGTCAAACAGCTTTGACAGAGAGGTAGTTTTCCATTCCGAGAACAAGAAAACGGACGCTAAAACAATCAGAAGCTGTCGACTAACCAGAGTGCTACATTGCGAAAAGAAGAAGCCCTGGGTATAAAGTTGTCAATAGGTCAGTAGATGGAGGGAAAGAAGCATATGAGAAGATCGTCATGAAGAATATGCTTTGGCTTCATATTCGTCTCCATGCTGCAAAGACCAGTCAGAATGTTCCAAGATCGGATGTTTTTTGTCATTGACAGGGCGGACACCGACAAAACTCACAACTGTCGAATATTACCCTATCATACCGCATCCGATCACAGTTTACAAAGCAGTGAAGGAGTGTCTCAGCCAAGCAGAAAAGGGAACAAGAGAAGTTGGCCAACAGTATGTCATCACCACCTTCGATCTCAGAGTCTGCATGAAAGCGTATCCATTGGTTTGGACCAATCCAATCCGATATGCAGACCACATAATCATGATTGGGACTTTCCACTTAAAATGTGCATATCTCAAGATGATTGGAAAGAAGATGGCTTGTACAGGACTTGATGACATTCTTCTAGAAGCAGGCTTAATCTAAACAGGGTCTTTCAGCTCAGTGCTATCAGGAAAGAACTATGTTCGTGCCATCAAATGTCACAAGACCCTGCTGGAAGCACTTGAACGTTTACTATTCCTGCTATTTCTTTATGCCCGAGGTGATGAGAGTCCACTTTCAGGCTTACTTCAGGAGTCCAAAGATCGTTTTCAGGTCCTGACAGTCACCATCACTAACAACGCTGAATAGGAAGCACTACAGGATGATGCATAGTCAGAAACATGAGTGAATACCTCAACTTCCGCAACTGTGCATGAGAAGGGGAACTACGCAAAACAGCTCAGCTCTGGCACTCATACATGGACATGTCTGGTTGGCGCTTAGACTACTTCGGGCAGTAAAGACCAATTGCAAATATAGAAGAATCACACCCTGGTGCTACAGAACTTATGAAACGTGGGGCAATAAGTGTAGCAAAGTGACTGCAGGCGGCGTATAGTATGGCAGATGTACATGAACCAAAGTTAGGAGAAAGGCACAGGGATGTATGCAGGGCTGAATTCCACTGCACGATACAAGTAAAATGACCTATCTTGTAGGTGGATTGTTGGGGAACTACCCCTCACTTTCTCCGAGGCGACGAGCTATGTGCCCTGGAATAGGAGTTTTCGGGCACTTCCATGTCCTCAAGTGATCCGTATTTATTGAATATGTTGATTGGATTTTCTGAACCCTTTGGGAGTCTGCCACTTTTTTTCAAGGAGTCTGTTCTTGGTTTATGAGTACTTTGAACAGTGTTCTTGGAATTTGTTTTAGTTCGAGTTTGTTGGGCTGACTGAGATGATGAAGGTTCCCCGGATAAAGATGAATCCTGACTAGATGACTGTGATGGAACTTCAGACAGGATGTCCACGGTATTTCCAAAGTTCAAAGTCTGAATAGACTGTTCAGGTGTGAGTGACTGAGGCTTGTTGGTTTTAACCCACGTCAAGTCTGTTGGACAATGTATTGAAGAGGTGGGTACTGATAAGGTGTTTACCCTTAGATTGGTGTCCGAAGATGACCTTGCAACTGATGCATATGAACCACCTGGTGCTGTTGTTGATTCAACGATTGTTTTTGCATCAGCAAAGCTAATATTTTGTGTAAATTTGATTTTAGAAATTTCCATTTGTTTTTTCCAAATCGGGCAGTCTTTTGAAAGGAAGAATGACTTCCTGTACAGTTTGTGCACTTCTTTTGGGTACTATTACAGTCTTCTGTAACATGGGTAGTCTCACTGCAGTGAGCACACGTTATCGGTTTTGCACAGGTGTTAACACCGTGGCCATATTTTTGACATCTAAAACATCTCAAAGGATTTGGGATATAGATGTCCACTGACATATTGCAGTAGCCTTCCTTGACTGACTTTGGAGGATTTGGGGAAGAGAATGAAAAGTGGGTATGTCTTGGTTTGAATGGTTTCGTTGTTTCTACGGGTCGTAAATCGTTTCACATATATTACTCCCTGGTCTTTCATTTCAGAAACAATGTCTAATTCAGACATATCAGCCAACAGTCGATCCTTGTCTCTGATTATACCTTTACTGGTATTTAGTGTTCTATGGGCAGAGACTATAACAGGAGCTCCAACAAACATATCCGTAGATAGCAGGTTGGTCGCTTGCTGTTTTCTGCTACATTCAATCAAAAGGGATCCTGAGCGCAAGCGTTTGATGTTTCGTACCTCTCCTGCTATTCCTTTGACACCTTTAGAAAACGCAAAAGGATTAAGTTTCAAGGGAGTCTTATCCGGAGTTTCCATAATCAAAACTCGTGGCCAATAATCAACAGAATTACAAGGTCGCTGTTCCTCATCATTGTCGAGTGGACGTTTTGTCTTTTGAGGGTGTTTGGTACTCCATGTTTAGTTTATATTTGTTCATCATACGAGCTCCCCACCCACCACGGAGTGTCGTCAAGACGGTGCTAATAACAACTGGATCTCCGACTTGCACCACCAGGGATACCCGGATGATATACTCCAGCAGAAAAATTAAAATTAATTAATTGATTGGCCCATGAGCCACCGCCTTCTGGCACAGGCATCTAGGCAAATTTGAAAATCCATGTATCATATCAAAAATATATATATTTATACAAAACAAATCATGTCAAATATTGCGTTCAAATATAACAAAGCCAAAAACTGATAGAGCAATGAAATTGAGTGCTCGGGGCTCGGCATGACCAGCCGATTGGTTGAATTGTTGAAGAGCTCTTGGCGTTACCCAGCACCCACCACGAGGAGGTGGCTCTTCACTGGTGCCTATTTTGCTTAAATGTACGCCGGGGTTAAGCGTTTAAATTTTTTAATTATGCACCGTTGGGTGGCGACATTGGGTTAAGCATTTTTCCGTGCCTTTCTAGCTTGTTTGCAGTCATTATTAAACCATGGTTGACATATATGTGGATCTGTAGAGGACGTAGGAATACGTTCATCGTGTATTTTGTTTAGTCCATCAGAGAATAATTGCACTGATTCAAGAGCATCAATAAAACGAGCAGGATTTAGTTTGTCGGTACAGAGTAATTCGAACAAAGTCCAGTTAGCTTTGCTGAAGTTCCATCTTGATGATGGAGCAACATCAGCAGGAGTTATTGTTTTAAGGATGGTTGGAAAATGGTCGCTGTCACACTGGTCGCTATGGACTGACCATTCAAATTCATTTTACAGATCTGGGTGAGTGAGTGATGAAAGAAGAGAAGAATATGTGCCTGTACCAGGATGTAGGTATGTTTCCGAATTATCATTAAATATACACAGATCGTTGTTTGAACAAAATCTTCTAGTATCGTCCCATTTCTGTTTCTAATAGAACTATGGATAATGACCGTTCAACTCACCCATAACGATACATGGCTTCGGGAGCTGGTCATAAAGAGCCTGAAGATCAGTTTGGTGAAGAGTGGAAGATGGCGGCACATAAAGTGAGCATAATTTAAAAACAATGTTTAAAGTCAACCTGAGTGCAACAGCCTGAAGTGTTGTATTTACGGGAACAGGGCTGTGTATAACACCCTGAAGCACCAAAATTGAAGATCCACCAGTAGCTCGGAGTCCCGGAGGAGAAAAGAAGTAATATGAAGTATACTGCCGTATATCAAATTGATCTGTGACTTTAAAATAAGTTTCCTGCAAACAAAATGCCGATGGTTTGAAATCTTGTATTAGTTGTAATTCATTAAAAATATTCTTTAGTCCTCTTCAATTCCACTGAACAATGCTATTTCAGCCGATCATGAAGGCTCAATTGGAGAATGTGGATTGGAGTGGGGTCTACTCCCATGGACTGGGAGAGAGGGATTGATCTCCATTTCCAAAGGTTCAAATCGATTTTGAACCTTTCAGGGGACAACTGAGAGTAAGGCACCTCCAAATGTTGAATGGCCCTGGTCCTTCTTCTTGATTGTTTCTTTTCCTTTTTCTCACTGGAAAAAATATTTTCTCATAAGTTGGATGATTTATTTTGTTGTGATGAATCTGTTGCACATTTAGGTTCAGACGCAGGATCTCCTGAAGGCAACGATGGGACAGTCTCCGTCTGGGAGGCCGATGTCGAAGCACTGGCATGGAGATGCCCATTTGAGAGGTCTCAGTTTCGTCACTTATTGTAAAATGTTTTTTAACCCAGGATATTGACGTTTGGCACGACGTTGATGGCATGGGAGGTCTGGAAGTATAGACACGAGAAGAAACTGCAGTTGAATAGAATTTGCGGAATTGGTTGAAACAGTTACCTGCTTTTTAGCTTCAGCATAAGAAATACTGGCGGTGTGTTTGATCTTTTGAATGTTAATTTCACGTTCATAGAAGGGGCATGGTTTTGATGAGGCCAAGTGTTCCGCGTCGCAGTTAGCACACTTGATGCTATTAGTGCACTCAGATATTTTATGTGCACCACCACAACGGGAACATACCGTGGTGCTACGGCAGAACTTGGCCCCATGACCAAACTTTTGACATTTGAAACATCAGAGAGCGGAGTTGGAACATACACTTCAACTCCGATGTTAAAGTACCCAGCTTTTATACTTTTTGGAAGTGCGGCATGTGAGAACGTAAACAAGTACGTATTCACCTTGACAATTGTGCCATCATCTTTCATTTTCGAAAAACGCTTTACTCCGGTAACGCCCTGGTTTTTTTTCAGTTCATTAACAAGGTCGTTCTCATTCATATCAGAAAGGCAACAGGCCCTGTCTCTGACTATACCTCTGCAGGAATTCAAAGTTCTGTTTTAGTTTCAATAGATTGACCGATTGTTGTCTGCGTGCACATTCAACTAAGAGCGAGCCATTTCGGAGACGTGTAACGCCCTTCACTTCCCAACAGACACCATGAATGCCCTTGAAGTTTGCAAAGGGGTTAAGTTGTAATGGAGTGTCGTCCGTAGATGAGATAACAATGAACCTCGGCCACGAGTCAACAGTGTCAGAGGATTATTCATCCGACGATGTAGATTCTACATATCTACGTTTATGTTTCGATGAACCAGATGGAAGACAAAGAGCGATGATGTAGGAAAAGTGTTAGACATCCCTGCTCCCCGCCCAATATGGAATCTAACAGAATAAATATCAGGCTGGTTCGCCCTTGATACATTTCCGGAAAAACACAGAATTCAGAGGTCGCTATTGTCAGATTGCCCCATCAGCCACCGCCTTCTGGCATAGGACTCTAGGATATTTCATAGATACAATTATATATAATTTTTAATTTCAACAGCCTAGACCAAATAATATATTGAATATGTGCAAAAATCATCTCTATGCACAGGGTCTGGCGTGAGCAGCCGATTGATAGAACCGGGCCCAATCTACCACCCGTCTAGGTGAAGTAAGGGCCGAAGTGGTGTGTTGGGGAAAGGAACGCTGTTCATGGAACCAGTGCACTCAACCACAAGAATCCCGTCCTCTACCGACACAGGGGCGCAAACAACGGCAAACAAGTTGCCCAATTCGGTCTTACGACCAGTAATGGGGTGCTGTGGACCAAATATGGCCCCGGGTCCACATGGGGGGTTGAAGAGTTCTTATCGTTACACAGCACCCACCACGAGGAGGTGGCTCTTCACGGGTGCCTCTGATTGACTGAGAAAGGTCACATGACCTCCTGATGATGCCTATATATACGATTATTGGTCAAGGCCTAGGTCATTCACATTCAGATTCCATAAGACATTCAAACTGACACTTCACTATACTTTGACATTCCATCCATTACTCTGACTATAGGCTCCTCCTCTTACGTTTACCTGGCACCTCTACCATCCTCATATTTATCATCTTAACTGCCACTAGGTATATATATTTTTAAGTCAAATTTAGAATCACTTGATAACATATTATATACACAGTATCATTCTTGCAAGATATTCGAGTTGAAATAACATAACTATTATTTCCTTGGAGACTGAGCCTTGCCATTAAATCTATCTATAGACCGACTAGTGTTTGATCAGTACTAGGGATATTTATTGGCATCATTTATTTTATCCATTGTTATTGAGTTGCATCTACATTGTTGCCATTATTAAACATAAAGTTTGCATGCAACACTTCAAAGTTTCCTTCTCTACTTCATCATCTCATTGTGATATTGGTCTTCACTCGTACACCCTAAGGGTGTTACAATACATATCATGCATTGCAACATTTTATGTCATTTTATTGAAAGTTTCTTTTATAGACCTTTGGCGGTTTGTAAATTTATATGTTATCAACATATGTGTATATTCTTTGCATGTACGAGATGTGATATACATAAACAAATTCTCTCTCATATTGTGTGAGGTTTAATTTTATAAAAAAATTCTATTCACATTACGGGATTATATATCATTGACCAAGACAGATGTAAAGAAGAAATAACTTACAAGCTTTATAATCTTCTACGAAAGTAACATTTTTGCGGATACATTGCCAGTGTATACTGAATATTTTAAGGAAAGTAATACTGTGAATAACAGAGCAGATTCATAGTTTGTCCCTCTGTTTGTTTCATCTGGATTTAACGCTGCAAACATACGATATCATGCATGCATACATACATGCATACATACATACATACATACATACATGCATACATACATACATACATACATACATACATACACATACATACACACACACACACATACATACATACATACACACACACACACATACACACACACATACATACATACATACATACATACATACATACATACATACATACATACATACATACATACATACATACATACATACATACATAAAAGGATCAGATACATAGTTTTTCCCACTGTTTGTTTCATCTGGATTTAACGCTACAAACATACGATATTATGCATACATACATACATGCATACATATTGTATAATAGATATTCATTGTCTAAACACGAAACAAAGAGTCACGTGATGGAACGTGATCAAAGTTAGAAGAAAACGTTTGGTATCTCAACTATTCAGTAACGTGGCTGATCATTGGTTACCCATGACCAATCGAATCATGCGATAGAGGAAGAGGAAGGTACAGGTGATGGAGCGTGGCCTACATTTCTGAAGAGCACATCATTCACATCACTCAACAGATTGGATAAAGATTGAATATTGGCTATATCGTTAACCAATCGATGTGGTGGGTTTCGGCTGTCTCGCCTCCAGCTATCACGTAACAGTTTGTGTATTGTAAACATAACTAATCGTACTGATGTTGGAAATAGACACACAGGAATAGGAACATAGGAATAGATAGACACTTTAGCGAGTTTATTTGTTCTTAGAGATCGAACACACATTTGTTAGTGTTTTTCAATAGGTAAAACAATAACGAATTAAATCCAACCATTGAGTAGAGATAGATAAAGGATACTGAATGACCTTCCGTGTAATACCATTATTAAACGAGTTAATGATTTTTACGAGTTTAATAGAAATGGTATTTCACGGACGCGAGTTTAGTATTCTGTTTATTATTCTCCAATATAAATTCATAGAAAGTGCCTACAGTGTGATAAATCTCATGTCAATTTTCCGCAAGTCAAGCAAGGTCTAATACCATTGTGGCAGAGGCATTTGCATTGTGACGTCAGAACTGTAACCATTATGACGTCATATGTCTAGCAGTATTACACTCGTGTAATATTGCCGTAAAGATATTTCACTGCAGTATCATCCACAGGCGAGTAATAGCATTTATTATCGTATATAATTTGCGTACACAGCTAGTACATAAAACATAATGGTTTTCTGTACATGTAAATATAAACTGCACCTTGATATGAATGAATATTCAAATTAAAGTACATGCACTATTGATTTCAAAAATTGACATGATACTGAATTATTATATTCTATGAACTTGCAGTTGAAAAAGTTCATGAGATTATAGTTGTGTAGGTGTGCATAAACATTACTACAGGACGGGGCGTGACTCCATAAAGCAGGTTGTCCAAAGATGTAACAGCGCATATGCTTATTTTACACTTGTCACTTGTTTGTTATGTAATTTATTGATACCTAACTTGGTGTCACACTTCTTATGCACTAGATCCGGATGTAGCTTGCAATAACGGGTTTATAGTCACTGTAAGGTATCAGACGTAGCGTCACAGATTTGTTGAGATGATGGAGCCATAGTCCAGTTTGGAGCGTAGAAGTGCTCGGTACTGGTGGAGGACGGTTTTCTTATCCCAATCCCACTTTGAGTTAGAGACGATTTTAAACAAGTCAAATGCCTTCAGTCATATATTCTCTGAATACTTAATGTGGGGTCGAAAGGCCATATGCTCACCAAAAAATTAATCCAAAGAAATTCGCTTATTTATATACTTTTATGGGCGTGTTATCTAAGAATAATTTGTGAGGTTTGTATTTTAGACAGAACATGGATGAAATTTTCTAACCACCATTTATGAATTTTATTTACACAAAGCTGCAATTACCTTTCAATAGTATTAAGATTTACGAAATATAAAAATTATCTACGAAAAGCGATCCATCGTCTGAATCAGATACGACTTTTGAAGCACTAAAAATGTGACAGACACAAAAATACTGGCTTGTGGGACAACCTGATCCTGGTTGTAATGATAAGACAAGGTGGATCCCACGCGGACTTGAAATTGCCTGTCCTTTAAAAACCTAAATATAATATGAGGTCTCGCCATCCAAATTCATGTAAATCATTTAAAATGCCGTTTTTCCACGTAGTGTCGTATGCTTTTTCTGGATAACAAAAATAGATATGGCGTGTTGTTTATTAATCATAGCGTTTTTGACAAATGAATCTTAACGCACAAAGTGATAAGTGGTACCTGGTTTTACGGAAACCACATTGATTATCTGTTGTTTGGTTATGGTATCTAACTACCAAACTAGACAGTTATGTATCATACGTTCAATAATATTGTAAACGCAGCTGGTATATGGAATTGGCAGATTATTGGAAATATGACCACGTCAAGGTTTAGGTATTGGGACTAAAATAGCATCACGCCACAACGAAGGAAATTTGCTCGACGTCCTAATGTTATAAAAATACCCAAGTATTTAATGGAGTCTATAAACAATGATTCTGGTAAGTGCTTAATGAGTTGATAACGTATGCAGCTAATTGGTAATTTAAAATTAATAACTTTTTTTCAGGATGCTTTTGATATTTTTAAAATTTGAATGCATAATTGAAAGAGGCAGATAGTGTAGCAAACGTTTCACAAGGTTATTTGCAGTATCTGCGCCATTTGTTAATATTTACATACGTCTTTAAGATGGTAAATGCTAGATTTAGAGCACATCTATTTGCTCTTTGAATCATATTCCACTCTTCCATAAATATATATATATATATATATATATATATATATATATATATATATACACTAACGCCAAAAGAAACGTTACCCTCCTACCTTTATGAATTACTGAAAACTATCAAAGATATGTTAGAAGGTATTAGTTTACAAGAAAGCTTAACAACACAGCTTTATGCAAATGACGAAAATAAATTCTCAAAGCCATTCAAATTTAGATGAAATGCATCTTTTCAGACGAGTTAAATTGTCCTATATTCGTCCATGCCGAAATAAAACAATAACAGTGATTTTGATGTCTCCAAGAAAGGTTGAAATAACATTCTGCTTTGTGACAATGATAAACCATTTAAAGTCACCATTTTTCAACTATTAAAACAAGAAACAACTGTTGTAGAGTGTGTAAAATTGTAAAATAATCATTCCTATGATTTCAGTCTTCTGCTGATTTATATTAGTGAAAACAAGTAAAGTAATCCTGGTCCAATTGACGGACGTAAAACACGTCAAACTACACTCACCAACCCATGCGACACTGATGATTTAAATAACGCAACCACTGCTACAACTAATGCTCTATCGGAACTTACAAAACAAATTGCTGAATTAAACAAAAATGTTTCCAGTATGAAGACTGAAATGACCGAACTTTCTAAGAAAATGGATATCCGTCTAGGGAAAATAGAAGAAGATGTTGCTGAGGTCAAAAGTGATGGCATAGACCTCAGAAAACTTGTTGAGGATCAATGCGCTCGGATACAGACACTAGAAGACATGGTAGACAGGTCTGAATCATATTCCCGAAGAAACAACCTTCTATTTTTTGGTATTCCAGGTGAAGCCAAGGCGTCTCCTACTGACTCTCAGATCCATATTCGAGATTTCATATCGGATACACTTGAGATACCAGACGCTTCTTCTATAATGTTCGACACCGTCCATAGACTTAAAACTAAAACTTCACCGGCACCAATCATAGCAAAGTTTGTAAGTCGAGACGATAAAGACACTGTTCTTGCTGCAGCTAGGACATGTCTTAAAGACAGTAAAACACACAGAGTCTCACAAGATTTCAGTCATCGCACTCGTGCTATAAGAAAACTTTTAATCCCTTTCATGGTACAAGCACGAGAGGAAGGGAAGGCTGCGTACCTAGTTGAGGATAAACTGGTCATTGAGAAGGTGACATACAGGTACGATGACGTTAACCGTAACATAGCACGGTGTAGAGGTGCCTCCAGACCCACCCCTCGGGACCCCGTTACCAGCAAATAGGACAACGGCCTTGACCCTGAACCTCAAGATGATATTACGGACGTTTCACCTCAATTTCCAAACCCTAAGAACCAAACAACTGATGCGTCCTGTACTTCCCTGGTATCATGGAACGTCAATGGGTTACATAATAAGTTAAGTAACCCTGATTTCATTACCTTCTTAAATAAATTCGATATCATATGTTTATTAGAAACTTGGGCAAAGAACACTGAGGATTTTGTAAATGCGTTTATATCATATAAATGTTTTCAGTCGGTACGCCCTAAAGTAAAACACTTTGGAAGGTATAGTGGTGGTGTCGCTGTATACCTTTCAGGCACACTAAGTGATCTATTTTCTAGAGTCAAGCCCCACTGGAGCGACTGTGTTTGTTTTATCAGTAAAATACCTAACATAAATAATTCTGTAGTGATACTGCTGTTCATCTACATTTCGCCAGAAACGAGCGACTACTGTGATGGAATAGAGACTCTTGGAGCTCGTCTGGCTGACCTCAAGACTGACTATCCAGACAGTGACATCTTGCTATGTGGTGATTTAAACGCCAGAACTGGTAACGAGCTGGATCATATCGAAGATGACAGTATCGACTTCCTGCCTCTTGAAGATTTTATGTACGATGCCACCTCAACACCCCCTCCACCCCGTGTTAACAAGGACAATGTTGTCAATAATTATGGGAAGCAGTTTTTAGACTTATGCAGACTATTTAATATCAATATACTAAATGGAAGATGGTCTAATGCGTCTGGTGACTTTACCTATATTGGTCCAAATGGATTCAGTACTCCTGACTACATATGCGTGTCATCTTGCTTGTACCCAACTGTGACTGATTTTAACGTTATATCACGCAGCGAGTCAGACCATCTCCCTCTAACACTGACCATTAACCTTTTCAGTGAGAGAGATGTGAGGGTGTGGTCTACTGTACCACAATATGCTGACAGGTTATTTTATAGATGGAAAGGTGAATATAGAGAAGAATTTACTGATAATTTTAAATCAGATTATTCATGTAATAGTCTCAGTAAGTTTATGGAATATGTCTCTAATGATGACATTGAGAGAGCTGCAGGTAGTCTGGTAGATATACTACACTACAGTGGAAAGTCTATGCTTACAAGAAGTAAGAATCATAAAAGAAAACAGCCAGAGTGGTTTGATTTAGAATGTCAGTTGGCTAAGAAAACCAAATATAAATATTTAGATCATCTTAGACAATATCCATCTACAGCTACTTTTAGTGTATATGATCAAAGCAGAAAAGGGTTTAAACAGCTGTGTAAAAGGAAACAAAGGTTATTTTGTGAAAGTGTCTCCAAAACGTTAACTGAAGCATCCAAGAGTAATGATTATAAAAGCTTTTGGAGTCTTGTTAAGAAATATTCACCTAAATCAAATAATAACTGTAATATATCTGCAGAAATGTGGCATTCGTATTTTAAAGATTTATTGAACCCTATGTTAAACATGAATGGCGACAGTGTGTTTGATGACTATATTGAAACTTTTGTTAATGAACATGATTGTCATAATTGTAGCAAATGTGGTGACAATGATCTATCAGATGTTATAACTATATGTGAAGTAGAGGCAGCAATAGATAGATCGAAACCAAATAAAACGCCGGGTAATGATGGAATACCATCAGAATTTTTCAAGATTATTAAGGAATTTATTTCCCCATATCTTGTTCTTTCTTTAATCGCATTCTAGATAAAGGGGAGTTCCCTGAAGCTTGGAGTACTGCAATAATAATGCCTATTTATAAGAAGGGTAATCCTAACGAACCTAACAACTATAGAGGCATTTCCTTGCTTAATACTATGAGCAAGCTGTTTACAAATATAATTAACAGGCGAATAGATGATTACATTGAGAGTAATTGCCTTATCGGAGAATATCAGGGTGGTTTCAGAAAACTCCATTCGACAATAGATAACATTTTTATCCTGCAATCTATTATCCAAAAGTATACAACAAGAAAACAAGGAAGGTTTTACTGTGCATACGTTGATTTCAAAAAGGCTTTCGATATGGTTAATAGACA
This sequence comes from Haliotis rubra, assembly GCF_003918875.1. Classification (NCBI taxonomy): domain Eukaryota; kingdom Metazoa; phylum Mollusca; class Gastropoda; order Lepetellida; family Haliotidae; genus Haliotis; species Haliotis rubra. The sequence goes on along the minus strand of NW_025767138.1, from coordinate 654,526 downwards.
AAAGCTTTTATTTCTCCTTTTAAATAATGGTATACATGGAAATATATTTAATATTCTCAAAGATTTGTACAATAAGGTGAAGTCTGCAGTTGTTATTGGTGGAAATAAATTATCTGATTATTTTGTTTGCTCTACAGGAGTTAGACAAGGTTGTGCTCTTAGCCCCCCTGTTGTTTTCGATATTTATCAAGGAACTCTCGGAAACAATGAGTCAAACTTTTGACAATGGTGTATTTATATCAGAGGAAATGTATAATGTGTTATCATTACTATTTGCAGATGATCTAGTATTAGTGGCTGATACCCCTCTGAAGTTGCAAAAACAGCTAGATTTCCTACATAATTATTGTTTGAAATGGGGCATGGAGATCAATCTCGACAAAACAAAAGTGATTGTCTTCAGAAACGGGGGACCATTATCACGATATGAAAAGTGGACTTATAATGATGAACAAATAGAAGTAGTTAATGCATATAAATATTTGGGTATCATGATGACCCCTAAGCTTGTATGGACAAGAGCCTGTACCGTTTTATCGCAACAAGCAAACAAAGCCTTATTCCCTTTGAAATGTCTTATTCGCAAATATAATATAGATATTACAGATGCCTTTAAGATATTCGATGCGAAAATTGTACCGATTTTAATGTATGGTAGCGAAATATGGGGATTCAAGGAAATGAAGCAGCTAGAAATTGTTCACCGATCATTTTGCAGATATTTATTAAATGTTAGTAAGTCATTTCCTAATGCTGCTTTGTATGGTGAGTGTGGGAGATATCCATTATATGTGAAATCATACAAGAATTGTATAAGATATTGGCTGAAATTAATCACCATGCCGTCATATAGATATCCTCACCAATCGTATCTTATGATGAAACAATTGTGTAATAGAAAACGGTCTAATTGGGCAACTAATATAATGCATCTATTATTTACTTATGGGTTTGGCCATGTATGGATTCAACAAGGGGTAGGGGATATTGATATGTTTTAAATATTTTTAAAGAAAGAGTGATTGACTGCGCCAGGCAAGATTGGCATTCTGAGCTATCTGATAGAACGTCATTACAATTCTACTCTTTTATAAAACATTCACTTTCTCCAGAATTGTACATATACAATGTTAAAGATATCAAATATAGAAAAGCGCTTCTCTTATTTAGATGTTGCTTCAACCGATTAGGCATACAGTGTATTAGAAAAGACTTAAGTGATTATCAAGATAAAGATTCTATGTGTTCTCTTTGTAAAGTTACCGAAGATGAATGTCACATTATATATCATTGTCCTCTGTACAAAGAATTTCGTAATGATGTTCCATGTATATCCACTCATACCAAAAATATCGATAATTTAAAATCATTATTGATTTCTACTGATTGTCATACCCACTTGTTTATGCTGGGAAAATATCTGTATAATGTGTTTCGCATAAGAGGAGAATATCTTTGATCTTTGAAACTCATGCTGGCAATTAATGAACAAAATTATGTAACAATGTATTATGGGTCATATGGCCTTGAAAACAATCAAAAGCATTGATTGATATAGGGTGTGAAGAGGGCCTAGACTACGTGATATGATACACAAGTACGAGAAATATGCCACGATTAACAGCTGAAGAGAGAAAGAGAGAGAAAGAGCCATTGGGATGGTGCAGATGGGGTCGACATACAATGCTGTTGCCAATGCTCTCGGATGCCACCGTATCACGGTTATACGACTTTTTCAGGGCTTCAGACAGACTGGGGTCACCGTAAACAGACCAAGAAGTGGACGTCCACGCATCACAACGCCAGCTGAAGATAGGTACCCCCGTCATTAAGGAAGGAGGGTAACGTTTCTTTTGGCGTTTAGTGTACATACATGCGTTATTTCATTGATTTTGAAAACATAATTTAGTCAAGACTGGCGTTTATTGTGTTTCACTGCACGCTGTGTTTAGCATTTGAAATCTTCAATTTATTTATACTTTTCAAAAACAGAAACGCATAGCCAGTATGTTTCCATGTAGTGCTCCTAAAATGAATTATACGTGTGTGTCTAATCAGTATGTCTATGGTGAACTTTCCCTCCAACCATTTCCGAGTTTGAATCCATTGTCATTGAGAAACTGTCGTCAAAACCTGTTCTCAATAAAGGTAGTAATGCGATTCATGCGCTTTCTTTTGCGGGCTCAATCCGTGCAACATTTACACAAAAATCAGGTGGTCTGATTGTATTAGCGGCAGTTGACAAACGTAAATCTTGAAATGAAGTCATGCCTAAACTTACTGAGGCTCCGCGAAACAATGTGATCGGTCGTTTGGAAGCTGGTCAGTCGCAGTCTTTGTATGTTAATTACCCACACCTTCCCAATTATTTACATATCTAAAGCTGTCAGTATGGCATTCGACTTAACATGGAATCCTTGTTCATTTTCACAATATTTATATTTGTCATTTCAGGGAAAACTACAGAAATTGAATGTAATATTTGCATGGAAGATGAAGCCATGACTGACACAGTTTTTGTACCTAGCGGCCACATGGTAGCCTGCAATAGTTGTGCAATTAAATGCAAGGAATGTCCAATGTGTAGATGTTCTATTACTCAAGCACTCAAAGTTTTCATAATTTAAAGATATGAACATAAATACCAATTTGTTACACTGAATGGGCAAAGCTAATGTCTATTGTATTTTTTTAAATGGTTGTTAATTGTTCTCTTATCTTGAAAAAACAAAAGAGTTGATTTATTTCTAAATCAAGTACTTTACCACTGAATTGTTATGTTGTGCCTTTATATGGTTGCCAGTTATGGTTGCCAGTTATAGTTGCCATTAAGTGCAAGGAAAATCATATCTGCAGATAAATCAACCACTGACAATTTTCAACATGTAAAAGATGGTATCAGTATTATACTTTAAAATCAAACGCTGAATGGGCAAAGCTATTTCTTATTGTAGCTTTTGAAATTGCTGTTTACTTGCCTGTTATGTTGTGAAGAACACAAGAGAGTTTAGATTTGTTTGATATTTTCTTATTCAAGTGTTTGATTACTTTTTGTGAGTATGATATCTTCAGATGACTCTTTGTTTATATTTTTTAACTGGTTGTTTTTTCGAGGTTGCGCTGTTTTCTACTTTTGTGACATTCATTTTCCAAACAAGAATTTGGCTATATATTTTATTTGTCACCTTAAAAAGTTGACAGTTTGCAATATTGTTTATGTTATTTCAGTTTTTATCTACAGTTAATTTAACCATTTACCCTTTACTTGTGTGATTTCTGGTCAAATTTGTTCCGTGACACATTGTTGGTTCCAGTGTCACCTTCAATGCATCAAATACTGTTATGTGTTTATGGCAAACATTGTCAAACATTGTATGACCATACCATGAAACATTGAAAGACAACATTGTTTGCAGAATAAACTATTTTATTGAAATAATTTCTCTTTGTTGTTCATGAGAAACATTGCAGTTCTTGATATAGCTAGCAGTTTGATAAGTTTTTTGAACACTGTGCATATCATATAATTCAGGTTTCTAACAATATGATCGCGTTTAGTGGTACCCTCAACATCATTCTGTTGAACAAGGTAGTCATTGCCAATATTTTGACCAGGATCATCCAGAAAAAAGTCTCTGACATCTTCATGTGTTGAGATACAAATGTTGTGTGTATGATACAACATACCATGATAGTGTTCACTGATGTTTTTAGTTGCTAGGTGTCCAGATACTGAAACCTGCGAAACCAGCTTTTTAGAAGTGCAAATGCAGGCTCGATTACAGTACATGTAAACCGTACAAAGGTATTTCAAGCAGTTTTGTTCAAGCTGTTGAAAGTTTCATGTTGATTTGAATTGTCAGTTTTCTATGCAATTTACATGAGCATTGTGTAAAACATTTTTATTTGATCTCTGTAATTATCAAATCCGTTGTAATTATCACGTATATCAATGAACTCAATCTCTATCGATCCATCGTCAATAAAAGCTGGATAGTATATCAGTTATGGTATCGATACACATGCGTATAATCATTCATGCAGATTACAGTAATGAGATAATTGAACACCTCTTTCGACTTTGAAATGACAGCCTCCGGTAGAATGCATGTGTAGTTATGCCCTTGTTGAAAGGTTTGTCCCGTGACAAGTGTAAAATAAACAGATGCGATGTTATATCATTTGACAACCTGCTTTATGGAGTCACGCCCCTCTTTGTAATGTTTATGCATACAAGCACATCTGTAATCTAATGAACCTTGTGTACATGCAGTATAAATATAGGCACGCCTATCTTCATCAATATTTGGGGGGATTAAACTGCAAGTTTATACATTATAATAATTCAGTATCATGTCACTTTTTGAATTCTATAATACGTGTACTTCAATTTGGATAACATTCGTATCAAGGTGAAGATTATATTTACATGTACAGCAACCCATTTTGTTTTATGTACTAGTTGTGTGCGTAAAATGTATATGAAAATAAATACTATCTCTACTCAACGGTTGGATTTCAATCACGTTGTTTACTTATCGAAAAACACTAAAATGTGTTTTCGATCTCTGAGATCTATCTACTATTATTTATCTTATGTGTATATTTCATAGATCGTTACGATTATGTATGTTTACGATACACAAACTGTTATATGATAGCTTGAGTTGATAAAGCCGAAACCGAGCATATCGACTGGTCAACGGCATAGCCAATAATCAATCTCTATCCAGGTCTTGAGTGACCAAACGTGGTCTTCAGAAATTTCGCCCACGCCCCATCACCTGTCCCTTCCTCTGTGACAGGTATCTCACGATACGATTGGTCATAGACAACAAACGATCAGCCACTAAATGCATTAAATCTAGATGAAACAAAATTATGAATGTGCTTTGTGTTAGTCACAGACTAGCGTATTAGTACTTTCCTTGAAATATTCAGTTTACACTAGAAATGAATCGGCAAAAACGCTAATATCGTAGAAGATTATAAAGCATGTAAGTAAATTACAATATGTCATTGTCATAGATGTTTTGTAAAATTAAACCTCACACAATGATAAAAGAGAAAGAATTTGTTTATGTATGTCTTATCTCTTACATACAAAGAATGCATACATATGTTGATAAAATATAAATGTACAAGCCGCCAAAGGTCTACTAGAGAAATTTGCAATAAAATTCCATAAAACGTTGCAATACATGATATGTATTCACACCTGCTGAATAGCACTAATTAGCTCCGCAACAGCGAGCAGGGCAATCAGCGAGGGGTTCCAGGTGTTGAGTAGTGAAGTGGCTCTCGGGCTTAGTGAGTTCAGGGAAAGGTCCTTGAAGACTTTCTCTCAAATAATGATCTATGCATCTTCAACGATGGATCAAACTCTTATCTCCATCCTGCCACTGGAACATACTCTACTCTCGATCTATCACTTACAGTTTCTAATTTTTTAAACAAGTTGGAATGGTCGGTCCACAATGACCTTTGTGGAAGTGACCACTTCCCAACAATTCACCCCCTATCAATCCCGCAGATGAACCACTTTCAACAAGGTGGAATTTTACTAAGGCTAATTTGGCATTATTCCAAGTTCTATGCTCTGAAAAACTTAAACCTGACAATTTCAGGAATGTTCCTGATCCCATGGAACTATTTTCTGACGTCTTAAATGCCATTGGAGACAAAACCTCTGCGAACCCGCACATACGCAAACCCTGGTTTGATACAAATTGCAATCAAGCTAGAATAAATAGGAAGAAGACAGAAACATATTACCGACAACAACCTACCGTCCATACCCTGAATGCTGTTAAAATGCCAGGGCAAGACGTACCTTTAAACAAACTAAACGCCGGTCATGGAGGAAACATGCATCCAAAATCAACTCACGCACTCCCAAGTCCAAGGTGTGGAACATGATTGAAAAGATTAAAGGCAAAGGATCAAAATCTGGTGTTCGGCATCTCAAAGATGGTAACTCTCTTTTAACAAATAAATTTGAAATTGCAAAAAAACTTGGCGAAACTTTGGCAAACCACTCATCATCAAATTATAAGCCTCAGTTCCAGAGGTACCCAACCCAACAAGAAAAAAATCAGTCAATTTTAACTCTGAAAATAGCGAAGATTACAATGAAACGTTTTCTTTCCATGAGCTACCTACGGCCCCGGGGCAGGCACAGGACACTGCAGCGGGAGCTGATGATATTAATTATCAGCTTCTGAAACACTACTCAATATATTTGATGACATTTGGACAACCGGAAACTTTCCTCCTTCGTGGCATAATGCCATTATCATCACTATACCAAAGCCTGGCCAGGATCATACGGATCCCTCAAATTACCGTCCTATATCACAAACTAGCTGTGTTTGTAAAACCATGGAGCGCATTGTCAACAATCGATTAATCTGGTACTTGGAGACCAATGACCTCCTTAGTGACCTCCAATGTGGTTTCCGAAAGAACCACTCACCATCTGGTGCGTCTGGAATCATTTATAAAAAATTCCATTGTCAACAAACAACATACTGTACATCTATCTTTTTCGACTTAGAAAGCATATGATACAACTTGGAAACATGGAATCTTAAGAGATCTGCATGAACTTGGATGGAGGGGCAGATTACCTCAGTTCATTAAACATCAGATAATTTCAAGTAAGGGTAGATTCCACATTTTCTGATTATTTCCACCAAGACCAGGAAGTCCCTCAAGGCTGCATCCTGTCTGTCAGACATTTTAGCATCAAAATTAATAGCCTCACTAACGTCTTGAACAGTCCTGTTGATGGGTCCCTCTTATAATAATAATTTAAATATTTCATGCAATGGTAAGAATGCACGTAATAGAACGGCAGCTACATTTCTGCCTTTAGAAAATCCAAAAATGGGCCAATGAAAATGGCTTTAAGTTTTCAAAATCCAAAACAACTTGTATTCACTTTTGTCGTACATACAAACCACACAAGGATCCAGACTTATCTTTAGATGGTACCCCCATCAAGGTAGTAGAAGAGGCCAACTATGGTGATGGGACGCATCACAGCAAAAATAACAAGGTTTCCAGTTTTCCGGAAACCTACATGAAACTGGGTAATGTCAGAATCATATAGGTTTCCGCTCACGGAAACTATTATTCTTGGTTTCCGGCTGTTTCCTCAACAAGGTTAGTTTCAGCGACTGGAAACTGCCGGAAACCAACACAGTTAGTTTCCAGAAATGTAAAATTACAGTAAAGTATCATTGGTAGTTTCCATTGCATAAAGCAGTGGAAACCATCATTGATGGGGACTTGAATGAAACGAACGTAGAGGAAATTGATTTGACTCAATATATACCAGAGTATACCGCATATATCTAGGAACCTACATTAACCTACGTTAAACTGCCCATGTATTACATGTATATAGGTTTCAGTGTACTGATCTCAGTGTTTCTGTACACCAGAATTCAAATAAAAGACATTGTCACATAAAATTAATTTCAGGAAAATTTAAACCTTATTGAAAGAATATGGAAACTGAAGATTCTAATTTGTCTCCATTACATTTTGTTTGGTAAACTTAAAGATAACTTAAACTTATAAATTACTGGGAAACAGGTAAGGCTCCATTAGGTTTCAGTTATCCTGATTCCCGAAACGTTCCATTGGGATTCAGTTACACATTGGCTTTCCGTTTGTAATATTTCTCAAAGTGATACATACTGATATAACTAACTATGAGTGGTTATGCACATTACACATAACTGTACATAAAAGGACAATATTTTCGTAAATGTTCATGAACATGATACAGGCCACAACAAATTATACAGTAAACTTATAGACATAAAACATTGTTAAGTTCAACTTCATCTGCCAGTGGTGAAAATGTTAGGTTTGAAAGAAAATGAAGTCAATGTACGTTTTGACTCATAATTATATCATTATCATTATTAATATCTATTATTATATTAATAAGCACTTTGGAACTTCATAAAATATACTGAAAGGCAAAGGAAACGTAGTAATATTAGAAATGACATTTGAGTATCAATGGAGTATTTGAACCTATTTTTAAATATACACCAGAAGTCAAGTTTGAGGAAACATGAATCGTGGTCGTATAGCCTGCATTGCCCAATAAAGTATTGTTTGAGACTGAAGTTAGAATTTTTTGTTTTTGGAGAGGGAAAAGATTGTTTTTATGTGTATAAACTTCATTTGTCATGTGAAATTATGGTGTAAATATATTCTTGTTTACATTGGTGATGCATTGCAAAACCTTACATACCAAGATATGCACATGAATGATATTGAATTTCAACCTTTTGTACAATTCTCCTATGTGCATAAACTTATTTGTCATGCAAAATTGGTGTGTATAGAATTATGTGTGATTGAACAACCCTGTTTACTGAGATAGGAAAAGGAACTTTGACCTTTCTCAAGACGTGCACATATTATTCTCTAAAAGACATTGACATTTATGTGTATATGCTCTTGAAAACCTTGTTTGGCACGATGTGTCTTTCAATTTACCTATTGTGTGCATGTTCATATTGTATTTCAATTTTGACTGACTGAGTTTGGTTTTAGGCCGCTTTTAGCAATATTCCAGCAACATCACACTGGGCTTCACACATTGTACCCATGTGGGGATTCGAACCCGGGTCTTCGGCGTGACGAATTTCAATTTTGAACATGTGGTTGAAACATATTTTTATTCTGAGAGAATCTGGCTTGGTAGACAAGCAAACATTGCTTTTATCAATACCTCACTGGTATTGATATAATATAGCAGAATACACAAGAACTGGATACACAAAAACGACGAATTAAATCCTATCATAAGTTGTAGCATTCTGATGAGGGGTATACGGGAATTTATGCGTCCCGTTTTATCCACCGAGCCGAAGTGTCGCTGACGCTTTCGGCTAGGTGGATTGGTTCATGGCCGGAAAAGGCTAAAATCATGACGCTTCTCGGTTCAATGAGCGTAAGCTTTCGCGGTACTTGCAATGCAATGTTATGGCTGAATGAACGTGGTGCGCCTCACTCGGAGGCTCTGACAAATTACAAAGAAAACAGGATTAACGGGGAAGCTCTTTAATTTGGGCACATGTAAAACTATGAATAAAGTTATTTACACATTTTCACGTCTATTCTTCATTACTTATTTTCTTTAATGTTAGTTCATTTTGAGGAGTCTTTCCAAAAAAGACAAATGTATACCTTAAGAGTTTAAATCTTTAAATATGTTTCTGCTCATGTATGCTGATGATCTTGTAATATTTTCGGAATCTGTTGAAAGGTTCCAAACACAGTTGAATTCGTTGTCAGCTTCTTCCAGACGGTGAGAACTTGAAGTAAATATTGATAAAAGAAAGATAATGGTCTTCAGAAGAGTTGGTAAAGTTAAATCGTTAGAACATTGCTTATATATAATGGTTGTGTCCCAGAGGTTGTCGATACGTTTACATATTTCGGAATAGTTTTAAATTATAATAACCGATTCCCAAAGGCACAGCTGCAGTTATCTATTTTAATTTACAATAATACCAGGTCACCCTCTCTCAACCTGGAATCTTTTTTTATTTGTCTTTGATTGTTATGTTGGTAGTATACTATCTTATGCGTCTGAGGTTATTAGGAGTTCAGAAATCAACATGTTTATGCCGAGTTAGGTCGTTATCCGCTCGTATTTAAAAGGCAATATATCATGATTAAATATTGGTGTAAGTTTCTTGTGTCTGAAAATAGCATTTTACGGTGTTGTTATGAGTATTTGTGTGAGGGTGGAGACCTGTGTTGTCAAAAATTGGGCGTATCAGGTTTAAAGTATACTATTACAATGTATTAAAAAGAAATCTATCTACTCCCGACATGGCTTATGCTTCCCGGCACCGTATCTTTAGCTTTGGCGCTACTCCCCTACTCCCTTGGAAATTAGCTCTCCCGGGAAATCCGAAATATACATTTTAGCCTTCCCGGGACATCTGAAAAAATTATTTTAGCCTTCCCGGCATGACACCGGTGGATAAATCGGGACGCATAAATCCCCGTAAACCCCTCATCCCAATAGTACACAGAATTTATCTTAACCAACGTTTAAATCTTTCTTCATGTAAATATAGCATCAAAACAAGCTGAAATTCAATCATATATTTTACTAACATGGTACTGACTAGTCTATTTCAACCACTGCTTCACGGTCCACTGACTGCCATGGATGCATGTTTTTTTCCACGGGTCGGGGTATAAATGAGTTGAGTTGAGTTGAGTTGGGCTTTACGTCACATCGGCATTATTCCAGCCATATAGTGACGAGAACAAGTCTGTATTAGTAAACATTGTAAGTACAGAGTCCAAATGAGTTTTATTTCCAAAACATATATTCATTTCATTATCATTTCAAAACAGAAAATGTCATAGCACTAAATTTAAAGGCAGGCAATTTGTTAGTCACATTACACAGTTACAATTTGTGATACAGATCAACTTCCCTCAGGTAGTTCACTATCAGATGAGCGCTCACGCGGGAGAACAGAACTTTCACATTTGTTGATTCATAATGTGAGTCCCTTGCAGATGATAAGTCCACACAGTCAAACAGAATATGCTTGATGGTTAAAACCTCATCGCAAGAGACACACATGGGGGGTCCATCCCATTCCGTTTAAAGCAGATAGTCATGAGTAAACCGACTGTGGCCAATACGACATCGCCGTAAAATTACCTCGTCACGTCTTGACTGACAACCCAAGTAGGTATAAACAATCGTTGGTTTCAATTCATACAGTTTATTTCTTCCTACTTGAGTGTCCCACCTTTTTGCATTAGGTCCCGAGTATAGCTTTTGATAGTGGGTTTGAAATCACTGTACGGGATCAGCAGTGAAGATAAGGGCTTGTCAAGAGCTGCTCTTGCTGCAGCATCGGCTTTTGCGGTACCTGCTATGCCGACGTGACCCGGCAACCAGCAGAGGACGATGTCACATTGGCCAGTAGAGAGGTCGTTGTAAAGTTCTAAAATGTCCAGAGGTGAGGTGAAATTTACGTCGTGCTTGAGAATATTTCGCTCATATGACGACGTGCATGCGTGTGTATGTGTATGTGCGGCTGCTTGTACTAGCCCAGACTGAAGCTGGTTTTATAGTGCTAGCCCACTGAGATACCATGCCGCAGTGAAGTATGAATACCCCACTCAGACACAGTATACTGACTCCGAGCCGACCAATCCTTGTTGTACCCATTAATGCCGAGCGCCAGGCAGGGACCAACAAGTACCATATTTTAACGTCTTTTGGTATGACGCGGTCGGGGATGGAACCCGCGACCTTCCGCTCTCCGGGCGGACGCTCTAGCCACTACACCACGGAGGCGGTCTAAAATGTCCAGAATGATTGGGTGACTTGAAGTGACATTTTGAAGTGCTTGAAGGCAGGATAATGAATCTGTGAAAACGATGAAGTTTTTGAAAAGTTTTGCTGTTTAATATAGGTCAAAGCTGAAAAGATAGCTTTGGCCTCGGCAGTGAAAATGGAACAGTTGTCGGGAATCCTAGAGGAGACAGTCTTGGATCCAATGACTGTAGCACTGGCAACTTGGCCCTCATCCTTGGATCCATCTGTGAAAATGGATCTATGGGTGTCATTCTTGGAACGTAACTGGTTGTATTCCTGCTGGAACACCAAAGGATCTGTTTCGGACTTTTTTTGTTTAGTGAGGGTAAGATCGACCTGTGGTTTCACCATCTGCCAGGGTGGTGAGGACAGGAGTCGGTAAGGTGCTGTGATATTAAGATCAATTTTAGCTGCAGATATGTGTGGTTGAATTCTGATACCAAGTGGTGGAACCAGGCTTGGTAGAGTAGGAAACAGTTTTTCATAGAGAGGGTTGAAAACACAATTGTATGCTGGATTGGACTGATTTGAAGGTAATTTAGTGATATATTGCAGTGAAAGTTTAATGCGGCGTTGTTCAAGGGAAGGTTCGTTAGCCTCTGCATATAGACTGTCTACCGGAGAGGTCCTAAAAACTCCCAGGCAGAGCCTCAGGCCTTGGTGGTGGATAGAATCTAATTTTTCTAAATTGTTTTTGCAGGCTCCACCATAAACAATGGAGCCGTAGTCTAGTTTAGAGCGAACCAAAGATCTGTACAAGTGAAGAGGGTAGTCTGATCCCCTCCCCACTCTGTATTTGAAACGACTTTATATACCACATAGCTGTACGATACATGATAATAGGATGCATACTGAACACCATGAACTTCCCATAATGTGGATTTTATTACTATATTCAATATGATGCCAACTAGATGCAGCTGATTGTGATGATATTTGCAAATCAACTTTGATTATAGTTCTAACCAAACAACATATTGTGTGATTAGGATAAAGCTTAATGGAACTGTGCACATTAAATAAAGCTATTTAACACTGTTGGTTTCACCAGGAAGTACTCTAATCGTCGATAGGCCACTCATTCCAGTTTTGATATAAACTCGACTACATAACCTTTTCAACATGCTTAATAAATAGTTCAACTGACATTTTGAAACCCCACTTGTAAACCTTCGTTGGTCCTGAGTGCTTGGCTTCACACCAAGACTATGAAGGAGAAAGGATAGCAATATAAATATTTTTGTGAATTACATACCGTCAATATTTTTATTTCCAGAACAGGAAGAAAAAAGATATTTATGTTGGATGTAATTCTTCACTGCGTCGCATCACTTACAGTCTCTCTAGCAACGGGAGGTGCCGTGTTGGCTTTTCTTACCTTGTTCAACGGCCTGGCAAGCGCAGCTATATGGATGAACGGTTTAGTTATTGGTAATAGTTTGGTGGTTTGTTTTATCACGTTTACATTTGCCTAGTGCATGTTATCCAGAGACCCATTAGGGAAATACAGCGCAGAGCATGTCCCCAATAACGGAGGCTGGTTTTCGAGGCCTCCTAAAGAGTATTGGGTGCGTGAAATCGAATCTTATGGTTCTTGATAATATGAACAGGGGCTAAAAACATCACAACATCATCATGTTGTTTATGTTTACACACATGGATGCGCATGACATTAAATGTACTTTATATATACCCCATTTAGAATAAGACAAATGTCAGGTAACTTTGTAATTAGAGCATATATCATGTAAATCATAGTATGTAATGTGAATTACGTATTTAGCAGGTATTTCGTTTCAGGTGTGGAACTGGTTGGACCATGTAAGCGTCGATTGACAGGTATCATTGTTGAATTCTTCTGGTCCTCCGCGAACTTTTTCGTTGTAACCTGCTTACTTGATCCGAGACTGGCAACATCTTCAGCTGGTTCTGTCAGCGCCAACAATTCTCTTCCTAACACAGTACTTAACAGGGGCGGATACAGCTTTTTGGGAAAGGGGTGGGGGGTTGGTTGGGGTTTGCACACTATTGAGAAAAGGGAGGGTGCACACTTCATTTTCACCCGAGTTTCAATGGTCATTTAATAAACTTTCTGCATCCGCCTATGCTTAAGTGCAGCGTTTATAACAAACTTGCATAAGTCTGAAGTAAAGTTGGAGAAATAGCAAGTTAACGTGTTCGCTCGTACGCTAAAGATAACGGTCACCAATATAGATCTCCCCAATAATGACGAAACTACAATCTACGTAACACCCAATTCCATGGCACGATATAACCTTCTTCAAATGCTCTGATGGGTTAAAGGTGGCCCAATATCCTGGACGTGCTGTAATTCACTGCCTAGAGTTAAATCTATTAGACATGCAAGGAATACATGACCGATAACGTGAAATTATGTTTCTGGGTTACAAGCATTATACGGCTGCTTCTGCATAGCTGCATGTAAAATGGTAGACTTCTAGACCTGCATTTCTGATGAGTAGGGGTAGCCCAGTGTTCTGGACGTGCTGTTATTCACTGTGCAGAGTTACATCCATTATGCATGCAAGGAACACGTGACTGAAGTTTCGAATCCTGTGTTGCCCTGGCTATGTTTCCGGGTTTACAAGCATTGTACTCTTGCATGTGGATCGTTGCATCTTTAAAATGGAAAACTTCCAACCTGCATCTCTTCGAGAAATCCTCCCATGTCGAGATGACAAACGTGGAATAATTGACATACTGTTCAACTGGACGCTAAACCACATTTCCTCACTAATTAAAAATGGTTTTATGCTACATTCAGGTTCATACCAGAATCTCCCCCGCAGGCTGATCAGCAAGAAGAGATATGTAATGGCGGATGCAGTGATACGCAACGCCGCAAAGGTCAACAACGTTACATTGACCTCTGACCTGTTCATTGGAAGTGTACTGGTCAGCGACAGATCAGAACCTTTGTGGAGCATACTAACAAGCCCCTCCCTGGTAACGAGAAGCATCATTATATTCCTAAATTGGTACGTTTTCCTTCATTCGTCACAATTACTGACGTGATACGACTTTTCTGGTATATCATGTATGTATGGTATCTGCCATTCAAATGGCCTAAGGCACCCATGAAGGGCCACCTCCTCGTGGTGGGTGCTGGGTCACGCTAAGCGCCCTTCAACCCCCCGTTGTGGACCCGGGGGATATTAGGTCCACCAACCCGTTTGCCGTGGGTTGCGCCCCTGTGTCGGTGGAGGACGGGATTCTGGTGGTTGAGGGCAAGGGCTCCAGGAACAGTGTTCCTTTGCCCAATACACCACTTCGACCCTTACTTCACCTAGACGGGTGGTAGAATGGGCCCGGTTCTACCAATCGGCTGGTCATGCCGAGCCCTGTGCATGTTACTTGTTTTGCACAATATTGATATTTTCTAGTGCTTGCCATGGGTCTTGGTCAAATCACTTATAGACCTACAATGTATATATTGATTCTACATAGATCAAAATGTAATTACCTAGAGTCTTAATGCCCAGAAGGCGATGGCTCATGGGTCAATCTGGTGGATTTATTGATCTTGAATTGATACTTCTGCTGGAGTATATCATCCCAGTATCCTTGGTGCTGCTAGTTGGACACCCACTGGCATATGGCATTGTCTTCCTGATACTCCGTGGTGGGTGGGGAGCTGGGATGATGAACCTTTATTAACTTACCATGATACCTCCAAAACAACTCAAACGTACTTTAGAAGATAGTACATCTTCTGATGATGACACCGTCTCAAAAAACAAATCTGACCATTGGTCTCGATTTTTGGTGATTTCTTCTCCGGATGATGGTCCATTGAAATTGAATCCGTTTGCTCTATCAAAAGCGATTTATGGTATCGCTGGTGATGTTGTGTCAATGAAAAGGATGCGATCTGGCTGTATCTTACTAGAATGTAAATCAGCCTTCAATCAGCTACACTATTGGCTGTCAAACATCTTGTTTCCGTACCAGTTACTGTGTCACCACACAAAACTCTCAACAGTTCCAAGGGCATTGTCAGAGATAGAGACCGTTGTCTAGCAGACATGTCTGAGGATGAGATAGCTTCTGAACTGAACGACCAGGGTGTAACGTTTGTGAAACGTTTTACAAGCAGGCAGAATGGTCAAACTATTAAGTTGAATACTTATCTGTTTACCTTTTCTGTTCCAGTTCCACCACCATCCATCAAAGCAGGTTACTGTAATATTGGTGTAGACAAGTACATACCAAATCCACTTCGGTGTTACTCATGTCAAAAGTTTGGTCATGGTGCCCAATCATGTACCAATAGCAAGAAATGTCACCGTTGTGGAGAACCTGCGCATGATACTTTAGACTGCCCAAACAGCCCTAAATGTGCTAATTGTTCTGGGGACCACGCTGCTTCATCACAATCCTGCCCAGTCTGGCAACTACAACATCAAATTGTTAAACTGAAGCATGAAAAGAGTATCTCTTTTGCAGAGGCTAAACGTTTGGTAACACCTGCTAACACTCCAACTGCATCTGTATCATACTCTGCAGTAGTTACCCGTCAGCCTACTAAGACTGTTAAATCTGTAGAGTGCCAGACCGATATCACCTGGGTGAAGACTGCGAAATATTCAATACGTCAAACGAAAAATGTTGCATCTACGCAAACAAAATCACCATCGCGTAAACAATCTCGTTCACCGTCACCTGTAATAGTAAATGCCAGCAAGTCAGTCAACTATTCCCAAAAATCGGATCGAGTACCGAAAGGTCAACGGGATCCGGTACAAATATTTAACAAATATCAACTTCTGGAGGACATGGATGTCACTCCACACCACCGTGTGCGTCACAATAGTCATTCGCCACGGTCCAGATCCCTGTACTACCACCTAATATAACATGAGTCAGGGTAATACACTTATCCAGTGGAACTGCAGAGGACTTAGAGCCAATTTAAAATGAACTACAATTATTAGTACAAGATTTTCAGCCATCAATTTTCTGTCTCCAAGAAACATACCTTAAACAGACAGATACATTTGACTTACGTCAATACAATTCTCATCATTCCTTTTCACCCCCGGGTGGCAAAGCCAATGGAGGCTCCTCTATCTTAGTGAGGCGGGGCATAATACACAGCCCTGTTCAACTTACTACGAATCTTCAGGCTGTTGCAGTCCGACTAACTTTACACATTGCATTTACTGTATGCTCTTTATATATCCCTCCATCTTCAAACCTCCAGAAATCTGAACTTCAATCTCTATATGACCAGCCCCCTCAGCCCTGCATACCATGGGGATTTGAATGGACATAATCCTTTATGGGGAGGTAATGGTATTAATACCAAGGGCAAAGTATTGGAGGATTTCATTTCTGACAATAGAGTCTTTGTATTTTTAATGATGGTACTCATACATATTTACACCCTGCAACGGGTAGCTATTCTGCCTTGGACCTTACACTCACTGATGCGACCCTTCTACATGAATGTTCGTGGTCAGTTCATGATGATTTATGTGGCAGTGACCACTTTCCACATTTCTAACAGTAAATAACCCGTCTGACGTCTCCACCCTCATCAAGGTGGAATTTTTCAAAGGCTAACTGGTCTCAATTCAGTTCGTTATGTACTGAGAAATTGAAACATGCAAAGTTCCAGAATATTGCTGACCCTATCCAGTTGTTTTCAGATGAACTGAATGCTATAGCTACCGATTCCATTCCTAAGTCCTCTGCAAATCCACACATTCGTAAGCCATGGTTTGATGGCGACTGCAAACAGGCTAGGAAAATAGGAAAAGCGGAAAAATATTTCCGCAAGCATCCAACTGTACATAATTTTGAATAACGTTAAGGTAACCAGAGCTAAAGCTCGCCGTACCTTCAAACAAAATAAACGTCAATCATGGAGAACCTACGTCTCCAAGATTAATTCCCGCACACCTATATCAAAGGTGTGGAATATGGTCCAAAGGATCAAAGGCAAAGGTTCTAAAACCGAGTGTTAAACATATTAAGGAAGGAGATCACTTTTTGAAGATGCTTCCGACATTGCAAAACAAACTTGGCGAAACATTAGCTCAACACTCGGCTTCATCAAACTATCTTCCCGAATTTCAGAAATATCAGAAAACTGAGGAAAAGAAAAAATTAATTTCCACTCCGACAACGGAGAAGATTACAACGAAGTATTATTTTCACTACATGAGCTAAGCTGCCCTTTAAGCAGGCTCATGATACATAAACAGGGGCTGATAATATTCACTATCAGCTCCTGAAACATTTGCCTGCATCATGTCTTGAAGTGCTTTTTAGACATTTTTGATGAAATTTGGACTTCAGGGAAATTCCTCCTTCTTGGCGAAATGCTATTGTTGTTCCTATACCTAAGCCTGGCAAAGACCATTCAGATGCATCTAATTATCGACCTATATCCTTGACTAGCTGTGTTTGCAAAACTATGGAACGAATGGTAAATAATCGTTTAGTGTGGCATTTGGAAACCAATAATCTCATTACTAATATTCAATGTGGTTTCCGGAAAACCGAAGTACTATCGACCATTTGGTACGATTAGAATCCTATGTAAAAAAAATGCAATTGTAATAAACAACACGTAGTATCAATTTTCTTCGATCTGGAGAAAGCGTATGATACTACTTGGAAGCATGGCATTTTGAAAGATTTGCATGATTTCGGTTTAAGAGGTCGTTTGCCCCATTTTGTCTCACAATTTTTAAAAGACAGGCACTTTCAAGTCCGAGTGGGTTCAACCTTGTCTGACCATTACAATCAGGGATCAGGGTGTCCCACAAGGCAGTGAGTGAGTGGAGTGAGTTAATATTTAACGTCACATCGGCAATATTTCAGCCATATCGTGACGAGAACATTTGATATTGAAAAACAATATATATATATATATATATAGATATTATAAAAACCTGCCGACGAAGGACAGTAAAGCAACTAGAGTATCACAGATATATATGTAAAACTAGTAATTGAATCTAAAACATTTTAATTATAGGGGACAACACAATCTAAAAATGGGCTATAGATCGCCAACAACTGAAGGTAGATCACCATACTAGGAACCATGGGGACTTACATTACTTTTGCTACCTGCATGGATCCTAGCTGGATTTACACCATCCCTTCAGCTGTTGGCGTTTATACCGAGAATTAGCCATACATTAAAATGACAAAAATACTACGATTAAAACACCTGGTATACTGAAATGCACTTGAAATGTTTTGGGACTTACGTACCCTCTCAGGAGGACAATAATTTTACAATACTTCAACCCCCTTTGAGGGTACAGCCACTAACAATCTAAGTTATTAATCAAGTCTACCAATAAGTAAAATACAAATATGTACACAGCATATTATTCAAAATTCATTCATTAAGTCAATTTCTTTTAAAAAACCAAGAATTAAATGAGAATGAACAGTAGTAAAAAGATCCTTTACTGTTTTCACATTGAAGTATTTATCCCTTATGATGGAGAATTCAACACAGTCAAGCAGGACATGCTTGACCGTGGTCTCTCATCACAAAGGGATACAAAACGGAGGATCCTCACCTTTCAATAGGTACGCATGCGTGTATCTAGTGTGGCCAATACGACATCGTCGCATGATGACCTCTTCAAATCTGGACTGACAACCCAAGTGAGTGTAACCAATATAGGGTTTTATTGCATGTAACTTATTAATACCTACTTGGGCGTCCCACTTCTTCTGCATCAGATCACGGATGTAAGTTCTAATGCCAGCTTTATAATCAGAGTATGGAATAAGAAGTGGTGTCACAGATTTGTTGAGTGCTGCCTTGGCAGCAAGATCAGCCATGGTATTCCCAGAAATGCCAACGTGGCTGGGTAACCAACAAAAGACGATGTCGCACTGGCCAGTAGCAAGCTCATTATTCAATTCAATAATTTCTAATAAAAGTGGATGTTTGCAAGAAATATTTTTAATAGCCTGAAGACAAGAAAGAGAATCTGAAAAGATGATATATTGTTTATATTTACGGTGTTTATTAATATATTTAAGAGCTGTTAATATGGCGTTTGCTTCTGCTGTAAAAATAGAGCTGTTATCTGGTAAACGAGAAGATATTGTTCTGGATCAATGACAGTGGCACATGCCACCGCGCCACCATCCTTGGATCCATCTGTAAATAAGGATTTATATGTATTATATTGACTTTTTAATTGATGATATTCTTGTTTATATTGTAATTCATTAGTTTCTGCTTTTTTAAATGCTGTTAATGTTAGGTCAACTTGTGGCCTAACCAATTGCCAAGGAGGAGAAGAAAGAAGACGGGAAGGAGCTATATTTTCCAGCTCAATGCCGGCAACAGAAAGAAATGGTTTAATTCTTAAACCAAGAGGCGGAACAAGAGAAGGCTTTTGTTGTACAACTCCTCATAAGAAGGATTGAAAACACAGTTAAATGCAGGATTAGACTCGTTAGAATAGAGTTTTGTTATATACTGCAAAGATAGTTTGATACGACGTTGGGTAAGGGATGGCTCATCAGCCTCAACATAGAGACTATCAATAGGAGAAGTTCTAAAAGACCCAAGACAAAGTCTCAGACCTTGATGGTGGACTGAATCTAAGAGTTTTAAGTTGCTTTTACAGGCTCCACCATATACGATGGAGCCATAATCAAGCTTCGAGCGGACAAGTGATCTGTAAAGGTGTAGGAGCGTAGCTTGATCCCTCCCACCTTGAATTAGACACGACTTTCAATAAATCGAGTGCCTTCAGGCATTTAGTTTTAGGGATTTGATATGCGGAAGAAAAGTTAAATGGGAGTCGAAAATGAGACCTAAGAACTTGGCCTCTTTTACAACCTTGATGGGAGTGCCATTTAAAAACAGTTCCGGGTCTTTATGTGGTTTATATTTACGGCAGAAGTGAATGCAATTAGTTTTGATTTAGAAAATTTAAAGCCGTTTTCGAGACACCATTTATGTATTTTATTTAAACACAACTGTAGTTGCCGTTCAATAGTATGCATATTCTTACCGCGACAAGAAATGTTAAAATCATCCACAAAAGTGATCCATCAATTGAATCGTTTAAAACCTTGGATAAGCTGTTAATCTTAATGCTAAATAAAGTGACAGACAAAATACTGCCTTGTGGGACACCCTGATCCTGATTGTAATGATCAGACAGGGTAGAACCCACACGAACTTGAAATTGCCTGTCCGTTAAAAACTGTGATATAAAAAGAGGTAAACGACCCCTTAATCCAAAATCATGTAAATCCTTTAAAATGCCATGCTTCCAGGTGGTATCGTATGCTTTCTCGAGATCAAAGAATATCGAAACTGCATGTTGTTTATTAACGATTGCATTTTTAACAAAGGATTCTAATCGTACCAAATGATCAATGGTACTTCGATTTTCCTGAAACCACATTGAATATTTGTAATAAGGTTATTGGTTTCAAGATACCAAGTTAATCTATTATTCACCATACGTTCCATGGTTTTACAGACACAGCTAGTTAGAGATATCGGTCTGTAATTAGACGGATCTGTATGATCCTTACCGGGTTTTGGTATTGGGACTACAATGGCATTACGCCATGAAGGAGGAAATTCCCCAGACGTCCATATTTGGTCAAATATATCTAAAAGTGTCATCAGACATGGTTCCGGTAAGTGTTTCAGTAGCTGATAATGTATATTGTCATCACCTGCTGCAGTGTCATGAGCTTGCTCAAGAGCAGTATGTAGCTCATGTAATGAAAACACTTCATTATAATCTTCACCGTTATGTGATTCGAAATTAAGTTTTGTCTTTTCCTGTTGTTTCTGATATCTCTGAAACTCAGGGACATAGTTTGCCGATGAAGAATTTTTGGCAAGAGTTTCGCCAATTTTATTTGCAATTTTAGACTTGTCAGTAATTAAATTATCACCATCTTTAAGATGGTGAACAGCAGATTTTGAACCTTTGCCTTTTATTCTCTGAATCATGTTCCACACCTTAGACATGGGTGTGCGAGAATTTATTTTGGAGACATATTTCCTCCAAGATTGTCGTTTGTTTTGTTTGAAGGTACGACGGGTCTTCGCATTGAGTATTTTAAATTTATTTAAATTATGAACAGTTGGATGATGGCGGAAATAATGTTCTGCCTTTTTCCTCGCTTTTCTGGCTTGTCTGCAGTCTGTATTAAACCATGGTTTCCGTACATGTGGAGTTGTAGAGGACTTTGGTATACACTCATCAGCTATTTCCTTTAAAACGTCAGCAAAAATCTGAATGGGATCAGGTACGTCACT
This sequence comes from Haliotis rubra, assembly GCF_003918875.1. Taxonomy (NCBI): domain Eukaryota; kingdom Metazoa; phylum Mollusca; class Gastropoda; order Lepetellida; family Haliotidae; genus Haliotis; species Haliotis rubra. Next base: position 632,843 of record NW_025767138.1, on the reverse strand, counting down.
GAAGAATTCAGGTCGTAATTTCGATTTACATATAGTTTGAAATAGGGTCCAGTTAGCCTTCGAAAAGTTCCATCTTGTATATGATGGAGATTCAGATGGAGTTATTTCTGAAAGAATAGTTGGGAAGTGATCACTTCCACAGAGGTCACTATGGACAGACCAATGAAATTCATTTAGGAGGTTAGAGTCTGCAAGAGACAGATCTAGAGAAGAATAGGTTCCGGTTGCAGGATGCAGATAGGTGCTTGAATCATCATTGTATATACATAGATCATTATTGGAGATAAAATCTTCTAATATTTTACCTTTAGTATTAGTGTTATTACTACCCCATAGCGGGTTGTGACCATTTAGGTCACCCATAATAACACAGGGCTTCAGGAGTTGGTCATAGAGTGACTGTAGATCAGTCTGCTGAAGTGCCCATGAAGGCGGAATATATACAGAGCATAATGTAAATGCCACACCCAGAGTAAGTCGCACTGCAACAGCTTGGAGGTTAGTTTTGAGTGTAACAGGACTGTGAATAACACCCTGCCGTACAAGTATAGAAGATCCTCCAGTGGCCCTATCACCAAGAGGAGAAAAATAATGATAGGCTGTAAACTGGCGTAAAGTAAAATTGTCCGTCTGTTTAAGATACGTTTCTTGCAGACAGAATGCTGATGGCGTTAAATCCTGGACTAATAGCTGTAGTTCGTTAAAATTTGTCCGTAGACCTCTACAGTTCCACTGCACGATATTAGTAAAATGACCTATCTTTTAGGTGGATTGATAGGGGACCTACCCCTCACTTTTTTGGATGGCGACAAGCTATGTGCCCTGGGATGGATGTTTTCAGACACATCCATCTCCTCGAGTGAACCATATTTATTGAATAAGTTTATCCGATTTTCTGAACCCTTGGGTGGTCTGCCACTCTTTTCCCAGTTCCCGTTCTCGGTTTGCCAGTACTTTTGCCTTCGAACTTGTTTCAGAACGAGTCTGTTCTGTAGAATGTGACACTGTGCGTTCTTCATCCTGAACTGTAGATATCATCATAGTGTTAACACTTGTGTCTGAAGTCTGAGTAGATTGCTCAGGCGTGAGAAGTTTAGGGTTATCAGTTTTAACCCAAGTCAGCTCAGTTTGACATTGAATTGACAAAGTGGATACTTTAGGCACGGTTTCGGAAGGTAATCTGACGACTGATGCATAAGTTTCGTTAGGTAGTGTTGACTCCACAATCTTTTAGCATCAGTAAAGCTAATGTTTTGAGTGAATTTAACTTTGTTTATTTCCATTTGCTTTTGCCATAATTTACAATCCTTGGAAAAGGCTGAGTGATTGCCTGAACAATTTGTGCATTTTTTTACAGTACTAGTGCAGTCTTCCGTCACATGAGACCTCTCGCTACAGTGAGCACACGTCACTGGCTGTGTACAGGTGTTAACACCATGACCATATTTTTGGCATCGAAAACACCTCAATGGATTTGGGATGTAGACTGCAACTGTGATACTACAGTAACCAACTTTAACAGACTGAGGCAGACTTGGAGTTGAGAATGAAAATAGGTATGTGTTTGTCGGAATTAGTTCGTTGTTTTGCGGGTGGTAAATCGTTTGACATATGTCACACCCTGATCTTTCATTTCCGATACAATGTCCAGTTCTGACATGTCAGCTAGCAAACGGTCTCTGTCTCTTATAATGCCTTTGCATGTGTTCAAGGTTCTATGGGGAGTGACTGAAACAGGGATGCCAGCAAAAGTTTGCATTGTCAATAGGTTCGATGCCTGCTGTTTTCGACTGCACTCAATCAGTAGAGAGCCTGAACGTAAGCGTTTGATGTTCTTAACATCGCCTGCAATGCCATATATCCCCTTAGAAATTATAAAAGGGTTCAACTTGAGTGGAGTCTTGTCAACAGTGTCAAGAACAAGGAAACGTGGCCAATTTTCCGTAAGTGTGGATTCATTCTCTTCATTGTCATTGTCTAGTTGTCGTTTGGTCTTTTTCGAGGGAGTTTGGTAAGCCATGTTGAGTTAGTAATTGTTTCATCATCCGAGCTCCCCACCCACCACGGAGTATCATGAAGACAGTGCTAATTACAAGTGGGTCTCCGACTTGCAGCACCAGGGATACCCGGATGACATACTCAAGCAGAACAAATGAAAAATCAATTATTCTACCAGATTGGCCCATGAGCCACCGCCTTCTGGCACCAGCATCTAGGCAAAATTTCAGAAATTTGAAAATCCATATATATCACAGAGAAGATACACAAAACAAAACATGTCAATATTGTGTCCAAATAAAACCAAGCCAAATAATGTTAGAGCAATGAAATTTAGTGCTCAGGGCTCGGCATGACCAGCCGATTGGTTGAACCGGGCCCATTCAACCACCCGTCTAGGTGAAGTAAGGGGCGAAGTGGTGTGTTGGGCAAAGGAACACTGTTCCTGGAACCAGTGCCCTCAACCACCAGACTCCCGTCCTCCACCGACACAGGGGCGCAACCCACGGCAAACGGGTTGGTGGACCAAAATATCCCCCCCGGGTCCACAACGGGGGGTTGAAAGGCGCTTAGCGTGACCCAGCACCCACCACGAGGAGGTGGCCTTTCATGGGTGCCATTACTGCTGCCGGCATTGAGCTGGAGAATATAGCTCCTTCCCGTCTTCTTTCTTCTCCTCCTTGGCAATTGGTTAGGCCTGAAGTTGACCTAACTCTGACAAAATTTAAGAAATCTGGAACTAATGAATTACAGTATAAAACAAGAATATAATCAATTAAAAATCAAATATAACACATACAAATCCTTATTTACAGATGGGTCCAAGGACGGTGGCGCAGTGGCATGTGCCACTGTCATTGGAGCCAGAACAATATCTTCTAGACTACCTGATAACAGCTCTATATTTACAGCAGAAGCAAACGCCATCTTAACAGCTCTTAAATATATTCAAAGACATCCAAAACATAACCAGTATATAATATTTTCAGACTCTCTTTCTTGCCTTCAGGCTATTAAAAATCTCTTGCAAACATCCACTTTTAATTGAAATAATCGAATTATATAATGATCTTGCTACAGGCCAATGCGACATCGTCTTCTGTTGGTTACCCAGCCACGTTGGCATTTCTGGGAATACAATGGCCGATCTTGCTGCCAAGGTAGCACTAAATAAATCTGTGACACCACTTCTTCTTCCTTACTCTGATTACAAAGCTTGCATTAGAACCTACATCCGTGATCTGATGCAGAAGAAGTGGGACACCCAAGTAGGTATTAATAAATTACATGCAATAAAACCCTATATCGGTTACACTTACTTGGGTTGTCAGTCCAGATTTGAAGAGGTCATCATGCGACGATGTCGTATTGGCCATACAAGGTACACTCACAAATATTTGTTAAATGGTGAAGATCCTCCGTTTTGTATCCCTTGTGATGAGAGAGTCACGGTCAAGCATCTCCTGCTTGACTGTGTTGAATTCTCCATCATAAGGGATAAATATTTCAATGTTAAAACTGTTAAGGATCTTTTAATTCTGTTCATCTTCATTTAATTCTTGGTTTTTAAAAGAAATTGATTTCATTAATGAATTTTGATTAATATGTTCTGTAACTAGGTGTGTTTTAATAATTGGTAGTTTGATTAGTAACTTAGATTGTTAGTGGCTGTACTCTCAAGGGGTTGAAGAATCGTAAAATATTGTCCCCTGAGGGGTACGTAAGTCCAAAAACTTCGAAAGTCAATTTAAACTTACCAGGATTTTTAAACGTAGCATTTTGTCATTTTAATTGTAGCTAACATTTCTTGCAATCGCCAGCAGCTGAACGGATGGTGTAAACCAACTAGGGTCCATGCAGGTAGCCAAGGTACTGTAAGTCCCCATGGTCCCTAGTATGGTGATCGACCTTCAGTTGTTGGCGATCTATAGCCTGTTTTTATCTTGTATTGTCCTAATAGTGCTATTAGTTTTAACCTTACACACTAGTTTTAAATCCAAGTGTGATATTCTAGTTGTTTTACTGTCCTTCGATGACAGGTTTTATAATATATACATATTCCATTACAATGTCAAATGTTCTCGTCACGATATGGCTGAAATATTGCCGATGTGACGTTAAATAATAACTCACTCACTCACTCACTCAAATGGCCTAAAAATAATATGTTCCTTTGTATAGACCGTTAAGCTTTAATATAAGGCTTCGATAATTTCTGAGGTGTGAAATCATGGTTAATGTTTTTGCTGTCAACATATCTTTGTATTACAAGGGGGTATTAAACGAAACCCCGAGAACAAGAAGGGTTGGTTTCTACGGTAGTCTAAGTTAACGCTCACCACGCACCGCACGTGCATTTGTTTCACTGTTCCAATTACTGCGCGTACCCTCTTGTAATACAAACCAATAATGGCGATCTAAAACTATGATCGTTTGTTAAACAACTTTTCTCAGAAGTTGAATAAAATTCTGAGATTTAAATGTTCAATTAGCAAGGTAAACTTATGAGATCAGGTTGCGTTTTGGAGACCATTTCCTGGGTTCCATTCTGAGTTAGCGAAGGAATGTCTTTGCTGGAGTTTGAGATGCTGTCAAAAATATACAATCAAAACATTAAATGAGTTTACGCTGTTTATATACAACGATTGCCATTTCAAAAGAAACTTGGGATGAGTGCAGAGAATCTCAACAACAGTAGATTCTTGAAGTATGTCCGATTTTCGAAGCACAGTAATCTCTTTTCCCTCACATTTGAGTGCCATGCTGAAAGAAGCATGTGACGTACAAGGTTAACGTTGATGTAGCAATAGACTACGATGGTTCTGTTGTGGAGGGGAATGTGAGTGTGCTGCAGGCCAGCGTCCATCGGGCCATTTCAAGCCCATTTATGCAGTATTATTTGCTTGGGAAATGCTTTGACGTGTTAACTGGTGAAACATGTACACAGAGATAGCATACATTTCACAAAAAGCAAACCCAATACAGACAGCCCATCTAAGGTCTCTGATCTTGACATAAATATGCAAGAGTGAACTGGGGTTATATACTGAGTCAAAAAAGAAACTTCACAAAATGTAATTTTAAAAATAATGAATAATTTTTCTCTGATGATACATCTATGTATCCGAAATGGGATCCCTATCTTTCGACTCTAGAAAAACGTTAGCAAAACCCACTCAAACCCATCCATTCGTCGTGCAAATGACGTTAGTGCCAAATCAGGTTTTGCACGTGCAGTCGATCACGTGATCTTCGCATCGAAGTTTTCTTCATATGCACGTGTTTGCATTGGCCTCAAGAATTAAAAAAAACACTTTTAAAGCACAGTTCTAACGGTACTTGAAATGCCACGATTGTCAAATGTGCAACGTGAACGTGCCGTTGGCATGTTGCAAGCGGGAAGATCAGTTATTGACGTCGCAAGAGCAATGGGATGCAGCCGTCGTACTGTGTATGACTTGCGAGGTCGTCTACAACAAACTGGCACCACTTCTGATCGCCCAAGGTCGGGTCGTCCACGTGTGACGTCACGAGCAGAAGACCGTCAAATCGTCCTACGTCACCTACGTGACAGATTTCTTCCGGCTACACGAACCAGGGCTGAAATGTTTAGAGGTCGACTGTCCTCACAGACCATTCGAAATCGGTTGCGGGCTGCCAATCTCCATTCTCGACGTCCATATCGTGGGCAAATATTGACGCCGTTTCATCAACGTCAACGTCTGCTGTGGGCCCAACGTCACCTCCGATGGACCCAGAGAGACTGGAATCGAGTCGTCTTTAGCGATGAATCCAGGTTTACCCTCAGATTCGCGGACGGCAGGCATAGAGTCTGGAGACGACGTCGTGAACGGTATGCCCAATGTTGTGTACAGGAAGTCGACAGATTCGGGGGCGGAAGTTGCATGGTGTGGGGTGCTTTCTGTGGGAACAACCGTTCCCGACTTCTGGTCATCCGTTGAAACCTCACAGCTGCTGCTTACCGCGACCAGGTGCTTACCCCCTGAACTTGTTCCTTGCATGGCGGCTCATGGCCCAGGTCTACAGTTCCAGCATGATAATGCTCGGCCGCATGTTGACACGAAATTTCCTTCAAAACGCTGGGATCACCGTCATGGACTGGCCATCGAGGTCCCCTGACCTTAATCCAATAGAGCACGTTTGGGATGCACTTGGGAGAAGGCTTCTCGGTCTTAGGAACCAACCTCAGCATTTGCAGGAACGTGGCGCTGCCTTGCAAGAGCAATGGCGCAGAATCCCCAACCACGTGTTCACAAGCATCAGGCAGTCGATGAGGAGACGGTGTTTGGCAGTGGTGAATGCGCGGGGCGGCCATACACGATATTGAACTGAGAAATTTCGCATTTTTATTCTTGTGACTTGACATTCTGTATACCCATGTTTTGGAACGGCGGTGTAGCCTAATGGAACCGATTATGGCACTGTCAGTGTATCGAGTACATCACACAGATCTCAGCAATGAAATAATACCAATTTAACCATCTTACCATCTCTTGTTCTTTTATAGTGCCCTGAAGAAAGAATGTGAAGTTTTTTTTTGACTCAGTATATTTGACCACAACCAGTAAAATATCGCAAAGTGACAAATTATCCTGATTATTTCCGTTTTGTGTGGTTAAACCACCCTTAATAATGCATTAACAGTTGATCAAATGTTTCCTGAAGGAACTACGTTTGCTGTTGGTCATGATCATGGCCATGATTATATTGAATTAACTTCAGCTGACCAATACTTGAATTCTCAGAAAACATCAGAAATATCTGATATGGACAAAACCAGTTTTGAACAACTACCCTGTAAACAGTCAAAGAGTTAAGAACTGGACACAAAAAGATAATTTCTTCGTCCAATTTTGGTAAAATCTTTCTGTTTTCGTGAAGGTCTTTAAGGGTCTTTTATGCTCACGCTCAAGTTTTGCAGTGGGGTCTTTTGTGATGATGAGATAGGTTGGGGTATCAGAAAGGCTGTTGTTTATGAGCTGTTCGAAGTCTTGTGTATCCATGATAACAGCTGCTTTACCTTTATCGGCTTCAGTGATGGTGATTGCTTTATTTTGTCCGAGTTCAGCAATTGCTTGTCTTTCTTGCACAGAGAGGTTGCTGCGTGGCCTGGGCGCTTTCTTGATGGTGTCTATAATCTGGTGGTTGTCCACGTTGCCATTCGGTGCAAGTTGTTGGAGACCACTCTCTATGCTTGTGATGAAGGCATCAGTGTTTATCTTGGCGCTCACAGGTACATACTTTAATCCTTTAGCAAGGAGCAAAGTCTGGGCATCTGTCAGATTCTTACTGCTTAAATTCACTACAGTCTTTTACAGTCCATTTAGACTACAGCCTTTACAGGAGACTTTAGTCTCCTTTGTACAAATTCACTACAGTCTTTGAACAATCTGCTTTAGTCTTTAAAGCCAGGATACTAGTCTGTTCACGAGGATCCGTCTTTTACAGTACTGCGCAGCACCTCTCACGCATCCTGGCACCCTTAGGTAAAGCAGGGAAGGCATTCATCAGCGATTCATCGGCCTTTATAAGCAAGTTGAAAGAAGATCAACTTTCCGGTACCATGGTCAGCTATGATGTAGTTGACCTCTTCACTAACATCCCTTTGCAAGAAGACCTGGAAATTCTCCGGAACAAGCTCCAGACTGGAATCAAAGAATTTGATACGATAGTTAGCATCATTAACCTCACTACCACCTGTTTTGAATTCTCTTATTGCACATTTAATGACAAGATATACAGACAGATACATGGTCTACCTATGGGCTCACCATTGTCACCTCTATATATGACCTCCTTTGAACAATCTGCTCTCTCCACAGCACCCTTTCAACCTTTGTGCTGGTATCGCAAAGTAGATGATACGTTCCCAACAATAGACAAGCAAGATGACCCAGCACAGCTACTGCAGCACCGAGGATAAAGTTCACAATGGAGACTGAGCAGAACCGGCAACTTCCTTTCCTAGATGTTACCCTCGAATCTACTGACAAAGTTCTCGTCACCTCTGTGTACAGGAAGCCATCTCACACGGGTCAGTATATCAACTACAACTCCTGTCGCCACCCACAGATCAAACAAGCAATTATTGCTACTCTCACTAGAAGAGCCAAGTCGACCTGTCACCCAGATAATTTAAACAGTGAAATTGATTACCTCAAGAGAACCTTTACTGTCCTCAATGGCTACCCAGCCCGTCTTGTCTCCAGTACTATCACCAAAACGCTTGAATCATCAGAACCGCGCCTCAAGCCTGAACCATCCCCAATCAGGATCACAATACCCTACGTGGGACCAGTCAGCCATCAGATAGTCCGACTAATCAAGAGCAATGCAAGCTTTGATGTAACTTTCTCGAGCGGTACAACAATTAAGACACTCCTCCGGGCAAATGGAAGAGGATCTAGTAATGGAAGCCCCAACCCTAGAGGATGTGTATACCAAATACCATGCAGCTGTGGCGATCAATATATTGGCGAGACTCTCAGGCCCATCAACACCCGGGTTGCTGAACACAAGTCGTCAATATGCAAACAAAATGATAAGTCAGCTATATCGGAGCATCATGTGGAATGATAACAACGACTGGCATCGGAGGAAACTACAGGAGGCTGTGGAGATAAGGAGACATATACCGGCAATGAATCGTGATCAAGGTGTCTACCTGCCAAGTGCGTGGGACCTCTTGATTAACTTTTGATGAACTTTAGATAAATAAAAAAAAGCCTACTATTTACTTTTTGGAAAGCCTGCTATCAAGTAAATTTTGTGTAATTAGCAGTCGTTGTGTATTGACAATTCAACTTTCAACTCTATTATCCAGCATGAATTTTCATCATTATGTAATTAACACTTCAACCTCACCTATACTGTACTCTCCCTCGTGTATTGTGATGTCACTTGCATTGGGACGTCATAACTCAGTTATGACGTCATAGTGACAACGTCATAGTCCTAACTGTCAGTTCACCTAATGAAGGGACCTGGAATGGTCTCGAAACGTCGTGAGGGAAATTAAAAAGAAGTTTAATCCATAAAAATATCTTGGACATCAATGTACAACTTCTAAATGCCATTATCATTTGCAGCGGCCCGCTCATTTCTAATAAACTTGGGGGTGGTTTCATGATAATTCCGTCCAATTTAGGTAAAACACTTTTATTTATTCATCATTGTCAGATTTAGTCAGTGTGCACATAATAAACATGTTGAAGTTTGAAAAGGAGCTACTTTTTCTGGCGATGGTGTAAGTTCAAGGAGTGATATGATTCACCTTTGACCTAGATAAACTTTGACCTGGTTTAAATAATGAATTTCGTTCACGAAAAAAACAGCGTAAAACCAGTTGAATTAGAATGGGGATAACTGTACTGTTTTGACGAATTGGGGACGTACATATTTCGTCAAACACAGTACAGTTATCCCCTAATTACCCACTGTTTGGAGATGCCAAACAAACGAAAACATGACAATATACACATAACACAGGGATGAGCAACGCATGCTACATACAGCTAAGAGGCATTCAAAATCAAGATTAGACAAACACAAGTGCCGATACTCCCCATATAAATGAGAATATTTCTCACATCAGTCTGTAATTGTCCCTGAGGAAACCTGATTCCTGTCTATGAAAAACCCCAATCTCGCTAAATTATTAATATGTTAACACACGAACTGCTATTTATATTTTATAGTTTGTCACGCAGTAAGCGTGTGTGCGTATATATAAACTAATTATTTGTATATACCAGTTGATACAATATTGTAGCAGCTACATGTGTCGTTTGTACATCAGCTGCATCTTCCATTACGTCCGTGAGGTAGGTGTCACATCATATCTGTTCTCAATAGGGCGGTCGTTCAAGGGTTATATTTCCTTTCGTTGGTTATCGTGGTGCAATGTGAAAGACCTTCACAATGTACTTCACTTTTGTTTGTGCGTCTAATTTCACGACGTTTATTTTATTTGATTCTTTTCAATGTCATTAGTGTTTGTCTTTGCTAGTGCACAGCCTTTAGAAAAGGTCGGACCAGGCAACGCCGTCTTTCTTTGCCCGATTTATCTGGAGGCACCAAGTGGTGTAAGAAGCTCTAATCCGCCCGTACAGTATCGTCCTCTTGAGAGGATACAAAGAGTATTTATTTCTACCACATTTTTATTCATAGAATGTTTGTTCGTTTTGACAAAATGTGTCAATCGCCAAGATCTGAAAGGTAATTCCAGCTAGGGTCCACACAAGTAGCAAAAGCATTAAAAGGCCCGATGGTCCCTTGTCTGGTGATCTACTTTCAGTTGTTGGCGATATATATAGCCTGTTTTTATTGTATTGTCTTCAAAAGTAAACCATTTTTAAATTCACGGGCTACGTTTCCGTGATAGTCTAGTTATTTTACAGTCATTTGATGACTGGATTATAACATCTATTCATTATGTATGCAAAACATTTCTAGAAACGGTATGGCTGAAATACTTCCGACGTGACTCTAAACGTTAACTCACCCACCGTACAGGGTCATGTCCTTTCCAATGCCACAGACCTATGATCTGGTGTACAGTTCCGGTTCGTCCTAATTATATTTCAGTGTATACCAGTATTGTAAAATTTTTGTCCTCCTGAGAGGGTACGTAAGTCCCAAAACTTTCAAAGCTAAATTTAAACTTACCAGACTTAAAAAAAAGTATATTTTTGTTCTTTTAAAGTTGGCTACATATTTCCTACAATCGCCAGCGGCTGAAGGGATGGTGTAAATCCAACTAGGGCCCATGCAGGTAGCAAAGGTACTTTAAGTCCCCAATGTCCCTAGTATGGGGATCTTTTAGTCACGATATGGCTGAAATATTGCCGATGTGACTTTAAATCTTAACTCACTCACTCACTCACTAGTATGGTGATCTACCTTCAGTTGTTGGCGATCTATTGCCTGTTTTTATGTTGTATTGTCCAAATAGTGCTATCAGTTTTATCTTTCCACACTAGTTTTAGTGATTGTGATATTCTTGTTGTTTTACTGTCCTCCGTCGACAGGTTTTATAATATACATATATTCCATTTCAATATCAAATATGTTCTCGTCACGATATGGCTGAAATATTGCCGATGTGACGTTAAATATTAACTCACTCACTCAATGTATACCAATGCTGACAAATGTCTCAACACCTGCATCAAAAGCTGACACGCCGTGACAACTGATATTCTTTCAAAGCCACAGGACCCGTGAAGGTCCGGGTTGGAATGAGCCTTCAGTAACCCATGCTTGTCGTAAGAGGCGACTAACGGGATCGGGATAACTAAACTCACTCACTCACTCAAAGCGGCAGTAAACCAAACTGTCTGACTCCATCAGATACGCTTTGTTCTTGACCAAGCTTCCGATTGTAATTCGTGTTGCTTAACTTCGTCAAGTTTTACAGACAAGTATATTCGTTTACCTCTTTCAAAGGTGACTTACAGGGACGCCGATACATGTAAAGTACACTGAACAGAAATAGAAGCTTGACACATGTAGTTTCTGAGGTGGAAAAAAATCGAACGCAAATTTCGAAATATTGTACAATCAGTGAACCTTATGAATACACATTCGCCGCAACACAGCCAAACTTTTTCACCAAATGCCTTTATTGCACGTGCAAATTGAAACAAAACACATGGAAAATCACAAAACTTGGTGTTACCCCGACAAATTTGCAATCAATCAGGAAATTGTTTCTCCATACGGCTCATGGTGATCGTTTCATACAGGAAAACACTTTAAAATTGGAATAATTTAAAAATTGTTGAAATGCCAAGACTGTCAAATCAGGATCGGGGGCGCGCCATTGGAACGATGCGCAGACTGTCACGTATGTTGCACGCGCATTTGGACGCAGTCGACAGACAATTCATAACCTCAAGACACGCCTGCTTCAACAGTATTAACAGCTGATCGCCCACGGCCAGGGGCGCCCCGTGTGACGTCACAACGAGATGACGTTGCAATACGACTGCGTCATCTTCGTAATCGATTTGTGACCGCTACTTCAACTAGTAGAGAGAGATGTTCAATGGTAGAGTGACAACGAGAATGCGCAATCGTTTACGACCATAAGAGCCCGGAGACCATACACCGGACCCATTTTGACTCCTGTTCATCGACTTCAACGTTATCTCTCGGCGCGACGTCACCTGAGATTTACCCAAAGACAATGGAACAGAGTAATCTTTAGTGGTGAATCACGTTTCACATTGCGTTTTGCCGACGGAAGAGTGAGAGTATGGCGTCGGAGAGGGAACGACATGCTCAGTGCTGCGTCAGGGAAGTTGACAGGTTCAGGGGTGGAAACATCATGGTGTCTGGTGCCTTCATGGCAAATGGACGTACTCAACTCATGATTGTTCAAGGCAACCTAATTGCCAAGGAATACAGAGATCAGATTCTCATTCCCATTCTTCTTCCTTTCTGCAGGCAGCATGGCCCAGGTCTTACGTTTCAGCATGATAACGCTACACCTCACGCTGCGGTTTTAACCAGAAACCTCCTGCAAAATGCTGGTGTTGACGTCATGGAGTGGCCAACTCGCTCATCTGACCTCAACACAATCGAACACATCTGGGGTGAACTGGGCAGGCGATTACGCATGCAACAGATTGAACCACAGACGTTGCAGGATCTGGGACGTGATTTGGTGAAGCAATGGCGTCGACTTTTGTTACGATTCTTTGTTCAAGTCTTGAGGTCAATGAGGAGACGTTATGCACGGGGGCCAGCGTCTGACGGCGGCCACACAAGATACTGACATTACTTTGATTGCCTTTGTTACCAGTGTGATTTCCTTTCCTGACAGTCACTATACATTTACCCTCTTCATCGACAAAATATGCTCTAGAGAACAATAGTGGGTGTGTCTTTTTCTGGAACAACGGAACAGAGTAATTTTTAGTGATGAATCACGTTTCACATTGTGTTTTGCCGACGGAAGAGAGAGAGTATGGCGTCGGAGAGGGGACAGTAGATACTGTCTTAAGCGCAATTAAGGGTAAAATCATCCATTTTAAAAAGTCGTGTTTGTAGGGTCGAGTTTTACCAGTGTCAAGTTTCTAATTTTGGTTGAGTATATTAGTGTTGACAGGGAGATGCATTATAATGTTAATGCTTTACTGTTGGCTGATACATCGTCAATATCAGAGGCTCATCATATGCTGTTACCTTTAGTACGACGACGTACAATGTACGTAACTCACCACGTGGCCCGTTCATGCAACATCGTCCTTGGTGCTACACCAGCATCATACGTTTGAATTCTACAGTCACAAATGAAGTCGTTAAATGTAGATCGATGTTCATACTTTTTGTCACAGGATTGTCTGTTCCAGACTGGATTATTTACAGACCTCCGTCATATATACGTGTAACTATAACATTGCCGATTGCAGTGTCAAACAACAAACCATCATTATATTAGGGTCGGAGAGAAGTCGGAAAACAAAATAGGAGGTAACTCTGTTTACAATGTGAGGTGGGCGAGCTACTGTCAGTCATCAGAAATACACCCACCAACGGTTACTGCCAAATAACACTAGGCAATGTCTGCGTTTTTGTATATTCCACAATCACTGTGTGTTGTATATCACGGCACTCGGCGATGTTCCGGCCATGTGACCCCACTCTGTAAATAATCCGCAGTCCATGTGTTGACATCTGCACATCTGGGATACGGGGGCATATATTCTGCCATGAAAACGAATCTGACAATATAGAATCCCCTTGCATCAAGCATAGGTTTGTGGGCACACATATTTTTCGTTTGAAAGCGCGTTCTGATGGTTTCATATGGATGGCCAAAGCAGCGGTGCTGATAGACATTGTATTTTACTAAGGGTAAATCTTATCACACCATCATCGAAGACATCGCAGTAAATTTGATACAATAAATCATCCCTGTTGCAAGGGTCACAGACTATTATCTTCAGTATATATTTCTATCCATTACCTTTTGTGTCAAATTATTATTATATTCTGATTATTCATTGAAAATGTCATTTGGTCAATAATTGACATGTGATGTTTGTTGTCCTGGTTCATGGCCGCAAAAGCTAAATTCGAGACGTTTCTCGGTTGAACAAGCGTAACATTGGCGGTACTTGCAATGCAATGTTGTGGGTGAATGAACATAGCACCTAACTCACACAAATAACAAGGAAAACAGGATTAACGTGAACACTCTTCAATTTGGGAACCCAAAAAATATAAGTAAAGTTATTAACACATTTTCATGTCTATTCTATGTATGTATCAAAGATAAATGCACGTACGCCGATATCAAAGGTATGGAACATGATCCAGAAAAGCAAGGGTAAGGGCTCTAAATCTAGCATTCACCACCTGCAAGATGGGGACCAACTATTGACTAATAAATCAGGTATTGTAAACTTGGTGAAACTCTGGCCAAACACTCTTCCTCTTCAAATTATGTACCTGATTTTCAAACATATAAAAAGCAGCAAGAAAGTAAAACTATTAATTTCACTCCAGTTAAAGGGGAAGATTATAATGAAATATTCTCTATTCATGAACTCCATACTGCTCTTGAACAAGCTCATGATACTGCTACAGGAGCTGATGATATAGATTATCAGCTCCTGAAGCACTTACCAGAATCCTGTTTAGAGACCCTTTTAAATATTTTTATGACATTTGGACGTCGGAGACATTTCCGTCATAATGGCGAGATGCTATAGTAGTCCCAATACCTAAGCCTGGACGTGATCCTTCAAATTATCGACCAATTTCACTCACAAGCTGCGTTTGCAAATACATGGAACGCATGATAAATAATAGACTAGTTTGGTACTTTGAAACCAATAACCTCATAACAGATATTCAATGTGGTTTCCGAAAAAACAGAAGTACCATTTCACTTAGTGCGTTTAGAATCATTTGCCAAAAACGCTATAATTAATAAACAACATACAGTGTCTATCTTTTTGGATCTAGAGAAAGCATATGACATTACGTGGAAGCATGGGGTTTTAAAAGATTTACATGACTTTGGATTACGAGGCCGTTTGCCTCAATATATATCCAATGTGTTAAATGACAGACAATTTCAAGTCCGAGTGGGTTCAACCCTGTCTGGTCATTACACTCAGGATCAGGGTGTCCCACAAGGTAGTATTTTGTCCGTTACATTACTTAGGAATAAGATTAACAGTTTATCAAAGGTTTTATATTATTCAATCGATGGATCACTTTTTGTGGATGATTTTAATATTTCTTGTCGCGGTAAAAATATGCATACTATTGAACGGCAACTGCAGTTGTGTTAAAATAAAATAAATAAATGGTGTCTTAAAAACGGCTTTAAATTCTTTGAGTCAAAAACTAATTGTATACACTTCTGTAGAAAATATAAACCTCATAAAGACCCAGAACTGTTTTTAAATGGCACTCCCATCAAAGTTGTCAAGGAGGCTAAGTTCTTGGGTCTAATTTTTGACTCCCATTAACTTTTCTTCCACATATCAAATCCCTTAAAAATAAATGCCTTAAGGCACTAGATTTATTGAAAGTCGTCTCTAATTCAAAGTGGGGAGGGGATCAAGCTACTCTCCTACGTCTAGTCTATATAGATCACTGGTCCGTTCGAAGATTGATTATGGCTCCATCGTATATTGTGGAGCCTGCACAAGTAACTTAAAATTATTAGATTCTGTCCACCTCCAAGGTCTAAGACTTTGTCTTGGGTCCTTCAGAACTTCTCCTGTTGACAGTCTCTATGCCGAGGCTGATGAGCCATCTCTTAATCAACGCCGTATAAAATTAACTTTACAGTCAAAACAAAAAACTATATTCCAACAAGTCTAACCCTGCACATAACTGTATCTTTAATCCCCTCTATGAGGATCTGTATAACAAGAAGTCTTCTCTTGTTCCACCCCTTGGCATAAGAGTGAAACCTTTCCTTTCTGCTGCTGGCATTGAACTAGAGAACATATGTCCTTCCCGTCTTCTTTCTTCTCCTCCTTGGCAATTAGTGAGACCACAGGTTGACCTAACACTGACAACTTTTAAAAAATCAGAAACTAACGAATTACAATATAAACAAGAATTTAGTCAATTAAGAAATAAATATAATGCATATAGATCTATATTTACAGATGGGTCCAAGGATGGGTGCGCAGTAGCTTGTGTCACTGTCATTGGATCCAGAACAGTATCTTCCCGATTGCCGGGTAACAGCTCTATTTTCACTGCAGAAGCTAACGCCATATTAACAGCCTTAAAATATATTAATAAACACCCTAAATATACAGAATATATCATCTCTTCAGACCCTTTTTCGTGTCTTCAGGCTATTAAAAACTTATCGTGTAAACATCCACTATTAATAGAAATTATTGAATTATATAATGAACTTGCTACTGGCCAATGCGACATCGTTTTTTGTTGGTTACCAAGCCACGTTGGCATTTCTGGTAACACAATGGCCGATCTTGCTGCTAAGGCAGCACTCAACAAATCTGTGACACCACTTCTTATCCCATACTGCGATTACAAAGCTACCATTAGATCGTACATCCGTGATCTGATGCAGAAGAAGTGGGACACCCAAGTAGGTAAAAATAAGTTACATGCAATTAAACCAACTATCGGTTACACCTACTTGGGTTGTCAGTCCATATTTGAAGAGATCATCATGCGACGATGTCGCATTGGCCATACGCGTTATACTCACAAATACGTGCTAAAAGGTGAAGATCCTCCGTTTTGTATCCCCTGTGATGAGACAGTTACGGTCAAGCATACCCTGCTTGACTGTTGAATTCTCCGTCATAAGGGATAAATATTTCAGTGTGAAAACAGTTAATTAACTGTAGTAAAAAGATCCTTATCATTTAATTATTGGTTTTTTAAAAGAAATTGATTTCATTGATGAATTCTGACTAACATGTTCTGTAGATAGATGTATTTTAATGTTTGGTAGTTTAGATTAGTAACTTTGATTGTTAGTGGCTGTACCCTCAAAGGGGGTTGAAGTATTGTAAAA
Source organism: Haliotis rubra (assembly GCF_003918875.1). Classification (NCBI taxonomy): domain Eukaryota; kingdom Metazoa; phylum Mollusca; class Gastropoda; order Lepetellida; family Haliotidae; genus Haliotis; species Haliotis rubra. The sequence goes on along the minus strand of NW_025767138.1, from coordinate 615,793 downwards.
TTATTGTCCTCCTGAGAGGGTACGTAAGTCCCAATGCATTCACAGTAAATTTAAACCTACTACTATATTTAATCGTATTATATGTGTTATTTTAATCTATGGCTAGATTTATTTAAATTACTAACGGCTGAAGGGATGGTGTAAATCCAGCTAGGGTCCGTGCAGGTAGCAAGAGTACTGTAAGTCCCCATGGTCCCTAGCATGGTGATCTAACTTCACTCGTTGGCAATATATAGCCTGTTTTTATATTGTGTTGTCCTCTATAGTTCAAGTATTTTAGTGTTAATTACTAGTTTTAGATTGAAATGTGTGATATACTAGTTGTTTTACTGTCCTTTGCTGACAGGTTTTTATAATTTACCTTTATTTATTGTAAAATTATAACTTGTTTGTAGTCACGATATGGCTGAAATATTGCCGATGTGACTTAAAATCTTAACTCACTCACTCAGGTCTATTCTTCATATACATTTTCATTAATTCAACATTAAACTACCATTCCCATATTAACACTTTATAAACCCGTTCTAGGTTTTCATCACAATAACAGACTATTGTCAATGTACTTGATGTTTAGGAAAGTAGTTCGGACACGTGGTCTGTGTGGGCGATGTCCCCGATGATGTAGTTCATCGATTATTTTTCCGTTAATTATTCACAGTATCTTTACCATTGACGATACACGCCTATTCCCTGAAAAACTAGCTCTCCCCTGATATCCGATATATATCTTAGCCTTCGCAGCACGACACTGTTGTTCTCGCACTAAAGCGTTCATAAGCTGTAACGGTCTCTATCGCCTAAACGCAACCACACGGTCCCTGTGACCCAAATTCTTGACCTGTGCCTTTATCACAATCCACAATGTAGAATTGCGTCAGTATGTGTTACAATAGAGAACCTGCATAATCTCCTGAGAGAATCAGTTATATGTTGTGAAATCACCTGCGTTGTGTCTGTGAAAATCTGTTTTAAAATGAGTCGGCGATTTTTCGAGGGCGCGAAACACGCAATGATCTATGCTGCAGCTCGACCTCGCTACTCTGACAAGGTGTTCGATCACATCTTCAAATACTGTCAAACAAGAGGAGGAAAATTCAAGCTGGCAGTAGATGTGGCGTGCGGAACTGGACATCAGAGTACTCTCCCTTTGGTGGGCCGTTTTGAGAAAGTTATTGGAGTTGATGTCAGTGAGGAACAGTTGAAACAAGCACCTAAAAATGTGGCAAATTTGGAATTTAGACAGTCGACGGCGGAACATTTGTCGTTCCTTGATCCAAATTCGGTAGATTTGGTTACTGCTGCGTGTGGCCTGCACTGGTTTAATATTCCGGAGTTCTTCTCAGAAATAGAACGGGTACTTTCGCCGGGTGGATGTTTGGCTGTCTACTGTTATGGTTGGGTATCACTTCAGCAATCTGCTGCACAGGATATACTACGAAGGGTAAGTATTCGGCATACTCACGATCAACTATCAAACGACATGTGGTTGAACAGATGTCACTGACAAGTTTTAAATAATCTTCTTCTTTATATCTTGTGGCCGTGGTCTATCCATGCATCTGAAGGTCAAAAATGAACTGTCATGACTTGGGTCTTTCGGGCGTTCTGTGACATTGTGGAATGCGTTCATTTCCCTGATTCGTTCATATTAAAATAACCTTGTTGCTGAGCACCATGCACATGCTCGTTGTATTCAGCAAAGAGGTATATGTCACTACCACGTTCAGTAGACGAAGATGATATTGTTCAAATGTTAAACAAGTAGCCAGGTGGAGAACGCATCTGTGAAACTTATAACGATGTCCTAATAACAAATCTAAAATACGAAACGAAAAAACGATAGAAAGCAAGTAGTGGCCATTAATGTGAATTGGATGAGGGTCATTTATGATTATATGACTGCTGATGTGATGTTCAAAGAGCGTTTGAAGTTTAAATGAGGGAAAATCAATTTGATTTCCATTTGACAAATTGGAAATGTTCAGTGTTCAGTCAATTCCTGGTGTCTCCACACCTTCCCATTTGTATTACAAAACGTAGCTCAGCTCTTCAAACGTCTGAGGATAAATACAAACTACACAACGTTTAGATTCCGTCATGCGCCATGTGTGTCTGCCGGAGACGGGTATATTATGAACCCAGATGGTTTATTATGAACCCAGAGCATTCTGGCAACAAATGTTGATCTTGTGTTGATGTTTGGTTAGGTGACCAAGACATATTGTTTATAAAAGCGTAAAATCAACTCACTGACAAAGGCTCGGTGACTTGAGTACTCCAACGGAATGTCGTGAAACGTAATATTAAAATGTTATATTTGACAACTTTCATTTTCCCCATGATTACAAGAAATGTATTGACTCATTTTTCATTTAGTTCATCAGGTCGAAACTGTGTGACTTTCACAATGACGGTACTCGGATGTGCACGGATGGCTACAAAGACGTGGAACTTCCGTTCCAGGACACACAGAAGTAAGTCCTTAATTCGTATGTACAAAGTCAAATCCGAAAAGTGTACCAAAATCAGTTTATGGATGTTATAAAAGAAATGGTGTCATGGGTAATAAGTGAATTTGGTCACTTGAAATGGCCTAGTTACGTGAACATCCTAGTCCTTTATAAGAGGTAAGACGGACATGGGTAATTGCTGATGTATTATAACAATCACGTTAAGGTTATGGATATTTTAATCCATCGTGGAAATAACCTTGAGACATGTAAATTAACCATTCTTTATATTGTTCATGGAATATTGCCATTCCAGACATTCAGTGGACTTGAAGATGGACTGGACAGTTGATCAACTGTGTGACTTCATTCAATCAACTGCGCTTTGGCAGAATCGTTTGAAGAAAATCCCTAACTGTGATAGCCTCAATGTTTTAGCAAAGGAGTAAGTAAACAATAGCATGAATGTAATTATATAAACTAAAATGATTATGTCCAAAGTAAAAAAAAATAACCAATAAAACGATTGTAAAAATGCATTCCTAAGTGAAACCTTTTGGGTATCACTGTCAATATTTGAAGATGTTATGGAAGGACGTTAACAACGAATTTTTGTCATTTGGTCAGATAGCATGTCTTCCACGATCCAAACAGGAATATCACCGATCTTAAATCGTTCAATAACGGTCAAATGCCAATTCCCTTCCACAAATGTACCCATCTGACCAAGAAATATAAGTGATCAGAGCCTCATCAGTTTTATAATAAGACCTTTGCATAAAGATGAAAAAGACAAAATATCTTCAAACACTGTATATCAAGTCGGAGATGACTTTCATTCGTCCACCCGTATATTTTGAGCGGTACCTCCAGTCGTCGGTGTACGATCCTGGCATGCTGTTGTTTTGCCAATTTCAAAGAGTGCCATACAACTCTTGCTCATAAAGTATCTATTCACGGCTAGATGATTCAAGCCCCAGTTAAGTACGGGTGCCAGTTGACTTTGAATATATTGACTATGCAAGTGTGATATGCACCATTGATGCCATACTCCCGTTCTGATAGTGACCCATAAACACAAAACACGTCAGATTGAGTGAAAGTGCAAAGTTATTTTATTAAAAACTTTTGACAGGGAATGGTAATTTTTCAACAAATTTTCGTTTTATCACGCGGTAACACGAGTATTAGAGAGCCGCAGGACACATATGCAACACTGAGTGCATTTGGATGTTTTGTATTGAACGAGAAGATGTCATGGGAGCAGAGTATCTCGAAGAGCTCGTTGTTTCTCTGCTCCCATGACATCTTCTCGTTCAATACAAAACATCCAAATGCACTAGTATAACGTTCTATATATGTATTATATACACTCTTATCTTGCATTAATCTGTTACTAAATAAAACAAATTATATCGTAGCGATACTTATTTTCACGCCTTTCGATACTTCGGCATTCAGGTTAGTTTGACATTAAGTATCACTCCGCGCGTGGGCGGATCACCCGACTGACCTAGATCATACAAGCCTCCGCATGACGTCATGAATCAAGTCCCACTTTCACAACTTACCATAGGCACCATTGGCACCATTCTAACGAAACTGATTCATATTTTCATACATACAAACTTGTATGAAGGAACGAACAAGCTATTCGACTTTTAAAATCGATCCGAGCTCGGAGAAAGTAGAACCGGCAGGGGTTCAATACGGAATCTGGGTTACAATACGGAATTTAACCACATCATCCGTATTGCACCCCTGTATAACTATCCGAAGTTTACATGGGTATATAATAAGGTAGAAAAACCCTTTGAGGGACGAACTGAAAATCAAAGATCACGAGAGCAGTTAGTGATCACACACAATAATATATATTGTTTCACATAATATTTAAGCTTCATTGAAATCCTCATAGTTTGGGTTTCATGGTGAATGATATCATTTCTATCTTTGGTGCCTTACTGTTTTTCTAAACGAAACCCCCACAATAACCCCGGCATGTTTTAAATGACGAATGAGAACTGTCGGAATATTCTTTTGACAATCTACCATAATTCATAGCTGAGGTTAATTTGTAGAACAGGCACGTGTGATGTTTTCATTTCTAAACAATATCCTTTTCAACTTTGGAACTTCAGAGTTGAAACAAATGGAGACACAAATGACACTTTGAGTCCCCAGACGACATCCAAAAACTCAAAGATTCAGCAGCAATTATCCCCACCACTGATTATGGCATCCACTCCACCATTCAACCCTTCAGTCAGACGTCGGATCTAAAGAAGGAGCAGCTTTTGGTGGACGATTGGTTAGCCATTGTCATTGCAAATCAATGTGCTTCAGTAATCCTCCTTTGGTCAATAATGATGACAGGACATTATTGAACATTGCAACTTTTGATTTGAACATTTCACTTTGAACAAATGTGTGACATGCAGCAGGTGGATGGTCATATTTTGACGATTGTCAACCGACAACAGACCAATAGCATGGAGTGAGTAGCTCGTTTATCTAGTTGTCTGAGGGCAATGGAGTGGCAGAAAGTGTAAGAAAAGTGGACTAAATCCTGGAGGATAAGACAGAACTCTCTCATTTGCCACCCAATCTTCAGGCTACAAATCCTCAACATTTAATCGACTTTACCTCAACATGGAATTTTATCAACGCCTTCAATAAACAGAGCCAATCTTTAATACTCTACCGTTGTCATCTTGTATGACCAAAGTAATTTGTCATGCAAGTGAAAAAAGACATATACGTTCCAACGTCATTGTCAAACATCCTCACGATGCGACGACACTCTGAATAATAGTTTTCACTGACAGAATCGTTGATGGCAATGGTGACATGTTATATTTCATTATATCAGACGGTTAAAGTAAAGAATATTGATGTTTTGTTTGTTTTTGTATTGCCTCGAATTAAAGAGGTTTTCAATATTTATATTATTCATAAACTGTGAGGGCCTTACTAATAGAATGCCTGGCTTCACAGGGAAAGTGTAGTTATCCAAACAATGCCCCCTCTTATCGTCAAACAGATATATGGCTGGGCAAATGAATATTTTGGGTAGATATAAGCCGTGTTTCTAACAGGATGATGTTGTAATTTTGAGAATGAAAACCTCAACTCTCTCACATATTGTGCTTCAGTATAAGGAAGTATTTTCTGAATTATATTTAGGATCTTCATTGAGGAGTTTTGAAATCGTGTAGATGAGAGAAATGGAACTGTTCACATATACACTGTTCTTTGAAGGACAGAAATGGTTTTGCGATTCGAACATATCAGTGTTATGTTACATGGAGCCTTGTTAGAAGGAACAGTCTCAACCCGGGAACCGGTTCCCTGTGACACAGAAGCCAGGAATAATCTTACAGCTGTCATAATGACTGAATCTGGAATTGCCATTTCACCTGGTCAGGTGAGATCCGTTCGGTACATTCAACGATTCGTTATGGCAGCTGCAAGAACATCAATCATTCGGTCAATGGATTCAGGAAAAAGCTATTAGTGCCACATTATATAACAGATACAAGTATAGTGAAGGCTTTCAATATCTGGCAACGGTTTTCCTCACAGCTATCAAACAGTCGTGAATGTATGTGTAAACATAATTCTCCTTCTCAGTCTAATATGTGTGTTTCTGCACATAAATCTGAATTTACGCTCGGATTGACACAAGAGTGTTTGGCCACTTCCTTTAGCACACGTTATGAACATCGATGATTCAAAATAGCAAAAATTCCTCTGATCGATTTACCCATCTGTACAAGAAATCACAAAGGGGAGGCAAACTATATCTTCTGTTTTATATTGAGATCTATGCACAAAGAGTCAAAACACTAAATAACGTTGTGTAAAAAGGGGAATGTTTCAACGGTCAAGTTTCTGACGGTTTCAGTTCCAGTCGTTGGTGGTTACTGTAGATACACAAGTACAGCTTTGCTGCTCACACCGATGATACACGAACGTATAGCAAATTCGTAGATGAGTGTACATTGATGAACATAACATTGGAGGAACGGCACAGGTATACATCAGAAGTTTTGTTCTGCTACTCCAAGCTTTTACTCACACACTTGGGCAAACAGATACTGATGCCATACACACGTGACATGTATTCACAGAATTTAGTGTTAACAACCAAATCAAGATAGCACAACGCTACGTATTTCCTTACTTTCTGATGAGGTCACTGAAAACCAACCTTATTGCAGTTAATGCTGAGCTAGCAATACTGCGGTCACAACCCCAATGGTTATTATTTAACACCTTTCGTTTCATAAACCCCCCAAAAAGCTAAATGTAAATGTATATTTATTTGGAACAAAAATAAATGCCTCAACGCTCTTTAGACAGCTTTGTATGCTTCACCTGCTCCAAATAGTAACAGAAACGTTTTTTAAACTAAGGACGCGTCCAGATTAACATAGTATTTATCAAAAACATTTTCATTGGGCATTTTTGTGGAACGGTCACGTAGATGTTCAATATTCATCTCTGTTGTCCTATACATGTACATAGCGTAGTATATCAAACGTCCGCTGCACACGAATCAAAGTGTTTTTGTTCCAGCGCTGTTAAGTTATTTATGAGCTTTTGTACCCATAGGCTAGGGATGATTATGATTATAGCCATCTGCTACGCATACTATTCTGTATTGTTAAATTTTACATATATTAACGGCCCATAATGCATTTTAATTAAGACACGAGCATACAAGGTCCTATATACCATGTGTTATTACTGAGGGAACTTTGCCATAGCACTTATTTCAATTTTCAATTTAAAGATTTAAAAAATAAATTGTATTTAAATATAATTTCCAGCGGTACCGATCATTGTTTGCACCTGCTAATTCGAAATGGAAATAAACTGCTACCAGATCATATTAAATTAATAGTATTGATAGTTTAATTTTGAATAATTTGCGAGATATCACACTTCGTGCAATATGGACAATAACTTTGGTTGACATATCCATGAAACAAACGGAAGCGGTATATCGTGTTGCTGTTAGTTCGAGTTGGATTGCGCTGAACATGTGAAAATCTAATTATGAGAAAACCATAATATACATATTTATGATTAAATCAAGATGCATATATGATTTTGTTACAATGTGAATTGATTAAACTAGTTCATAGAGTCATCACCATCTTCCATATCAAAGAAACACATGAATACGAGACGCTACAGTGATGTGAAACTACAATCCAAAAGGTATTTTCTTATCACCATACCCTTTCTTTACGAAATTATCATGGTAACTAGATCGAGCATGTTACGACGTATTCATCAAACAGTTTTCTGTAGAAAATTTCTTAGGACTAACACGTCGGGGATCCAATGTTCCCATAAAAAGATCTATGATTCATCGTATTTTCATCCTTCATCTGTATTTGACACAGTTCACTATTTGTTACGAGGGAGGAGAGCAGAGAAAGGGACAGCCAGGTGTGCGAGAAAGGATTGAGACGGCACAGCAGAGGCTAATGAATCAATAACTTGGTGGGCACTTGTGCACGTGCTTCTCTAACACCTGGCTGTCCCTTTCTCTGCATTCCTCCCTCGTAACAAACAGTGAAGAGAGAGCGATTTATTTCCTCCAGATGTTATCACTCATTTACAAACGAACATGGACAATAAAGAAAACACTATACATATGTACAGGTAAAGTGAGTTCTAAGTGAATCATATCAATCATAAAAAATAGAGGTTTTCTGATGAAATACACGAACGATGCAAATGTGATTATGATGTCAGTCCAGGTTTGAATCTCTATACATTCAGTCGGGTAAGTATCACCTTCAAACAGGAACGACAACATGTCGTGTTCGTCCAGCATTTCAAATTTGACATCTAGGTGATCTATTAGATAAGACAAAAAATGTGTTTCTGCTTTGCAGAAGTTTCTCACAGTGGAATCGCACATGACAATCGTAATCATACGCATGTTTATGAAGGAGTGTACATGTTTTGGAAACAATATTACAGGATAATATACGAATACATAATTGTAGCATTGATATGTGTTGAGGATAAAGAAATATGATATCCCACAGTACATGATATGTTAGGTTACAGTGGATTTTCCTATACCGAAACATACCGGCGTTTATGGAAACCTTGTTGAGCCATAGTTGCTCCTCATAACCGTGAATTGTATCAAACACCACCTGTCGCCATTTATCTTCTGGTAGAAATATTCCATGGTTCACAAAGGAGCTAACATATTTGCCCAGCTTATACTCATTAGCAACTGTTAATAGATTTGCCGTTATAGCAAAACATCTGAAGTTGTGACATCATGAGCATCCGCCTGCACATCTGGGATATGATGACTTGCAGCCAGTCTCCTCTTACGTCAAGTATTGGTTGCTGTGCACTAGGGCTGCGCAATATAACCGGTTTACCGGTATTTACCGGTTCAGACGTGAAAACTATACGTATTGGGATACGCTGATCGAAAACCGGTATTTTGACTTGCATTCGGAAAACTTCGTAACACTCGGAAATCTTCGGATATTTCCTTTTTCGTTCGTGCCAAATATTATTCACATTTATATTTTATCATGATTAAAAGTTGTTATTAAAGCTTTATCAAGCATAGTGATTTTGTTGTGTTTTTCCTCTAAAAATCAAGCATTAACTGGATTATAAGTAGTTTTTGTTTAGAAATACTTCATGCAATATATTGCAATACATATCGCAATACATGCTTTCGCATCGCAATATATATCGCAATATGAAAATTCGCTGCAATACCCACCCCTAATGTGCACACATACTCTCAATGCAGTCGTTTGCATTGAACACCAAGGTGCTGACAAACCTTGGTCTTTTATTAGGGTAAATGTTAACACGATCATGGGATACTCTTAAGATTCCACGCAATAAATCATCGCTTTTGTAAGGGTCACAGCCGATTATCTTCAGTATTTATTTGTATCCATTTTTTTACATTAATACTATTGTTCTTCAATAAAGTCGGAACGCAGACCGTTTGGTGAATAATTCACGTGAATACAGATGTTCGTTGTTCCCGCAATTAAACGTATAAGCTGAAATGGTCTATCGCCTAAACGCAGCTGCGCAAATTGTTGAACCGTAACGCTTGTGCCTTCATCGCAATGCACAGTGTGGAAATGTTTCAGCATGTTTTTGAATTGAGAACCTGCATAATATGTAGAGAAAAAGACTTACATGAATGTATACAATTGGTGTCAACCCCTATGTCGTCTGTAAAAATCTGTTAAAAACATGAGTAAGCGATATTTTCGAAGGCGCGAAACACGCGAAGATTTATGCTGCGGCTCGACCTCGCTACTCTGAAGAGGTGTTTGATCTCATGTTCAAATTCTGTCCAGCCGGTAGAGGAAAATTCAAGCTGGCAGTAGATGTTGCGTACGGAACTGGACATCAGAGTACTCTCCCTTTGGTGGGCCATTTTGAGAAAGTTATCGGAGTTGATGTCAGTGAGGAACAGTTGAAACAAGCGCCTAAAAATGTGGCAAATATGGAATTCAGACGGCGGACAATTTGTCGTTCCTTGATCCAAAGTCGGTAGATTTCGTTACTGCTACGAGTTGCGTTCACTGGTTTAATATTCCGGAGTTTTACACGGAAGTAAAAAAGGATAGGGGTGTAACGACGAAACCACCTCCTCCTCAATCAAAGTTTCTCCACGTAAAATACTTGTAAGTCTCCGCCGATCATTATACGCCACTACTCACCGAAAATATCTTCATCCAAAATTCCAAGCCAAAATCATGGATCAGCCAAGACAGCGAAAACTCAACTTTTAAATTCGTTCATTAATTCCAGCCACGTTGACAGCACCTATGTGGGGCTAGATTTGATCTGCAGCGGCATTCCACGGGTCTAAAAACTTATTGCAACATCTACATATCATTTCCTCGACGGTAAGCAGGCATTTTCTCCAAAATCATCGGCACTCTACTATCTCGTTCACACAATGCCATTTAGAAAGTGAAATCATAGCTTTCGGCCGTGGGGGCCGTCCCATGTGCACTTATCAGAGGAGTATACTTGTACGCGGAGCCTTACAAGACTTTTACGTGGTGAAATCTAACTTTGATTGAAACGGGGGTGGTTTCGTCGTTACATTCCTTTCTTTTTATATAGTAATAGGGTAGGGTCTATATACTTATATGTCTTTCTAAGCGAGACGCTCCTATGCCTAAAAGCACAATGTGAAGAGTCAGCTGGACGAGAATTATTATTATACACAACCTCCCCACTTGTATATCAGAGATATTGTGTATGTTCATATAATTTCAACTGTAATTTGTCCTTTACGCCTGGTGAAACCTGTTTCGATCCGGTGACTGGTTAATATTTGGCGTTGACGTTCAACATTCACCTTGGTTTTCGCCGTGAAGAGCTAAAAATTGCTGATGTGGCGTAAAGCACTATTCATTCATTCTACATTTCCCTCGGAGTTATCATTTTCCTTTTGTTTAGTTTTTCAAAAACACAGAAAATGTTGTTTTTTTCAAATGTAAGTTACATTTATTGAAACAAAGTATTTATCCAAGTATTTTGGGTATGTATTTTTGCACGCTACTCCTTCGAGATACGGTATGAAGCAACTGCACGAAGAGTAAAAGAGTGCTTGGGATATTCATATTCTAGTATTTTTTACAACCAACAAGTAGTCCTGCTTTTGGGGGAATTCTTGACAAAACAATTATAACCAAAACAGTTACGACTGCATTTAAAAGCGCTGCGATCCTGAATGTAAAACTTCATGTCACAAAACCTTGTAAAGTTTATTCAGAGCATGAAAATTTTCGCAGAGAAAGGTTTTTAGGCTGGTTTTGAATGTCTCAAGGGTGGGGGATTCTTTAATGTTCTGAGGTAGTGAGTTCCATAACTGAGGTGCTGTTACTTGAAACGATCTGTTGCCGTAGGATTTTAATCTTGAGTTTGGTACTGCAAGTAGGCGTTGGTTTTCAGACCTTAGACATCGTGAAGGCTGGTATGGAGAGATCTGTTCTGATAGATAGCTCGATGCTGTACCATTCAAAAAGTGTTTCGCAAAACACAAGATCTTGAAATGGATCCGGGCTTCTGTGTAGAAACATCAATACCTTGTTATGTGGCATTTTTTGCGGTGCACGACTCACAATACGAGCTGCCCTATTCTGTACCTTCTGGAGTCTGTCCAGCAGTTCCTGACTGAAACCATACTACAGACTGTTGCTGTAGTTGGAAGTAGCAGGTCTGGCACACTTGATTAACTTGTTTATCTTCTGCATGGCAGCTCCTGATTGACGTGTTTTATAAGGGTAACGCGGCTTGGGCTGGTCAGTTTGACTTATCTCTTCACAAATCAGCTGATCTCTTCACAATATATCCCCCCGCCGTAATTGCTGGAATATTGCTAAAAGCGGCGTAAAACCCATCTCATTCACTCATTCACAATAAATCTGGCTGACCTGTGCACAAAAAGTCAACTGACCCCTGCTTACCAGTGACTATTGATTATTTGGCTGATCGTAGACAACGATAAACAAGCGCATTAATCTATGGCAGGCTCGCTCACACATACCACTGCGTGAGAGTACGTTGTCTGAGGGGTAACCGCATATATATTTTTCTCCACAGTTGACACCTTCGGAGTTTGAAGCACAAATACTGAAAACGATATATTCTCGACTATGAAAATGCACGTGGTCAAAGGTTGCCAGGTGTACACACGAAGTTTAAAACATATGTTATTAGCCATGTATGAGTTATCTTCGATTGACAAATCAAAATTTGCCTGCAAAAGCTAAACGTTAACAATGTCATTGTTAACAGTCCGATCCGTTGCTTTGGAAACGCATAAAACAAAAATAAAAAGAAGGCAGAACTAAATGTGCATACAAAGTTTCACAGTAACTATTTTGCGAGCACTGTTTATGAGTTTAGGCTAAACACTAAAACCCTTTTTTATAATCCAGAATGACACGGAAACCTTCAGAATCTTACTGGTAAATATACAGTTTTATACGTGCTTCCAACATTTCTTCCAACAGGAGAGACATTTGAAACAGTATTGCCAAAATACCACAAAAATCAATGCCTCGAATGTTGTAGAATGCGGCATCAAACAACAGACAAGCAGGGATATCAGTTATGTGACGTCACTAATGTCACGTGTGGATCGGTTGGTAACAATGGATAGCCACGTCCAAAGTATCATTCTCTCAAGAGCTTATCTTTTATACCTTTCTATACAGCTTAACGGAGAGTATTATATCTATGTCTTTGTATATGCGTCTTATACTTTCATTATAAGTGATGGTGTGTGGTCCTCTGCATATACCTCAGGTCACAATTCAGGTGAAGTTAAGCAACGTTGGGTGCGGAGAGTCCTTGGAAGGGTGACCGTGTTTGGCAGCTTGACTACTGAGAGATTCTAGGACTTCTGTCCTGCCCCACAACGAAGCACATGCCATGCATGTGGTCTCACCTTAGGCAAGTGAGTTTGTTCAAAATTGCCTCTGTTCACCCAGCAGAAAATGGGTACCCGGTGGGATAAGTCATGTGACTTCTAGAGCCTAACAGGCAGTTTAGGTTTTCCGGGGTAATAAACTAATAATGTACTGTGCTATTCATTGTTAGCGTTATGGGCATACCTAGTGTGGAGTTTGGCGCTATATAGGGGGACACATTATAATTATTATTAAGTTATTTTTAACCTCTGTTTTTTTCAGGTCATATTACCTTTTGGTGGTCCATTATTGTATTGTAGCGCTATTGCTAAATACGACATAAAAACGCCACGCCTGATAAACACATCTAATACATAAACCCGTTCTTAAGAACACGGTTTCAGAGTAGGAGCAATCGCAGAAATTCTCTCAAAAGGGGAGGTCACTCTAAATCATCCTCGTAAGAAACGCTTACTGTCACGAGTTGTGTTAGCGATCGGTGTCGTCGCGATGCAGAGTAAGTAATCCGAGCATCATGTGACATAAACTGTCATTGAAGCAATTCAGTCACCTGAGTGGCCTCATTTAAGGGTGACAGATCTGGATCGTGTGTTGGAGGCATACTTGTTTACACGACAGGCACTGAGACTAAGTCACGACAGTGGCTTCAAATTCGTTTTCCACAAAGTGCACGGTTGAATGAGCATTGACAGGGGTGTCCTCAGCTTTCGTTTCACCGGATCGTCGTCGTGCATTGTTGACAATGTCGTTCCTCAGAAGTCTCTTTGTGGTTGGAGTCGTCGTTGTTACATGTTGGTCAGTGTCAGGGCAGTATGTGGTGGAGATGGCAAAAGATTTTGAAGAAAACATGATATGTAAGTATCCTTGATATCGTTTCATAAAATCAAACACCCGTTTATAATCCTTAGGTTTGATACCCATTCACCAGCCCTTCTTCAAGGACAGCTGACGATAAAATATTGACTACTTTTGTCTGTGTTATTTCAGATACATTCGGAAATATAAGTTAGGTGGATACAAACTTTGAGTGCATATATAAACTTTGAGTGCACTTATTCCAGTTCCCTGAGTGTAGATTTATCTCGTATGCAGAAGGGAGGGAATCAATACACTGGACATACTGGCTGCCGAACAGGTATAGCCATATTTTAGCGGTATTTCCAATCTCTGCTGTTTGTTAAATTAATGAAACAGAATAAATATACTTAGTTTTCTCACAACTAACTGTAACAGTTATCGCTATTTCAGAATTTCTCAAGCCATTTGTGAAATAATGTCTATATCATACAGTAACCTCGAATAATTGATTGTGTAACTATTTGAGTGTTTCTTTTACAGTAGATTGATAGAGAATGAAACAAAACTTGTGAACTTGAACTTGCTATTATATAGATCGTGTGACATCCCCCTAACTAGGTGAAAAATTTTTTTTTACAGGGTTCATAACTTTATCTTTAAGTTTTCTTTTGCTGTCCTTTATTGTTGTCAAATACCGTGGGAAAAATACTGGAATTGTAATTGACCGGAACTGTGCACGTGTGATACTGATGTCTTGGCGATAACTGTTACACAGCGGTAACTGTTCGCTAGCCAGTAGAGTTACTCCCCTTCATATCTGATCAGGAGGTCATCGATATCTTGCATACCCATTACACTGCATGTAACAGACTAAGGGTTTGGAATAGTGACTGAAGTCACAAACTGTGATACTGAAATACTAATCATGAAAAGTATCATCAAACTTCCATCATGCCCATAACAAAGATCAGGGCCTTCTCATGACCTATCACAGAAAGGTACCCAAAACATTATTCCAAAGGTTTAAGACTGAAGACATGAGGGCCCTAATTCAAGTGACCCAAGCTAACCGTAAGATTTGACATGTTTGAAGAGAGATTTGATAGCAAACATATTAAAGATATAGTAAGATTTGTAAATAAAGGTTTTGACAGCCATGGCACAGGGCATCAGAGAAACATGGTCTGGTCAGTGAGCTTAATCCTCGATAATCTCCAGGGTATACATTACGATCAATCTCCACTATACCCTGGATGCATCCACTGCTTGGCCCAATAAGTTTTTGACCTCCCTTTGCTGGCTCCGCATTCTCACAGTAGCCAATCATCTAAGCCGCCATTACATCCGAGGTTGTCAGTGTCAACAATGATAGCAGTTGCAGTCGCGAAGGTTTGTTCGCAGTGCCACTCAGATTTTTGGGGAAATAATACAGACAAAAACTCCTTCTCCCTCTTTCAGAGTACCTCTGCATTAATTTTGTTGCCAACTTTAAACGGTTAGATAATTTAAGAAGCGAACGTGAGTTGTGATTGGTTCGCTCAACTTCCCAGCGTAAACACCTGATTGGATAAAAAGTCAGCCAAGGGAGGTAATAACATTATCGGGCCAAGCCGTGGATGCATCCAGGGTATCCCATGCAGGATTTTGACCCCGGATTTTTGGAATGTGTTTTCAACGTTATAGTATCTCAGTTATTCCACGGTATTGCAGCTTGATATGGCCAAAACGTCCGAAGTGAAACATGTTTCAAGCACATTTCATATTGGCACTGTTTTTTGTGATACTCACAACAATATATCTTATACATCGATGCGATGCCACTCAATCCGACAATGGTATGAATGAATTAGGCATTTAGAAAAGTATAATCAAATAATCTGTATCTAAAAAATGAATGTTTTTCTAAATTCCGAATGCAAGATAATCTGTCAAGGCATCTACATATGAATATTTGTATGGTAATCTAAGGCGGCTGCCATTTTAAAACATTGCAGTTTCAAAACTTCATCTTTGCAGTTTCATTATACATTGGCAACCTCTTCAAAATCTGGCTCATGTTTAAGAAGAATT